>NC_048218.1:202479442-202619963 GCF_002007445.2 Ailuropoda melanoleuca
AGTGAATGTATAAATGATGGGGAAAATACCCCTTATGTGCCAGGAATTTACTATTTTAAAAGATAATACATTTTATGATGTTAGTGATGTTAACAGAATATAGCTAGTCTTCCTGATAATGTTCAGGGAAGCAACGATTTCCAGTTTCACAACTGGAATGGAAAAGCGAAGGAAGAAACCACAAAAATATACTGAGAATTCAGATTTTGTGGAGTAGGACTCTTCTAATTAGATTATTAAAGTTGTAAAATGGCATTTCAGCTGTAGAATAAAAGTCATTTTTGATGCTCAAAGCATGAGTGGGACAAAGTATGTATCCTTAAGACCAAAGGGGAGGAAACCAAATTTAACTTCGGCAGTTCAAAGACAATAATTGAGTTTAGAGGAAGAAGACAGACAATATATACCTTCTATCTTATTTCATGTAATTTCTATTTATACTGGGCACGTATAGTGAACTGGAGAATTTGTTGCCATTATTTTAACGTTTTCTCTTAACAGATTTGTATTTCTGGATTTTATATTTTATTTAGGATTTTGGTTCCCTGTATGTAGAGATACTTCCTCTTGATCTGACTTGCCTAATAGCCTCTTAGCAGTCATTACTACCTCTTGATAGTTGACCTTGCATGACAGGGCTAACAAGAAGTAATCAGCATTTCCAGGCTTGATCTAGGAAACAAATTTATAAAGTCACAGAGAATAACACAGACCTCCAAATTAAGATGCCCATGAATATAGTAATTCTATGTGCAATACAGAGAAAACATTGAGTTTCACTGTTTTTTTTTTCTTTTGCAAAATAGGTCAATGATATTTAAGTTATTCAGATTTGTAGATTCCCCAGGACATCAGTGTTCAATTATTAAAACTATGAAAGAAATGAGACATTACAAATATTTGATTTTAATATTCAATTTTTATTTTTCATCCAAACTAAGCTCAATTCTTAGGTTTTAGGGATTTGGGAATGTCTGGCTATGTTTGCCTTTAAAAAGAGAACCCAAATCTAATATTCATTCTGTCTTCTTTGCTCTGCGCCTAGTGATTCTACCAAAGCACAGAACTGAACATTTCTTCAGCTTTGTGACATTCACAACCGCTTTTCGGTTTTGTCAATTCAAACCTTTAAAGCCTATACACTTACACATCACATCTGCACATCAAAGTGCTCATTTCATTATCTTGTTTCTTAGAAAGGACTAGAATAACCACAGAAAATCACCGAGAACTAGCTGTAGAACAGATTCCTATTGGATGAATAAATGTCTTCTGTGAAGAATACGACTGCAAGGCGAGACACTGAAGAGACGGCTTCAGACACCGGGAGCATTAAGTAGGTTACTTTCCGTCTGTAAGCATTAATCCACGACTTCATCTGGCCGGTGTTTAGAACAGATGATGACTGGCTGTAGTTCATCTACGTACCTTGTGATCTGTGTACTACACTGTACCAACACACATACACCTGCACTTACAGAGAGGATCACCCCTGCTGTGACAATGAGCGACCTCCTTCCCAGGACCACACGGAGGCATACGTGTGTGTGTGTGTGTGTGTGTGTGTGTGTGTATAACTGGCTCATTGCAGTGGGTAAACAAGAGTTGTCTTCTTCCCCAGGGGAAATCAAATAGCTCTGGATGGAGAAACCTATTTATCCAAGATAAACCCAGAAATGCAGGTTGAAGGGAGGAGGTCATTTGGAAAAGAGAAAAAGTTTTCAGTTCTGAAAACACTGGAGACCAAAAGAGAAAGCATCTGAGGTAGTCAGGGAGGTGGGTCAGTTCAGATGGGACTGAGAAAAAGAGCAAACAAGAACATGGCGGAGGGGGGGGCTGGGAGGTGTCGTGGTTGGTAACAGCCAAGCCAGGCAGCCTGCTGGGCCACCTCAACTCCCTGACTTGAAAACTAATGTTTTTCTGATTTCCTCCAGTTCATCTCTCTGCTCCTTTGCTTCAGTTGAGCAGATATATCTAATGTTGCCCTTTCTTCCATAATTCCCTGTATTCCTATAATCTTGTAACAAACAATGACGATTTTTTTCCTAGGTTACAACAAGGTGACAATGATAATAATATCTTACAGCTCGAATGGGCTTTTAACTTTTTCGAACAATTCACATTGATTGGTTATTAGTCCACTGAAATCTCACAACCACCCAGGGGCTATGTGGACAGTTATTAGGACATCTAACAGATAAATAAGAAAAGAAAACAGTTGAAAACTACAGAAGTGGAGAAGAGATTGGTGAAAATGCAGTTGATAGCAAAGAATTTTAGCTACTTGATAAGGCAAGGATATTAGATGTGTAAGAAAAAAATGAAAAATAAATATGGAAAAGGAATGTTTTCATGTAAGTTTCTTTGGCATAGGGGAGGGGCTTTCAATTTCTGGGGAATTTCTACTTACTGATTATCTGTGCCTTTCAGCAATGTTCTTTTNGATTCTCTGTGCCTTTCAGCAATGTTCTTTTATGTATTTTCTGGCTATTTTTGATCTTATATTCTCAAACAATACTGNTACTGATTATCTGTGCCTTTCAGCAATGTTCTTTTATGTATTTTCTGGCTATTTTTGATCTTATATTCTCAAACAATACTGTTAAGATTCCTGATGGCACTCTTGGCTTTTGAGGTGCCTTGAGGCAGGGTTCTAAGGTGGTTAAAAAGTAAGAAAGTATCTCACACAACTGAATAACTTTAGTCTCATTTAGTCAATCAGAAAGTAATAAGAAAAATCATAATAAGACAATATACTTATGTTGCCCAGTATTGTTCATCTCTAACTGCAGATTCTGGGGAGAGATTGATTCATATGGAATTAGGTTGTGTGTAAAATTATGTGTGGGACTGTATCATCACTAACACTGCTTTCTAGGCCTAATGGTCTACAGTACTCTCTAAAATTGTTCTCAGAATTGTGGAGGATTATATTGGTAGGAAAAGCAAGCAAAGTGGAACTATGTAATTTGAATATCCTTTTAAAATTGCAACACCGTTCAGTTGCACTGTGAAATAAGCTCTTGATACTCAGTTTTTAACAGAAATAACTACAGGTACTTTAGTCAAACTCAAGTGATGAACTTGTATTTATAAATCTCTATAAATTCTAAAATTAAGTCAAACAAGACAAAATAGTAACCAATTTCCCAAATTTAATTTAAATTATGTAAATACTTTCTACGAAAGTGTTTTTGTGTTAGAGAACAACTTCTTGATGGGGCCAAACATGAATTCTAGGATCAAGAGATTCTTGGGTATATAAGATTGGTTGAGATCACTAGTTTAATTTGAATAGTAAGAAACATGGTTGACATAGGGATTTGCTTTGAGGAAAAAAAAAAATTAGTTCCCTCTCCCAGCGATGCAAATTTGCTGCCAATAGATGGTGGTAGACAGAGAACTGATATCCCAAGTAAAAACCAAGAAATTGAGGGTTGCTGTGAAAACATATTTCTCTTTAACAATATCAGTGAAAATTCACTTTGTTCATTTAACAAGTATTTGCAGGGTGAGCAGTATAATGACGAGCACTGTGTTTGCTAAAGGGAACACAAAAGAAATGCCAAGTGTGATTACGGCCCTCCTCAAGCATTTTGAAAATAATTTGGAAGGGACAACTTATTTACTCCAACTAAGTATTTAGCAAGGTACAATACCATTTTGTACAAATGTATGATACAAGCAATAATTCAGTTAGAGATCAATTATTGTTGGGAAAGCAAAAGAATGTTGTTTTGGAGAAGATGAAAGGCGCTTCAGTGGACTTGAAAGAAAAGGAGAGATTGGGGCTAAGGACTAAAAAATGGCAATTTTAGAGTAGTAAGCATGATAAGCGAATGTTACAGCCTCTAACGAGTGTGGTGTGTGCAGCAGAGAATGATTCTGGAATGAGAGATGCGGAGGTCTGTGCTGAGGTGTGGGGGGGAATAATGGCCAGTTAGGGAAGGCCAGATAACTGAGAGCCTTCAATGACGGGAATTTGGATTGTGTTTTCAGACAAAGGAGAGCCACTGGCAGCTTCTGAGGTATTGAAATTAGTGCCTGAAGAAGATAAATCTGAAAGCAGAATAATATATAGGTGGGTTGTGATAGAAAAGGTATTGCATTGTCAAAGAGATTTCCTTGGTTATAATTTTCATTTCATTTTAGAACTCACTAGTTAAAATGTTAGTTCGCTTAACTTGTGTGGGTCTCAGCAGAATTATCTGTAATATTTGTGTGAAAGTAGGTGGTAGGGTCTTTACTAGGTAATTTATTTTTTCAGGTTTCCAGCTTAGCTGAAGCAGGAAGACCAAATGTAAAAGTCCACAATTTGTTGAAGCACAAGTTAATAATGTGCTGGGGAGATAAATGTATAGGAAAAAAGAAGATGCAAGGGTCTAAAGGGCCTTGTTTCTAAACTGGTTGATTCTTAAGAACCATGAATAGAAGTCAGTTAGTTAGGGGCACCTGGGTGGTACAGTCACTTAAGCATCCAACTCTTGGTTTCAGCTCAGGTCCTGATCTCAGGGTTGTGAGATCAAGTTCCGAGTCGGGCTCTGCATTCAGAGGGGAGTCTGCTTAAGACTCTCTCTCCCTCTGCCCCACCCCACTCTCTCTTTCTCACTCTTTCTCAAATAAATCTTAAAAAAAAAGATTTAAAAAACAGAAGTCAGTTAGAGGGTATGGTGTGAAATGATTAGAAGAGCAGTCTCTAATGTATACATTGACTGTGATGTGATGTTTGGACATCCAATTCTGTATGACCTAATGTGGATGAGCGAATAGTATTTATTAAGCCCTTAAACAGTGGTATGTAGGTTATTTTCTATCCACTCAACTTTCCCTCTCCCAATAGCCAATCTATTACCTAATCCTGTTTTCTATCCCATAACATTTGTACTCATCAATTTTCTCCACTCTACGTGGCCTCTAGCTACCTGGATTGCTGCTGCAGACTCTGAGATAAAATGGCAAGGAAACTAGCTGCATGAAGGGTTACAGCAGCAATTGAAGAAAATTAAGCTAGTTTAAGTCAAGTTGTTTTCATAATATTTCAAGCAATTCGATAGTCTTAAACAATGTAGGGGAAACAGCAGGATGTTAAAAGAATAGAATCAGGCTTTTTTACCACAGCATCCCTGTACCTGAAGTATTTACCCAAAACTGAGTCACAAAATGGTTTTATCAGGGATGAGATAACACACAGTTCAGGAAACAGGAAGGGCAATGAATTTAATTTGTGTTGCTATGCCATACAAAAATGACAGTCCCCCGGACCAACTCTGTAGAACTCAGGATCTGAAAGTGATTCTTTTTCAATTGGCACAGAAAGCCTTTCGAGAACTTGAGCAGATAACCAAACAAAGTATGGGATGGGTGGACTTGTCCGTGGGCACCAAACTGTCACTGTATTTACCAGTGAAGGGCAACCCAGTGAATGCGGCCAAACATAAACTCAGCTGGTTTCCCTACTTCCACTAGTTCTCGCCTTCAGTCCACCCCATAGGTATTGATTTTTTAAGAATATAATTCTGTTACCTTTGCTCAAAATATGTTACTGGCTTTTTTTTTTTAAGATTTTATTTATTTATGTGACAGAGAGACAGCCAGCAAGAGAGGGAACACAGCAGGGGAGTGGGAAAGGAAGAAGCAGCCTCCCAGCAGAGGAGCCTGATGCGGGGCTCGATCCCATAACGCCGGGATCACGCCCTGAGCCTAAGGAAGACGCTTAACAGTTGTTAAGCACCACCCAGGTGCCCNCCCAGGATATGTATACGGTATTGGCAAATTAAAATAACCATAATTTCTATGTTTAGAAAAATATATTTCTAATCTCTTTATGTTCTAGATTCTTCTGTAGGCTGACTCCATCACCCTCGTGGAGACACTATATATGCTTCATTGGAAGGGTAGGTTTTAAAAACCATGGGTGGGTCTCCAATTTTGTATGTCCATCTTTCATAAACTGGTACCTTATTGTCTATCATCATGCACTGGTATCCATAAGCCACTCCAGCAGCGCTCTGAATTTAGACTCCATGTGTTATGTCAAAAACAAGAATTCTGAGCTCCAATGGCACTGCCTGACAGTCAACATTTCTGTTTTGTCAGTGTTGCCAATTTTCACAGTAGTGTTTCTTCATTATTTGACTAATTTATTGCATTTACCCTTATTCATTTACCAAAAGAATGAAGTGATAAATAGAAGATGTGATGAGCTGAGGTGTCCTAAACTTCATAAAACTGAGACAAAGACTGAAATAACTGGGTATTAAAAAATGGTGAATTTTTAGCTCTAGTTGAGTACTAATTGTGTGCTAAATTATAAGGAAAAAGAATAAAATTAAAGAACATGTATAAAAGGCTGGAAATAGATTACCAAAATTGAGTCTTGGAATTCTAACTTTTAAATCACATAAGGATAGACCTCTCCTTACAAGACCTAAAATTTTCATTTTACCTTGCCATTTGAATTTTTGTAGGAAGAAATTGTAACTGAAAGAAGGGAGCTGGCTCTATTGAGTTACTTGCTTACTCCTTTACCCTGTTAACCTGTCAATTCGGCCTTCTTGTAATTAGGAAGGAATTAATACTCCCAATTCACACAAATATTACACTCAGTAGAAACTTTCTATTCCTCCACATTAGAAATACATATATCCAGTATTCCACGATATTCTGTTTTTGTTTCATACCTGCTTAATGTGTTCATGTGGGGAGTTGTTCTAAGTTAACTAAAGTCCCATAACAGTGTACAACAAAACATGCTCTGTTATGGAATTCAGTTATCAGATTTTTGTTAAAACCCCGTTCCACGACCCTCACTTGATTATCCTGAGTGTAGTCTTGACCAGTTCCGTCTAGTCCAGTGCAGTCCAACTGCTCTAGCCTCCCTCACAAATATTTTCTCGTAATTCACGCATTCATGGGAAACTGAAATTAGTCTCCTGATCTCTTCTTGGATTCAGTCACTCTATACCTTTGCCAGAAAAATATCGTTCCAATATTGTTTTCATCATGGCATCAGTCTACTCAGAATACTCCAACCCATTCCAAACCCCCAGATCTGGATTTTAATACACCTCATTTATTCCTCCCTCCTCATTCCCTCCCCCAGAAGTCTGTTTGTCTTTTTAAGATTTTATTTATCTGAGAGACAAAGAGAGCACACAGGCAAAAGTGGGGGTGGGGTGAGGGACAGAGGAGAGAGAGATGCAGGCTCCCCACTGAGCAGGGAGCCTGACACAGGGCTCCATCCCAGGACCCTGGGATCATGACCTGAGGCGAAGGCAGACACTTAATGGATTGAGCCACCCAGGTGCCCCCATAAGCCTCATTTTTTATTATTCTTTTTCTTTGATTCATTAATAAAGTAAAATTCAACTTCTTGGCATATCCAGGTCATGTTCCTTTTAGCATTCGAAGGGAGGATAGGGAAGGAAACAGGATTGAGAAAGGGGACAGGCAGGGGGAAAGAAGAGAGGGGGCAGGAAAGGCAGAGGAAGAGAAGGAAAGGAGAGGAGAAGGGGAAGGGGAAGGCAGAGAGGACAGGGCAAGCCTCTGCCTTTACATGTGGTTCCTTGGTATGAATTTGAAGTCATCCTCCCTTTCAGATGGAGATAGGCCCAAGCTGGGTATCCAGCTTCATGAGCAGAGCATAGACTAGACCTCCTTCAATCACACTCACATTCTCTCTCTCTCTCTCTCTCTCTCTCTCACACACACACACACACACACACACACACACACACACACCACACCATTAGCTGTGCAGGGAGCTTTTCTGTAGGTACAATTCTGTGCAGCTGCCCAGGTCATGCATCCTGAGAATTTTAGAAAGCAGATTGGTCCTCCCAGTACTAATTCCCTTTCCCCAGACAGTCAATATTGTATCCCTATGAACCTAGAATTCCTGGAATTCCTGCCTCTTCCTCCCTCTACAAGTGCCTAGACCTTGTTGGCTTGGGCCTCCTAGCATTTGTTTCTCCCTCTCTTAAGAATGGTCAGGTCACCATTAAATGCCAAGGCAAGATGTCCCTGCTCACTGAACTGTCAAAATACAAACTTTCTTTTCAGATGTACAAAATGAGTATGTTTCACTTAATACTGGTGGCGGTGAGGAGCTAAGGCATACAGCATATTTTATAATACTGCTACGGATCAGCCAGAATTATATTGGTGGCATTTCCTCATTTTAAACTCATATGGCAACCCAAATTTATGTTAAATGGATTATAATTAAATAAAAACACTAAAACAACATTCTTACATAAGGGATCCATTAGAATCACAAACTCTTCTAAACCTGCATCATAAAGCTACAGTTATGTGATCATTTATAAAAATCCAGAAGCGCCAAAAGAAATTTAAAAAGGAGAATGAGTCCTCTCATTGTGGGGAAAACACAGTGGTATATGTAATCACAATTCATGCTCCTCTCCCGTGTCTTAAGGATTGACGTCTCATAGAGGACAGACAGGATCTGTTAAGGGAGAAATCCAGTCCTGTGATGTCAGGCTCACACTGAGTTCCCTAACTCTCAAGAGAACACTTTTTACTGTCAGAATATGAACAACTGATAACCCAAAAGAGTTTCCTCTGACAGCCCCTGGAGCTTAAAAATCTTGTCAGAGATATATTTCTAGCACATCAGGAAGTCCATTCTTACGACGTGACCCATTCTCACACAGGCATTTCCAGGAAAAATGGTTTTGTAGGTGCCTTGACAGTATCAGAGTAGAGCATATTAGCATCTATATCTTTCTCCATACATTTAATTGTCTCTGGTTGCACAAGTTGGAGATGGAAAATAAAATTATTCAGTCAGTATGTCCTCACACCATCTATTTGAGTTTCTTAAAAGAATGCATTAAAAAGACAATTCAACCAATAGAATTTATCTTAATATGGAACACATTTACCAAATGTTATTTCCCCTTTTCTTTTATTCAGGTGCACCATAAATGTGTATGGGTTTTCCGGAAGATAATTTTAGATATTGTAGTTTCCACAATGGGGAAGATACATGACATCTCCCATTTTTAGAGACAAGAAATATTCTCCTCCTTTTTCTACATATGTATATATTGGCGCAGAGAAAGAAGAAACAAAGATCAAAAGAGAAAATAATTAGGAGAGGAATATAAGCACCCAGTTTTTGGGGGGGGGTTAGAGTAGCTACAACATGGAACTTAATGACAGGGCTTCAGATACATATACAGGGTATCTGTGTGTTTTGATAATTTATATAGAAGATGCAATGACTTGACAGATGGAGGAAAGCCAGTACAGAAGTCAATTAAGAAAAACAACTCAGAACACAAGAGGTTGTTGGGGCGCCTGGGTGGCTCAGTCGTTAAGCCTCTGCCTTCAGCTCAGGGCGTGTTCCCGGCGTTCTGGGATCGAGCTCCACATCAGGCTCCTATGCTGGGAGAATGCTTCATTCCTCTCCCACTCCCCCTGCTTGTGTTCCCTCTCTCGCTGGCTGTCTCTCTCTGTGTCAAATACTAAATAAAATCTTAAAAAAAAAAAAAAAAAAGAACACAAGAGGTTGTTTTACAAGAGCCTGCTAGGGAAGAAGGGCAGGACTAAAAATCTAACTCTAATTACACATCATCATCAGAGGGTTACTTGTCCCTACTGAGATTTTAAAACTGAAATCACTTCTGTGGATCCTCATAACTCAGTTAACCAGGCAAAGAATACTTGTGTGTGGTTTATCCAGAACGATGTTGGCTTTACTCAGTAATTTCATTTTCTCTGAAGTCTTAAGAACTCGATTTCTATTATTCAATCAGAAATACTGACCCCAGGTATATGTTAGTGAACCACTTTATGCCTGACTTGAGTCTGCCATTTTACCTTTGTTCATCACAGAAAAGTGACTTTGCACTCCCGCTTCAGCCACAATAGTATAACCAATATCAAACTTCCCTTCCTGCTTCCAACAACCATAAAAATGGACAAAATATACATGGTAACTGTTTTCAGTCATCCAACCTTTGGCATCCCAGGACTGTGATCCTTGTAAAGGAAACACATCAAGTGAGTTTTCTACTGCTCCAAAATCTCACCTTCGTGTTTGCTATGACTGATCATGCCTGGCACAAAGTGTTACACGGGCTGCGTTCCCTGGGAAGCAGAGTGAAGCTGAGATTATCGTGCAAGGTATGGCACTTAGTAAGGAATGCTCTTGAGATCTATACATAAGGAACGGTAGCAAAGAAAGGAGGATCGGCGAGAAGGTCCAATTCCAGCAAAGGTCTCTACTAATTTCCTGAGAGTTTTGCAGTTAGGGGTGGCCCTTTAGAGCTGTCCAGAGTTGGGACTAAGGGACTGGGTCTCTTGAAGGAACCTCCATGCCTGCTCCTTGACTGGTCAAAAATGGGGCTGAGTCCTCATAAGAGCTGATAGCTACGAGTTATCACTGGGCAGCTCTCCCAGCAGCCTAGAGAATGAACCCTTCACACCTGGAGGACGACCAGCAGAGCATGTCACCATGTCTGATAGGTGCCGTTTTCATAAAGATAATTCAGTGGAAAAATTACTTCCCCCTCAACTATAGTTTCTTATGTGACAGTTATCAAGATACTGCCAAATACCTGGGGACAAGAACCTCTAGCTTCAGATTCAGATAACAAAGGAAATTAACAAGTTCAATAGTGCTTGCCTTTTATAGTCAACTGTATTATAAAAGGCCAATATTATGATTGTATGGAGGAAAGACAACCCAGCAACTCAGAAGTATTTATTTAGAAATAGTTCAGTATTCATTGTATTTAACTATAACACACTTAGGACAAAAGCAGCTGCTTGTAACAGCTAACATAGAAAAGTAAATGTCTGTAAAGACAACTTACCAGCTTTTCTTTTTTTTTTTTTTTTTTTAAACCTTGCACAGATCTCCTGGAAGAAATTTCTTGAAGCTCAGCGGCTTTCCTTCCCAATCTTATTGAAGTCCTCCCTACCACTTCCTTGGGGTGTGAAATCACCCCCATCCAAACACACGTGCAACCTGGTTCAATTCTCGTGCAACTCCAGAGCTCAGAACCATTTTACTTAACAAACTTCGTTAATTCTACCTGAAACAGCTTTCTCATGCAGCCAGATTTTGTTGGCTGATTCCAACAGCTGCTGCTAACGCTCTTCTGACAATAAGTGTTCAATGACAATTTGCTGTTCATCACTTGGCTCCCCATGATGGAAATGCCAGAGATTAGGAGCCCAGATACGTTTACTAGAAGTCTAAAGGTTTATATCCAGATTAACAATTATTGTACTACATTCATAGGTGACCTCTGCCCCTCGTCCTTCCTACTGATCCATTGTTAGGGCATTGAGTCCATTTTAATCAGAGGCAAAAAAAATTGCTTCCACATTTTTTTTTTTTTTTAAACCAGAAGTGCTTATTGTAGTAATTTGGCCAAGGTTCTAACTAGGTGCCCCAGCTGAGGTTGGGTTGGGGCCCTCTGCCCAGGGCAGGTTAACAGGGCAGGAGTAAGTCTGGGCCCGAAGCCTCAGAGCTGCCAGAAGAAGCTGGGGGCCGGGCTGCCAGGGAGGCCTGGGCCCCCTGGCTCCACACTCAAGGGCAGTTCTATGCCAGCCTCTATCACACGTGATGGATTCTTCCCCCTCTTCGCTCAAAGACCTCTCTAACAACAGGCAGGCCGCCCCTGGAGACCCTGCCTTTAGAGCCCCCGAACCCGTGCTCCACAAACCTGGCAGGTGGGTCTTCAAGCAGAGCAGAAAGACTTCGGGGACTCTACGCAGCACACTTCTCTTGCCCTTGAACTCGGCCAGGTTTGCATTGTTCCCAGGCTCCTTTATCAAACACCGCCACCACCACGGACACGAGGGCACCTCCCACCGGCTCCGGGCCGGAAGTGAGCTCTTGTGAAACCCCGTGGCCGTGGCCGCGCAAGCACGCAGTCTCAGTCCTGCTCACCTGCGCGCTCCGCCCCGTCACCACGCGCTCTGACGCCTGCGCTGCGCAGCCGCTCTTGGCCCCGAACGCGGAGCGATCGCACGGGGCCGCCCACTCCGTTTCCCCTCGTGCCGATTTTTTTTTTTTTTTTAATCAATAAGGGCTGTGGTGAAGGAGATAAGGCAGTATGGCGCTTGTGGGTGAGACAGTGGGGGTTTTCCAACTACGGTGGCTATATTTGCGTGAACAACCGGTACTGGCAGGTAAGGACCCTCAGCCCCAAACATACTACCTCGTATTTATCATTTTATTATTTCATTTCTTGCACAGGTGAATGGTTTTGCCAGTTCTCTAAGGCTTGATTACTTAGTAGTCGGAATGGGGTTGAAGCTCCATTAAGCATTTCTTTTTTAACCAAAGAGTATTTACTTCTTTTTAATCAAACCTAATTTTTAGCTATTTTTAATTAAATAAAAGAGGCAGAGAATTCGTAAAAGTCAGAGACTTAAAAAAAAGTCTTCCCCTTTCTTTGCAGAAACAGAATTACACAGCATTCATTACTTCTCGGTGGGTTTAGCCCTCTCCTTTCCCAGTGAACTGTCTTTTCTAAATGTCTGTGCAGAGTGGTGGATACGGAGGAAATTGCCAGCACCAGGCATCTACCTCGAGGAGGAGAGGTTATGACCTCTTAATTTCTTAATACGGAAACCGTTAACAGGGTGGTAGCCAAGTACTGCTCTGTTACTTTATCAGAATCGGATTTCAGAGGGCTTTCCATTCTTAAACAGCAACAGTAAACAGCATCGGGGAAACTCTGTAAGCATCAAATGTTCTCGTAGTAACGTGCAGTCTTTATAAGGTAAAAAAGCATGTTTTGTGGTAAAAATATAATAATGTGCAATTTAACTTTCTGAGAAGATCTGACAGAGATCTGAGTGTTGCTTAGTTGAGAATAATAGCTAATGGTTCCAAATTGTTCCTTTCAGTTTTTTTTTTCCCCTCACTTGAGAGCAAAATATTCTATTTGTGGTGGGCATTAAGGGAATGCTAGGCCTATTGTATGGCATTTAATTTTCTACTGAAACAGAAATTATGAAGAATCAAGTGTGGACTATTGTGATTGATTTGACACCAAGTACAGCTTTAGAGGACTTGTGTCTACATCTAAAATCTCGTAGGGCTGTGTGCAAACTAAAAAAGTACCTATTTTCTATAAAGAATTTCTGTATTGGTATAGTGAAATCAAGAAAATAATTATCTTAGGAGGAACTCAAACT
Organism: Ailuropoda melanoleuca; assembly: GCF_002007445.2. Taxonomy (NCBI): domain Eukaryota; kingdom Metazoa; phylum Chordata; class Mammalia; order Carnivora; family Ursidae; genus Ailuropoda; species Ailuropoda melanoleuca. The sequence continues at coordinate 202,492,628 of NC_048218.1, forward strand.
TTATACTTAAGCACCATTTAGTTTGAATATGGGTTTTGGGGGGGGCAGGCTCGAATAGCGGTTATTATCGAATGCTGCAATGTAATGGTCAGGATCTTTTTCTGCTCCTGAACTGGGCATGAATTGGCACCGACCTAGCACACTGCTGAGACCAAAGGCACTAAATTCGTTGTGGCAGAGTTCTAAGAAGGCCTCCTTATAGACGTGCAGCTCTCTGGAATCTCCCACGGAGTGACAGAAATGTTGGTCGCTCTACCACAAGAGAAATACGAGAGGAATAGTACAAGGTGGCCTGCAGGAATCAGCTTTTTGGAGATCTCAGTGTTCATAAAGAGCGTCTGTCTCAAAATGATTACTGATTTCTACCAGAAATAACCTGCTTATCATAAAGGTCCCAATATGGCAAGGTCTCAGTATCTGTCAGCACCGTCCTTCGATTTGGCTTCATCCGAAGATGCCGTGATATGGTGTTGAAGAGGGCCTGAGTGGCCCCCTGTTTCTCCTCCATGCACTACACATAGTGGGAGCCAAACGAAAGATGGCCATTGGCAAGGGTGTTTGGCAGAAGGGGAGAAGGAGTCCTGTTTGCAGGGGTTGGTTCAGGGGTTTGGCACTACCAGAGGGGGTTAATTAGCACTGGGGGAGAGCTAACAAGAGCCAGCTGAACTTGTTGTTGGATCGAGTGATAGATTCCCCACAGGCACGTGCTGAACTGGGGCTGGGGGCCAAGAGTGCTCCCAGTTGAGCGCAGGCCTCGGGGATGACCAGATTTTGTATGCCTACACACGGAAGGACAGAAGTGCCTGCTCACTGTCTGTAATCCACTCTTCTCACAACACAAATTTCAAATGTTCGTTCTGGAACCCACCAGTGCTACTCAGACAGTGATAGTTGACGTTTGTTGAGGCCACCTCCAGCACCTGGACTCCTGATTAGGGTCCTTTATGTAATGCTTAATGTACTTCAGTGTGTATTTCTCTTGAGCCTATTTCAAATGGTAACTGCCCTGGGTGTGGACCCAAATTTCCCAACCTACTGACTTTTTGGACTGAGTAATTCTTTAGTGCATGTGGGGAGCTGTTCTGTGTACTATGGCGTGTTTGGAGGCATCTCTGGGCTACACAGCAGATGCCAGGAGCACCACCCCCAACCGTGACAACCAACAATATCTCCAGACATCGTGAAATGACCCCTGGGAGCAGAGTCTCCCCGTTGAGAACCACTGGGGTAGACAAAAGCTAACATACCTACACGGGGAGCATGTTGTCTAGGTTAACACGTTTAAAAATATTTGTAGACACAAGAAACGAGAATATCCACATGCAGCTATGTTAAGCAGGTGTCTCTTCCTTCTTTTCCACCTCACCTCAACTCCAAAGGGATTAGCTTAAAGAAGGTTTTGCAGGCCTCAAAGAAAGCCACTCCTGATTACTGAGGCTTTTGCATCTGGCACTCCGTTCATTTTCAGCTGAAGCAAATGTCTCGTTTGGTCTTACCCTTGCCCCAGGTTCTGCACAGACAACCAGAATGACCCTCTGGCTTTCACACCTGAGTTTCGACTGGCTTTTATTCCTCTCAGCTTGTCATCTTTCTGTAGCACATTAGCCCATCGTTGGCTCTTAGCACTAGCCGTCCAACACTGTTTTCTCCATATGTTTCAGATGCTTCCACACATCACGCCTACTAATGGATTTCCCTCCATAAGTACCTAGTCCCAGTTCAGCCCCCATGAACGCACACACAGTTGGACCACTGCCCTGTACAGGAGGCTGCCTGGCTCCATTCACCTCATTCCACTTGGCAGTGAGGATTCCACTCCCAAACTCCATGGCGCTTTCTCAGATCATTTCCAATACCAAGGGTCACAGTTTGGGTTTTCTGGAAACATGCCCTGAGATGAGCTTTGGCATAAAAGAAGACATTTATTAGGGATTTGCAGTAATGAAGGGAAGGGAGAAGGGGTAGAGTGGGGTGTATGGGCAGCCTCAGGAGGCCCAGTGGGGAGTCTGGAGTGAGCACTCTACATATTTGCACCTTGCTCAGCCTCTGAAAGTGGGGTGTCCTGGGAAGGGAAAACCTTGGCTGAGGTGGCTTTCTGTGGTTTGGGTGGACCCTGAAGGAGCTGGGAGGTGAAGATTGTCATTTTTTTGACAAATAAAAATTATATATATATTTAGGGTCTAAAACATGTTTTGATACACATGTGAAATGACCACTACAGCCCAGCTAATTAACATATCCACCTCGCATAGTTAGGCAGTCTGGTGCACGCCATCTTTCCAGTTTCATTTCTGTGTATAAGAATGGGGTTTGTGTTTGGGACACGACCTTACCAGGAGATAACGAGCCTGTGTCAGGCTCATCACCTTGTGTGGGGATCTTTTCCCATTTGAGGCTCAAACAGTGCTCTTTTGTCTTTGCTTGAAGCTTGTGCAGATGTCATGTGGCATCTGGCCAACCCCACCGTTACATCTCTCCTCTGTGGGGAAGCGACAGGGAATTTCTGTGCCACAGGAAGGGTGTGAGTAGGCAAAGTGCCCTGCACTGGGACCAGTACCCACTGTGGAAGCTGATCTTGCTGTCTCTTCTCTATGGGGGTAAAGCATTGTTCTCTCCAACGCCTGACTGTATTGTATTCTGGTGACTCTGGTAACGAGATACAGTGGGCAGAAGTGTTCAGAAGTCTCACCTGGGACTGGTGTTTGGTGCAGTGACTGGCTCCTCAGTTAACCAGCTTCTCTTCCTTCCTTCCTTCCTTTCTTTCTTTTTCCTTTCCTTTCGTTTTGTTTTGTTTTGTTTTGGTGAGAACTAAGATTTGCCCTCTTAGCAAATTTTAACTGTACAATTCAGTATTAGCAATCACATTACTGTACATTATATCTCCAGAGTGTATTCATCTCTGTGTTTGATTATTTTAGATTCAACATGTGAAATCATGCAGTCTTTGTCTTTCTGTGTCTGGCTTATTTTACTTAACACAATGTCCTCCAGGTTCATCCACGTTGTCACAAATGATAGGATTTCCTTTTTTAAGGCTGACTTATATTCCACTATATATACATACCATATATATGTTTTTATTCAGTCTTCCATCAACAGACATTTAGGTTGTTTTCATATCTTGGCTATTGTAAATAATGTTGTAATCATGGGAATGATGGTATTTTGTTGAGAAATTGATTTCATTTCCTACCCAGAGTGAGATTGCTGGATCATAATGTAGGTCTATTTTTCACTTTTGGAGGAAACTTCATACTGTTTTCTATAATGCTATTCACACCAACAGTGTACATGTGATCTCTTTTCTCCACATCCTTGTCTACAGTTGGGTTTTGTTTGTTTGTTTTTAAAGATAGCCTGTTTAGTGCATTCTCCACAGTTAGGCAGTAAGTCCTTCCTTGAAGGGAGTTCTGAGTGAGAATCTCTTGTTTACTACAGTACCATGTGCTTCTTTTTTACACCTGCAGAACCTGACATCCGGTGGTTAGAGACTAAGGTCTGCTCTCTGTTTCTACTCTGTGCTTTCAAACAGAGGGTAGGAGTAAATTGGGATAAAGAAAGATGCTGGTCACACAACAGCATCCTACATGTGAAAAACTAATCTGTTCCTTAAACCTCTTTCATCTGTGTACTTGCCTTTGGACGCCTTTTTCTTTCCTGTTTTTTGGTTCTCTGGCTTGTGAATTACGTTTGGCTAACTGATTGATCTTCATGCTTATAACCCACTTTCAGGTTTATTTCATCTCTTAGGTATAATCAGTTTACAGCCCCTGGCTTCCTTGGAGCACCTTGTCCCAGATCAGTCGCCCACCTGACCCACCATCTTTCTGGTCATGCTGACTTAATGGATCTCTGACTATGTTGATGGCTTTATTTTGGTCTGCAGACTCTGGTTTGGCCACTCATGGCTCAGTTTCTCCCCTGGGCTGTGACATTTCCTCCCACCATCCTTTCCTCTCAGAATAGGTTTGGAAAAGAAAAGGATTAGATAAGCCCACCTTGCACATGTGTTTTTTTTTTTTTTTAAAGATTTTATTTATTTATTCGGCAGAGATAGAGACAGCCAGCGAGAGAGGGAACGCAAGCAGGGGGAGTGGGAGAGGAAGAAGCAGGCTCATAGGAGGAGCCTGATGTGGGGCTCGATCCCATAACGCCGGGATCACGCCCTGAGCTGAAGGCAGACGCTTAACTGCTGTACCACCCAGGCGCCCCTGCACATGTGTTTTTTAACCTAACCTCTCTATCTGCAGTTTTTCCTCTGGAATTCGGGAAATTATTTTCTACAACAGTCCTTTTGAAAGATGATTCTTAGTCCATGGGAAAGGCTCCTTTTATGGAAATTTAGGCATTTTAGAAAGTTGGTGTAAGTGAGCTTTCCTGACTTTTCCATATTATATTAGTAATAGCTTACTATATAAGCTTGCAAAATAGACTCTGATCATATTATCTAAATGAAAAATGGGAATAAAATCAGGTGAGGGAATAGGATTCTGATAAATTAGTTTAGGGCTTCTCTCAGATTATTTTGTGTTATCTCTAAGAGGAGAACTTCTTTATGTGTTCACCTCAGATTTTATTACTTGGACAATTCCAAGCCAACAGAAAAGTAGCAATGATAATTCTTTTCTTTCTCAATCCATTTGAGAATAAGTTGCCAGATTGATGGCCCATCACTCCTAAAAATGGTTGATGTATTTTCTTCTACAGGAAGTTCTCCTGCATAACCACAAGATAAACATCAACAGGGGGAAGTTGTAAAGAATGCATTGCTACCCTCTCCTCCTCAGACCTCATTAACTCCCCATTATGTCCCTTATAGCAAAAGGATTCATAACTACAGTTCAGGGTCTGTTGTAATGTTTCTTTGTTCTCCTTCAATCTGAAAGCTTCCCTTAGTCTTTCTTTAATTTTCCTAATTGACACTTTTGAAGATTGCAAGAGAAGCACTTTATAGAAGTCACCTCAGTTTGGGTTTTCATGATTCGTTCTCATGATTAGATTTAGATGATGTGTGTTTGGCAAGGATGTCATCACAGAGGTGCTACTGTGCTCTTTTCCTAACAAGTAGCACACGATTTTGATTTGTTCCATTACCAATCACAAGTTTGGTCACTTGATCAAGGTGGTATCTGCCAAGCTTTTCAGTAAAAATCCTATCTTTCCTTTGTAACAAAGAAGTATTTGGGGGGAAGTTACTTTGAGACTATGCAAATATCCCAGTCCCCGTCAAGCTTGCAATTTATTTATTTCTGTCAGTGCAGATTCATAGTCTCCTATTACAGGAATGGGTTATAATTCATGATTGCCACTTATTTTGATGTTCAAATCCCTAGATTTGTCTATTGATAGCCTCTTCAAGGAGGCTTCTGTGTCTTTCTGGTGCGTATCCATTTTTCCTTGAGTACTTCATTCCTTTCCGGCACAGCAAGATGTCCAAGGCTCATCTAATACTCTCCTTGCACAAGTTCTGCAATCAGCCATTTCTCCAAGGAGATTTGGTTCCATTAAGTGCAGAGTGAAAGAATGGGATTCAGAAACTAGATCTGGATACTGAGTATGTCATTGCTGTTGGGGTATTGCTGGATACAGTTAAAGAATATATGTATAAATATGTATATATACAGGTATATATACATTTACAGCTATATTCATTTCTGTATGTTTATCTCTATATATTGAAAAGTATTTACTTATAGAAATACCTACAATTTTAACCCAATGCCACAGGGTTTATTTGAGTTTTTTTTCTCTTTCCATATGTATACTCTCTCTGATGGTAAGAAAACTAAATATACTGAAGATGTTTACTTTTTTGGTCAAAATCTCTCCTCCCCCCCATTGCCCCATATCTAATCTGTGGCTACTGCTGCCTCTTCCTCCATATGACTGCTCTCTCCAGGTTACTTGGGCTCTGACATCCTGTGCTAGGCTGTCTCTGCTGTCCCACCTTGTGGGCATATTCCCCACCCTACCTGTGCTCAAACACCCAGGGCTGGACCACAAATTACCCCGTGTGCCTACCTCCCTCTACCCTAATCCTGTCGCCCCACAAGTATGGGAACCCTCCTTACCTGACGTGAGCTGGGACATTCTGCACTGTCCTGGCCCTGGGTGTGGTGTCACTCTCTTCTCCTCATTGGACCCCCATGCACCACACTAGGATGCACCTCCTGTGGCCACCTCCTCATTCCTATTGGTCTCTGACAATCCCTCTTGTCACCAGGATTCACTATCCATTGGCTCCCCCACTCCTGCGCCCTGCCTATCTTGCTTGGCCCCATCAAATGGCTTTCATATTAGAAAAAGGAAGGAAAGGGAAGAGAAAAGTAGAAGAGGAGGAGTAGTTCAGTGTTTAATCTTGTTTTATTGTAGTTCATAGAGTTTCCAGTGATTGGTATCCAATCTGAGTCCCTAGGCTTAATCTTTTATAAATTGTATTTCACCAAAATTTAATTTGAACATATCATGCATATGCTAAAATCTAAATAAGCTTATTTAGATTCATTGACTGAAATTACAGGAAAATAAGAAATTAAGATGTGAAATAGAGCTTATTCATAGTTAAGTACGAGAATGGATTTTTTGCAAAGATTCTGATTTTCATATAACTCCTTTTTCAAGTCATTGTTTATGTGTATAGGAACATCTATGCATTTTGAAACAGGTAATGAGAATACGTAGACTCTAGAAAATCACATGATTGATCATCAGGAATTTTGTGAATTGTGTTTCCCAAGTAAAAACTACCTTGAGCGTGATCTTACAAATATTTACTAAAACACCTAACACCGGAGCAATCTGTCAGTTTTATTTAGGAATTTTACAACGCGTATTTTGCAATGTTAGGTTCTCTGCACACAAGAAATCTCTTTAACTGAACTCTTTTTCAGCTGTTCAGCAATAGCTCTCAAACTGGCTAAACCTAAATGTCTTTGTAAAATAATGGTTTCAGTGTTTGGTTATTTTTTTTTCTTTTTTAAAGAAAGCTATTAGTTAATAATAAACTGTCAGTCATTAAATGTCAGTTGAACTTTAAATATCAAGACTTTTCTATTTAGTGAGGCTCTGTGGTGGGGAGGGGAGGCAGCTTTTCATTGCTGCTCACCCAAAAATCGATTCTGAACAAACTCGCCAAAGGTCTGGAAATGAAAGGGTTTGAAATGGTTGTAAAGTAGAGCAACAAAAAAGATTGACTGCAGATTTGCTTTCTTCTTATTCCCCTCATTTTCAAATTAAACACCATTGAAGGTTGCTGTGTGACTGTAAAACCCTGCTTTTCCATCAGGAAGACTTGCTCACCAGCTTTCTGTCAGGCAGGAACTATGTGTAAAGCCTCACTAGAGAGGTCTACTCTTGCTCCTCATGCTATTTTTGTCTCTTATGGGCAGCTGTTATCTTCAAGGCCAGAAACAACTGGCTATCAACCTCACCCAAGGCTCATCTTGGAAACACTAGTTATTTTAAATTTCATGAATATTTTCTCTCATCTCTTTAAAAAATTTTTTTAACTTCTAAAATTTCATTTATTTATTTATTTATTTATTTATTTATTTATTTATTTATTTATACAATCTGTTCTTAAACATTTTTTAAAAATTCAAGTATAACATCTGGTGTTATATTAGTTTCAGATGCACAATATAATGAGTCAACAGCTCTATCTGTTTCTTCGTACTCATCAAGAGAAATGGATTCTTAATCCCCTTCACCCATCCCCCCTACCTCCCTTCTGCCACCCACCATTCTGTTCTGTGTATTTAAGAGTCTGGGGTTTTTGGTCTCTTTTTTCTTTGTTTATTTGTTTTGTTTCTTAAATTCCACATCAGAGTGAAATCATATGGTATTTGTCTCCTTTCTTTACTAACCAATTAACAGTCACTTAAGAAGCCATGTATTACAAAAGTGATGAGACCCATGAGAAATATGGAAGGGAAGAAGACATGCCCAGTGAGTTACCACTTAAGGGGTTTGAAGAGAGAAGACACACATGCCTTCAGGAGTGACAGTCATAGAAGAGGTAGTAGTTTTAGATTTTAATCTGGATAAACATTTTTTTAAAAAGATTATTTGAGAGAGAGAGATTGAGAGCTTAAGCGATGGGATGGGCAGAGGGAGAGAATCCTAAGCAGACTCTGTGCTAAGTATGGGGCTCAATTTCATGACCCTGAGACCGTGACCTGAGCCAAAATCGAGAGTCTGACACTTACCTCACTATGCCACCCAGGTGCTCCTGGGTAAACATTTTCTTGGCCAGGTACAATAATTACAAGTTTTGAGGCAGGAGTTACAAATGGAGGTCTAGTTGTCATGTGTTATATGTTTTAAAATTATAGGAAAAGCTACCAAACTGTTGAATAAGACATATTTTTCCTCCATCGACAAAATGTTTTCTGTAATTAAGAAATAAAAACCTTTGTGCAAAAAGTTGACAAAATACCAGCAATGACTGATTTTAGTTATTACTAAGCATGACCCAGTGTTATTATTTTGATAATCTGGTTAATGTTTAATGACAATAAAATAAACATATGCATAATTCATAATCTATTACACGTTTATTTCATATTTACTTTTGTTCCCTTCATTTCAGAAAAACCACTAAAAATTGCTAAAATTCATAGTATTTTCACATATTTTTTATTCATTATAATAATGACTTAAAATTACTAATCAATAAATATAATTGTATTATAGTAATTGAATTTGCAATTATTTTTACTAAAACATTTAGTCAATTTTTAAGAAGTTTATTTTATACTAAAATATTGAAAATTAGTCAAAATTACCTATTATAATTGATGGATAAGTATAAATTTTTATAAATTAATAAATATAAAAACCTTATGTCAACATTTAAATAAAGTTAAAATTGTATTTTTTTAAATTTAAAATTACATCTCACTGAATATTTTCCATTCTAATCTACAGTGTGCATCTAGTTTCCCATGTAAAGAATTTGTATCATACTTCATACATTCTGTATCTCCAGGAATGTAATTTTTACAAATAAACAAACAGAATAATATGAACTTTTTAATACTGCAAAAGGCTTCTAGTTACACTTGGTAATTATTGCAAATGTTGTGCTAAATTATGAATACTTCCACAACTGCAAATTAGATCAATTAGTAATGGAGGCAAGAAAATGGACACTCGGTGGTTCTGGGAAATGATATTTTGTTGTGCAAGCTCCACTGCAAGCATTCAGACGGATTGTCAGGGGGTGAGAAGTTAATGTGTCCTTTTACCAAAGCACATCTTGCCCCTGGGCTCTGCAGTAGCGTGGGCAATACCTCACCCCAAAACCCTCTGCACCGACAGTGAAATGCACCGGAAGGAAAATAAGATGGAGAAGTTCTCTAGCACCTGAACAGTGTCAGTTACCAAAGTAGATGTTGAGATTATATTGTCCTCTGCCAATATTGACTACTGGACTCTGAATGACAGAGGTATTCATGTGTTCTTTAGCAAATGGAGTGTGTGTGTGTGTGTGTGTGTGTGTATGAGAGAGAGACAGACAGGGCACCTGAGGCTCAAGGTCCTGGACAAGGAGTTTTCTCACCTGTGTCTTAGGTTGTCTAGCAATTTAGGACTTGGAAATGTCAGTGAAATTAGGATAGACATTTGTAGAGAGATTGGGAAGTAAACTCAGCCTTGGAGACCACCCGGGATCTAAGCAGGAAAAGTGAAGAGGAAAAGAGCATTCTGGGCTGACGTAACAACAGAAATACTAGAACAGACTCAGTGCAGCAAATAATAGGACCTGCCAGACTACAGAGGAGAATTTCTGTTATAGGAAAGAGGTGGCATGAGCTCATGAAAGTAGAGACTACATGAAAGAAATGCGATTTTATGTGTTAAGTAATTGGTTCATGACCTGGCAGTGACATGCTAATAATGGTGCTTTGGGGGAAAATCGGTGGAAGTGCAAAAGATATTGACAAAAGAAGATACTTGAAAAAGAACAGTTAGAGATCTACTAAGTAGGATTGACGAGAACGAGGATGTGGCACTGGCTAGCAGTGAGGCGAGAGAACATAGAGTAAACCTTAGGGTTATCCAGGAAGCGAATAAACGGGTAGGTCTCTTTATTTTCATTCAAATTCTAATATTAAAATTTAAAAATTTCATAAAATCCTCTTAACTGAAAACATCCACTTTTCCATGTTTAAGTTTTGTCCATAGCAGATGTGTGTACAGTTGGAAAGGGAAAGGTGCAGGGTTGATTGAAGCCAGAGACAACAGGAAAAACTTCTTCTCCATATCTCTCAATGGATTTCACGTCATATGCACGAGTGTTCCGTGGCTTCCCTCCTTTGCCATCTTTCCTAAATCTTTTGTTTGTGCTGTCGGTCCTTCATGTTACTTGGCCTTTAAGACAAAACTAAAAGAGAAAGCAAATGTAAAGAGGGTAATTTAGGGGCGCCTGGGTGGCACAGCAGTTAAGCATCTGCCTTCGGCTCAGGGCGTGATTCCGGCGTTATGGGATCAAGACCCACATCAGGCTCTTCTGCTGTGAGCCTGCTTCTTCCTCTCCCACTCCCCCTGCTTGTGGTCCCTCTCTCTCTGGCTGTCTCTATCTCTGTCAAATAAATAAATAAAATCTTAAAAAAAAAAAAGAGGGTAATTTAATAGAGTTGGGAATCAGTGCTGTTGTAAACCAGGTTTTGGGCCCAGGGATAAAAGGAGAAAATGCTTTCTCGTTAAAGTAAAATGATGATTAGGTAGCTCTGTTTTGTTATCTAATTTGTTTTTTTTTTTTAAAGATTTTATTTATTTATTTGACAGAGAGAGAGACAGCCAGTGAGAGATGGAACACAAGCATGCGGAGTGGGAGAGGAAGAAGCAGGCTTCCAGCAGAGGAGCCTGATGTGGGGCTCGATCCCAGAATGCTGGGATCACGCCCTGAGCTGAAGGCAGATGCTTAAGGACTGCACCACCCAGGCACCCCTGTTATCTTTCTAATATATAACAAGCAAGTCAAGTTCTCTCGAAAGGCCTAATCAAGCTCCATGATATTTCAGGGCCTCTGATAGGGTATGTAGTGTTGGTATTATTTTAGGAATAGTAGAATATTCTAGGTAATGGTATGGTATCACTCTTATGCCATACAAAGGGGTTTCCTTTTTAAAAGTCCAAGGATCTTGGGGCTCCTGGGTGATGCAGTTGGTTAAGCGCAGACTCTTGGTTTTGGCTCAGGTCACGATCCCTGAGTCGTGGGATGGAGCCCCATGCAGACTCTGCTCAGCACGGAGTCTGAGATTCTCTCTCTCCCTCTGCCCCTCCTGATCCTGCTCTCTCTCTCTCTCTCAAATAAGTTAATCAATCTTTAAAAGTCCAAGGATTTTGTTTGTCCTGAACTGTGAATGGGCCTCTGTTAGGAAGCTGTAATTCAACATTAGCGAACAACTTCTGCCTCTTTGCCTTTCCTCCCCAACCCTTGCATTGCTTTTATCATTCCATAAGTTGGCTAAATGCGGTAGAAGGTTTTTTAAAATTTGTATCTAACTTGAAATTTGCATATCTGTATTCTTGATATTTGAGCTCTAAAAGATGTACTTTATTATTTTGAAGTAAAGGGTGTTTCAGAATTACTACTGGAAATCTCAGAATACTTTTAGGACATTAAAATAAGTACTGTGAATATGAATACAGAATAAATCTCTTCAAGGTAAATTTTGTAGGTTAGTTTTATGAAAAGTTAAAAGGTTATATATATTTGTGTGTGTGTATAGATATACATACGTAATTTTTATATGTAATACACACATACCAAGAAACATCATACATTTGTGTATGTATATATTTTGTATATTTATATATGTATGTGGATACACACATATACACACATAAATACAAAAGAAGTGGAAAGAAGTTATATAATAAAAAGAAGTTATGTAACTTTTAAGCAATATTATTTCCCAGCTGCTGTTTTCAGTAATACATTATCTTCTCCAGAGGATTCAAATCAAATCCACAAATACTTTTTCAGTGCTTTATGTGCAATAGCTCTGTGCTAGTCATTAGATCACTTTACACAACTGTATATAGCATGGAAATAACTGAGGACATCTGTATTATGTTAGAACTCTTCGTATTTGGAGAATATATGGGGAACAGGTGCCTAGTCGTGACCCTTGTGTGGCAAACTTGTGTGTGTATTCATGCAGATGGATTGTTTATGATTGTTAAATGGATCATTTTTGAGGAAGCAATTTTATCTTATTTAATTCAATTAATTAACATATAATGTATCATTAGTTTCAGATGTAGAGTTCAGTTATTCATCAATTGCATTTAACACCCAGGGCCATTATCTCTTGTACCCTCCTTAATGTCCTTCACCCAGTTACCCCATCCCACCACCCACCTCCCCTCCAGCAACCCTCAGTTTGTTTCCCACAGTTAAGAGTCTCTTATGGTTTGTCTCCCTCTCTGATTTTGTCTTATTTTATTTTTCTCTCCCTTCCCCTATGATCCTGATCCTCTGGTTTGTTTCTTAGATTCCACATATGAGTGATATCATATAATTATCTTTCTCTGTTTGACTTATTTCAAGGAAGCGATTTTTAATAGGTAAACAAAGTACAACTTGCAGACTTCTTTAAGAGAGACAAAATTACTTTCCGTCTTAAGATGTCACTAATGAAAACTCTAGCCCTGTGGGCTAGCAAAAGACTGTCCCCAGTTTGAGAAAGAGTAGATATTGGGATTCATTAGAAGCCAAAGCCAGATGAAATGGCCTTTGCTAGAGTTAGGAGTGGGATTCAGGAATGATAGCATGGCTAGGAGAAGACTCACTCTGATTTGGGAAGCCAATTGGAATTAGAGAGGGAAAAATGATTTACTAAGAATTGGTAAAAAGACAGAAGATCTAGAATAGGCTGATTAATATTGCAGAGTGTTCCTATCAGGTCTGGGGGGGTCATACTACAGACTACGTAGCAGGCTCTTCTTTTGGTGTCTTGCTGGAGCATGGGTCATCCCATTTATTCCTTTTCTGGCCTGCCGTGGACTTGCAGGAGGTACTCCCGGCAACTGTGGTTGTCCTATGAGCCTTGTTCCTTTGACTCTGGCTCACTGACCCCGGTGTGGTCTCCTGACCTAGGTGGATAAACTAGATTCTCAGTCCTAGGAATTTAGAGTAGGACCCAAGGACGTTGGGAGAGAAGTCATCAACTTTATGGCGGTGTCTTGAATACTCTTTAGATAGTCCTGGGCTCAAATACTAACTCTAGTGCATCCTGGGGAAATGCTTCACTAATCTGACTTTCAATATTCCTATCATAAATGACAACAATATATCCCTTATAATTTTATTGTAAGAAAACAAAATACAATGTATGTAAATGCTTAGCTGGATAAATGACAGGAGTAGGTGCTCAGTGATTATTGGTTTTCTTTTAATCTTAGGAGAGAGCAAGGGTTCTAGAGGCTTCTGAAACCACTCTGACCTTCCAGACCGTGGTCAGGTTCTCTTGAATCCAACAACCTTTTTTAATAATAAAGGAGAAGTCAGACACCGGAAAGAGTTTTAGTAGCTGCTAAAATTAACTTTATTTTGTAATCAAAGATGGGACTCAATAGGGGAAAAAAAAACTATCCTGGAAGGTGGAAATCTACGAAAACTCTGTTTATAGAGTGTTTTAGAATAGTGCAACAATTTAAACAGTCAGATAAGTTGTAGGGAGTCCTTTGTATCAGCCTCAGAATCCAGTGGAAAATAACCATCACTTTAATTTTACTTAAACATAAAAATCAGATCATCATGCCCTGGGCTTTGGGGCCTCAAGAATGTATGCCTGGATTAATAAACTGTTGCTTTCACTTCTTTTCCTAGTAATTCCTGACAGTGGAGCCAGCATCACTTCAGAAAAAAGTCATGTGGATACAGAATCACAGAAAAATATGAAAAGAAGGTAAATGAAACCAGCCATGGCTCTAGCTTGTATTTGAAACAAGAGAAAAGCAAGTTAATGTAAATTGAAGACAAAGGTCAAAGCCCTCATGATAATAAGATTCCATAGTCTTTTCACAAAAATTGTGACCTCAATTTACAGAAAATATTTTAATTTTTGTCTTCCTGCATTAGTGAAAGGACAACTTCCGTGGCCTTCAGGTCATACAGACTCAAGTATCTGGGCAATCCTCCTATTTTTCCAATGACAATATCATTCTCCCAAGTTTTTAGGTTAACATGAGCATTGAGGAGATAAAAACTTTGGTTTCTTAGCTGTGGCCCTGGGAATCTCTCCCCATTCCTCTTTTTGTGATCTGACATCAAAGCCTAGGCTGATATTTCAACAATTATATGGGCAGTGTTTTAGGTGGTCTCAGAAAGCAACCCAAGGCTTATATGACAAATAGGTAAAATCTTAGACAAGTTGATGATATAGTCAAATATGTATTTATATTTAATTTTTAATTGAATTACACATATTTAAGGGGCGTGAGATATGTCAATATGGAAGTGTGTTTTTTTTTACCTTCTATTTGTAAAATATTTTTAATCAAACTCTGCATATGCATTTTTATACCCTTTTTATGCCTTTGATGTCACTATAATAGCATTTTGAATTATCGAACACAGGTTTTTTTCATACCACTTTATCTGGCTGTCTAGTGTGAGATATTGAAATTTTTATATCTGTGTATGGTGCTGTCACTGGAAATTTTATCTCAAGTCCCAGCTTTAGAACATTTGGTTTTTTATTCATCCTGAGTGTTCATATATGTGATCTTTATTGCTGTTTCAATAGATCTTTAAAAATCTTGTCTAAAATAGTAAGGAGGGCACATATTGCATGGTGCACTGGGTGTTACACGCAACTAATAAATCATCGAACTTTACATCAAAAACCAGGGATGTACTGTATGGTGAATAACATAATATAATGAAAATATTATTATGAAAAATAAAAAAGAATAAAATGACAGCAGCAGCACAAACAGTTGGTGTCCACCAAAAATTTGTGCTTTATCTTGAGCTGTTTAGAATCATTGCTGGAAAGTAGCTTCTTAGCCCAAGTTAACATTTTTCAAGCCCTTCCCAACTAAGTTGTCCCCCTAGGTGGTACCATGTGACTGGTTCTTGCCAGTGAGATATCAGCAGGCGCGAGGTGTATCACTTCTGGGATGGGGCTGCTAAAAGGAAGTCCCTTTACCATCCTCTCTTTCCCCAGTTGAAGGCTGTTGGCAAACTTTTTTTTTTTTTTTTAAGATTTTATTTATTTGAGAGAGAGTGAGAGCAAAAGGGATCACAGAGGGAGAAGGAGAGGGAGAAGCAGACTCTCTGCTGAGCAGGGAGCCTAACATGGGTCTCAATGCCGGGACCCCAGGATCATGACCTGAGCCAAAGGCGGACACTTAAGTGACTGAGCCACTCAGGCGCCCCTGCAAACTTTTATAGTAAGGACCCGATAGGAATATTTTAGGCTTTTTTGGCTATGTGGTCTCTGTGGCAAAGCTGCTGTTGTGTTATGAAAGCAGACATAGACGATATAATCAACAGAAAAGCGTGGCTGTGTTCTCTGGGCTGTATTCTGCTGACCTCTGCTCCAGAGGTTCATGGAAGCACCAAATAGGACTCTGGACACTTGCAGCACTGCCGGAGGAAAGTCTCTGGCCATTGGGGAAGGACTCCATTTGTTATTAATGTAGCAAGCTCTCATCGTGTTAAAAAATAGAAATTTTGGGATTTGGGAATTGATTTGTAACAGAATCTGGCATTGCCCTAACCAATATAAAATCTAACAGGAGATTGGGAGATATCCCCGCAGAAATGATTACTAAATGTGCACTGTATTTTCATTTGCTAATTTGTTTGTTCGTTGGTTTGATTTCTTTAGCACAGATTGTGCCAGATGGCTGTTATAAGCACTCAGAACTTAGAAGGTTGTTTCAGGTTAATATGTTTTCTCAAAACAATACTTGAACAGCTCAAAATAATGTAAATGGCAGCTTACTCTGCAAGGTAATAGATTTTGTTGAAAGTCAAGTATAAGGTGACTCCTTCTCTGGGAAATAATTTTAGGAAAAAAATTCACTCTACATTTCAAGAGGGGTGGCTGATAACTCCTCAGTTATGGCCCCAGGTTTGGGAACTGAAGAATGCAAGGTCAAGAAGAATTGTATCAAAGTCTGGGTGCAATGAAACCATTTCTCTTTCTCAATGAACATCTGTGTTTTATAGTGGAAGATCATAAAACATGCTATTTCTATAATAGCATCCCAGGCCATATAATAATTCGGACAGAATTTAACAAAATAGGTACACAAGACCTGTATGCAAAAAAAAAAAAAAAAAAAAACTTTGTAAGTGCCAAAAGTTGACGCATGAAATAATTACTTTTTTTTTTTTTCATAAAAGTTATATACAAAATGGACCCCAACCAGTGAGGCCTCCTCATCTCAACCCTTATCAATCAAGATTAAAACTCAGTGCATGTGTGTGCTTCATCCAGCGTCTGCAGGCTGCATCCGTGCCTTCAGGCTCTGTTAAGGAGAGTGGTCCTAGAGGTAGGCAGGGCACAAGGAAATGGNAAGACTTAGATAAATAGAGGGTTATTCCATGTTAAAAACAAAAACAAAAACTTTGAATTTGGGTAGACTTTGGTTTATACTTGGTCCATCTTTAGACGACCCTTTTAACCTCTCTTGGTTTGAGGTTCTACCAGAAGTGGGTAACCTCACCTCAGGGCAATGTTTTGAATATCAAATAAGGTAATGTGCACATAGGGCTTAGTTAGCCTTTAATAAAACAAAATAGACCCATTCTCTTATTCTCTAGCTGTACTAGATAGCATACCTTGCTATTTGTTGCTGTAGCAAAACAGACATAATAAAAATTTGAAAACAATCGGTGCATCAAAATCTTAATAAAATTATAAAATGAGTTATAAGAGAAAATAGTTTCAAAATGAAGAAATGAGCCACAGACTGAGAAAAAAATATTCACAGTTCATATAGCAGATGAAGCCTTGTATCCAGAATACAAAAATAAACCCTAAAATGAATGAGAAGCAGACAAAGCAATTAAAAATAGGCAAAGACTTGAACAGATACTTCACACAGTAAGATACACAAATGGTTAGCAAATAACATGAAAAAGAGCTCAGTGAAATGTCACCTATTCCACCCACAAGAATGACTAAAGTGTAAATAACTGAAAACACCAATCATTGTTAAGGCTGTGGGAAGACTGAAAGCCGTTGGTTGCTGGTGGGGATGTAAATGGCATGTGTTCTAGAATACTTAGGGGTCAAAAGGAACAAACCACCAATATACACAATAACTAACAAATCACACACACACATCTCGTTATGCAAAAGAAACCAGAAACAAAGGAGTTCAAATGTATGGTATAGTTTATATGAAGTTCTAGAACAGGCAAAACAAATGTATGGAAATAGAAATCAAAAGGGTGTTTTCCTCTGGTGGGAGGGATGGAGCAGAAAAGACTAGGGAAACATATTTAGGTAATGATAATGTTCCATTTTTTGATTGATATGTTTGTTATGTGAGTACATAAATTCATGAGAACTTGGGATGCCTGAATGGTTCAGTGAGTTAAGCATCTGCCCTCAGCTCAGGTCATGATCCCAGGATCCTGGGATCAAGTCCCACATTGGGCTCCTTGCTTAGTGGGGAGCCTGCTTCTCCCTCTGCCTGCTGCTCCCCCTGCTTGTGCTCTCTCTCTGACAAATAAATAAATAAAATCTTAAAAAAAAAAAAAGAAGGAAAAGAACTCACCAAACTGCACTCTTAAGATCTTTGCTTTTTAAAAGGTGTATGTAAATATTCTTCAATAAAAAGTGGATTGAAAGAAACAAAATAAATTAGTTGAGTTCTGTCTGCTCTCTCTAAGCAGTAATTTAACACACAGTGGAGATTCATTGCTCACTCTTCCATTGTTTGGTACCTGCATTATGATTAGATTAACTGATTCCCAATGCAATCTAAAAACTGCATCTTTTAACTTTAAATTGCATTGATTTTCATTATATAAAATAATATAGGTACTAAACATATACTCAGTATTTTCATTATTTAAAAAATTTCTATTCATGAAGTTTCCCAAATTACATAAAATCGTGCCAGATATTTTCTAGTTTTCTCCAAACCACTGCCTGATATGTAATCATATAAACTTCATAGATCAGGGATGTCTGGGTGGCTCAGTTAAACACGTGCCTTCGGCTCAGGTCACGATCGCAGGGCCCTGAGATCAAGACCTGCATCGGGCTCCCTGCTCAGCGTGGAGTCTGCTTCTCCCTCTTCCTCTGCTGCTCCCCCCTGCTTGTGCTCTCTCTCTCTGACAAATAAAATCTTATAAAAAACCAAAAACTTCACAGATCAATGTAAATGATCAGTTTAAAGAAGGAAAGTGGTTGACTGAGTGCTTTAGTTAAGAACTATAACGTCCAAATCAAAGTGGCTCAGGGAAGATGATGACCGGGACGGTGTCTCTGCTTTTCGTCACCTTGAATCATTTTATGCTCTTTATTTCATATTGCTCGGCAGTGTATTTAAATTTCATTTTGGATCAAAATTCTCTATTTGGTGGTGATAGCAAAAATATTAAAATTAAGAACTAGATAGGATTTTACCCCAGGGACTTTTAAACAGTATCTTGGTAGCTTTAAGGACAGTCTTACTGCTAAACTGTGACTCATGCACAGAAGACACCCAATAAGTGAGTATTGAATGAACAAAGGAGTAAATACTTCTTCCAGTTCCTTATAGCCTTCACTGTCTTGGCATCCACACTCTTCTTGGGCCAACAGTACTTGCTGTGAGGTGATACTCTTCCTTAAACCACCATCGAGATCTGATACATCATAGGGGAAGAGTAGCTCATTGACTTTGTCTCTACCTTATCTGGTCTTCTTCATGATTGCTGGCTCTCTGAGAATGAGGGAAAATGATAATTTTTAGTCTGATTGGGTTCAAAGCATCCTGATACATCAATATAGAAAGAACCTTAGGAAGGAGATTCAAAATATCTACTGATTGGGAGAATACAGATACCAACTAATAAGAGGGCAAACGCTGAAGCAACAAAATGATGCTAGTCCGTAAAAAACAGGGCAACCTAAAGAGGGGTGGCAGCCAGCTGAGCACCTTCCTCTCTTTAGACGGTTTTCAGTGTCTTCAGGTAAAAATATTTAGGCTCTCATATTTCTATCACCATCCTTTAGTTCTCCAAGGGTTTATGCAAGGGTTACATAGAGACACTCAACCTTGAGAATGAACATCTATTTCCTGCCTTTTCTGCTGGTGCCGAGGTTGGGCTGGTTTTTCTGGGATTCTTCCAGAACTGGTGGTTTTCTGCTGACTCAGCATCAGGTCAGCTGTCAAGTGTTCTGTTCTTTCATGGTATTCTCTCTTTAAAGAAGATCATTGGGGATCTTCTCTGAAGTCAGGCTGCATTTCCTCTTTGGCCCAGACTCCAGTGGTAGAGCAGATAATTACAACAGCTCACTCTGGCAAGGTCTTCATCACACTTGCACACATTTCTGATTTATTCCCATTTTACGGTAACAGGACAACTTGGTTTCCCTTTGCATAAGCAGGAGCTATCAGGACCCTTTGACGGATGGGACCAGAGGAGGTTACGGAGCAACAGCTCTCAACATACATGTGTTTGGAGCATTCACAGTAAATCAAAGCAAAAGCTCTGCCTTTGAAGGTCCCCCAACTTATCAGAAGGTTTCTAAAGTCACCCTTCCCTCTCCAGGCTGGGGGAGGAGGAATGAAGACAAACACCAACCTGTGTTTGCCTTCCTCCTCTCTCTGTCTCTCCCTCTTCTCTTTCCCTTCCTTTCCCTCATATTCCTAGATCTAAATGTGACTAGTTTATCTTTTGCTTCCATTTTGTAGTGGAAGTTCTCACTCTAGCTTCAGGGCTAATCAATCATAAGAGGATGTCTACAGATTGTTTTGCCTGGCTCAGCCTTTCTGTGTTAGATGGCAGCTAGTGGAATTTGTAAGATACTGTCTTTCACAAAAAGTCATTTCCTAAACCTATTATCTTACTGTGGCATGCTGTCTGTTGCAAATATTGCTGGTACTCTTTTCTCTCTCTCTCTGTCTCTCTCTCTGTGAGTGTCTCTCATTCTCTCTCCCGAACCATTTTAGACATTTCTTTTTTTCTTTCCAAATCTGGGTTCCTTTCTATGGCTCATCTTTTGACTTCTACTTGAGATCCCGTCCTTCTTGCCCATTCATGGCCATGGCACTCTCCTCTCTTTCTTCATCATTCATTTTTCTGTTTACTGGGACATTCAAATCAACATGTAAAAATGAGGTTAATTTTCTGTCTTTAAAAATCATTCTCTTTACCTCATTTTCTCCCCTGCCGATGCCCCAGTTCATTGCTTGGTAAAATTTTCAGTAAAAATTCTCTGAGGAGTTCTTTATTCTGTTTCTAATTCCACTCTCCTCTATTCTCTCCTAAATTGGCCTTTAGCCCCACATCTTCAGTAGAATTCTTTCTTTTCATAGAAAAATCTTTTTTCAAGGTCTTCAGTTACTTTCTTAGTGCTAAATTCAATTGTCAGAGATCAGTCCCTACCTAACTTGATTTATCAACAGCATTTGGCACCATTACTCCTCTTCCGTGACTTTTTTTTTCACATGGTTTCCAGGATCCCATACTCCCTCAGATTTCCTTCCACTTCACTAATTGTTCCTTCTTCTCAGATTTTTTTTCTTTGTCTTCCCTTTCTCTCTGATGTCTTGATACTGAAACGCCTCAGGGCTCAATCTCTAATCCTCTTCTCTCTACTCACTTCTCTGGGAATCTCATCCGATCTCATTGTTGAAATACCATCCATATGACAGTAACTCCCTAAATTATATTTTAAGCCTAGATCTCTGGAATGAACTCAATAATTATATAACCATAATTTAATATCTAAGCTTAATGTTTCTGTTGGATGAAATCCAGAGCCTGCCATTCAGCATCTCATGTGAGGAGAACTGTAGCCTATTTGTTGCTCAAGCCAAAATCTTGGCATCAGCCTGTGACTTTTCTGTTGCTCTTATGTACAGTATTCTGTCTGCTAGGAAATTCCATTGGCTTTACCGCCAACGTATTTGTAGAATCCAAACACTCCTCCCCATCCTTATTGCTATGACCCTGGTAAAAGCCACCATTATCTTATCTTGAGTTATTGTGATGGCTTCCTGTTCCTAACCCTTCCTCCACAATACAGCCTATTCTCATTTCACAAGACAGAATGATTATTTAAAATGGAAATCATTTTACTCCTTTTTCAACATCCTGCAAAAGCTCCAATTTGAGTTCTAAATTTCTAGATTTCTGTAGTTCTTAGAGTGGGCAAGCCCCTCCTTAACCTGTCCCCCTCCTCACCCCCTCTCACTCACTCTGCTCTGGCTGCCCTGCCTCCTCAGACACTCCTTCAAAACGCCAAATACGCTTTTACTGTGTACCCCTTGCTTAGGCCATTCCCTCTGCTTGAATGTCTCTTCTCCCAAATATCTATGTAAATAATTCCCTCTCTTTCAAATCTTTGTTTCCAAAATTACCTGCTGACTGAGGCCTTCCCTGACTACCCTACTTAAAATATCAACCTGCTTACCACTCAGTGCTCACATACTCCTAATGCCCCTTGCACTATTCTTTATTTTTTCATTGCATTTTAACCTTCTGACGTACTACTTAGCATTCATCAAATGGCTATGCGCTGCTCGAGATTTCCCAGCTTCCATTGCAATTAGCATAGGGACATATGAGCTGATTTGGCCAATTATAATTAAGCAGAAACAATACATGTCATTTCTTAGTTAAGGCAGTTTTGCTTCCTGTATTTTTCTCTTCTTTTGCCTCTTCATATAGTGACTTTAGATGTCACATTTCCAGATGGGATAGTCACAAGATGGATGAGGGCACCTAGCCTATAACAAGCTATGGTATGGGGGAAAACAAACCTTTTCTGGTTAAGCATTTGAGGTATTGGAGTATTTATTTTGCAACAACTAGTGTTAATTTCTCATATTAATACAGTTCTACAACATATGTATTATGTTTATTTTTTGTCTTTCCTTCTCAGCTAGAATATAAATACCATTATGGTGAATGTATTTGTCTCTTTTTTTTTTTTAAAGATTTTTTTTTTTTTTTTTTTGACAANGACAGAGAGAGATAGCCAGCAAGAGAGGGAACACAAGCAGGGGGAGTGGGAGAGGAAGAAGCAGGCCCATAGCGGAGGAGCCTGATGTGGGGCTTGATCCCAGAACACCAGGATCACACCCTGAGCCGAAGGCAGACGTTTAACGACTGAGCCACCCAGGCGCCCCTGTATTTGTCTCTTTTGTTCACTGATTTATTCTAAGTGCCTAGATCAGTACCTGGCAAATAGTAGACACTCAGTAAGTATTTGTAGAATTAGTGGAAGAGCTAGATAAATCCATGATTTTTGTATTCTTTCTTTTTTGCTCTGAACAAGCTCTAAGTATCTTTTTTTTTTTTTCCAACTAGCTCATGTAGTTTTATTTCATGTAGTCATTTGATTAAGTGGGGCCTTCTGGAGGTGATTAGGATATTTGAAATGGGATACAACAGATGAGGGGATCCACAGGTAATTTTAGCTTTCTTCATCTCTTCCCATCATGGATAAAAAAACACTATCAGCCCAGTATAGGCAGAGCAGTTTAGAATGGGCCACAGACCTTGCATTTGTAAACTAACCACAGGTAAATATCCAAGAGAATTTCATGCTTCAAATTAGATGATCTCTTGCAGCAAACTCTGCTTCCCAATTTGTAGTATCATACACATAGGTGAAATGCAAATGCATGTATAAAATTCCAACAAAACAGCAGCACAAGGTTTTATTGTATGGTTTGCCCCGCAGTCACTGTGAACATGTTGGCTCCCTGCGAGGGGCACTAACTGTTACATCACCTTCACTTCCAGCTAAGACACAGCTGCACCTTCCATACTTCGGCGCGTCTCAGCCATTAATGGTGGGAAGTTGAGTTGGAGACTGTTACTCAGTGCACACTCTCGTGAACTTTTCAACTCTAAAGACCGAGGTCTTTGTGATGCCATTGTAGAATAAAATATCCCTATCCTTATGTTCTCTTAACAACATGGACTTTATAGCAAAAGAGCACTTGCTGGTTATCACAAGTAGTGTTAAAGTCACCAGATCAGGCCCATGATGGAGTCACTTATGCTAAGCCCCATGTCAGCAAATCAGAACTTAAAATTCCTATGCCATCTCTCTCTGAAAAGGAAGGCCCAGTTCAACCAATCAGCATTTGCCTGCTCAACACAAGTTACCCGACCCAGCTCTAAGCCTTCCCTTTGATCCATATAGGGGAAGTATCCCAGCTTTGACCGATCAGCAGCTGCCCAATGCAACTTCCTTGCTCCTGCTCACTTTGGTCTATAAGGATCTCTCATCTTGTACAGCTCTTTGGGGCTCCTTTTTATCTGCTAGACTGAATGTTGTCCAATTCATGGATCACTGAATAAAGTCAATAATGTCTTTAAAATTTATTCAGTTGAATTTTGTTCTTTAGCAGTGGGGACAATACCTTGTCTATAAATGCGTAATACATTAAAGCACTTTCACATGTAGGGTCACTTTGATCCTTGAACAGGGGCCCAGCAAGGTCTTTGCAACATGGTCAGCACATAATAATACCCGTCAAAGAAATGAATAAATAAAGATTTTTAAAGATAAACCTTCAACATAAACTCCAGGTGAAAAAAAGACAACTTCAGCTCTTCTGTTTCATCATCTGGGGTCATTCTTGGCATTTTCTTTCTTTAGAAAAGTGATGCACATTCCTGCGCCCCCCCAACAATCTTTTTCCTTCCTTTGTCCCTCCCTTCCTTCCTCCCTCCGCCTGCCTGCCTTCCTTTCTTTCCTCCTTCCTTCCGTCCTTTCCTTCCTTCCTATCCTTTTCTTTCTTCCTTCCTCTCTTTCTTTCTTTTTCTTTTTTTCTTTTCTTTTCTTTTCTTTTCTTTTCTTTCTTTCTTTCTTTCTTTCTTTCTTTCTTTCCTTCCTTCCTTTCTTTCTTTCTTTCTTTCTTTCTTTTTTTCTTTTCTTTTCTTTCTTTCTTTCTTTCTTTCTTTCTTTCTTTCTTTCTTTCNCTTTTTCTTTTTTTCTTTTCTTTCTTTCTTTCTTTCTTTCTTTCTTTCTTTCCTTCCTTCCTTTCTTTTCTTTCTTTCTTTCTTTCTTTCTTTCTTTCTTTCTTTCTTTCTTTCTTTTTTTCTTTTCTTTTCTTTTCTTTTCTTTCTTTCTTTCTTTCTTTCTTTTCTTTCTTTCTTTCTTTCTTTCTTTCCTTTCTTTCTTTTCTTTCTTTCGTTCGTTTGTTCATTCGTTCTTTCTTTTTCATCAGGATATCTTTAATACCAATGACCCCTAAACAATTAGGAATGATTATGGCATACATAGTGGGTAGTGGATTAGACAGAATTTAAATTCATTTTTCTATTATCATCATCGCTGCTGTTGTTTCTTCTATCAGGAGGCAGAAGTCATCTCAAGTAGAATTTCTTTGTTCTGGGAAGAATTCCCTGAATGGTGCCTCTTAAGTCGTGTAGATGTCAGTAAAAAACAACTAATTGCTCTAAACAAGTGGTATTGTATTACCTTTTTCTTTATTTTAACTTGAGACTTAAAACTTACTTCCCCTCCCAGTAGCCTTATGTATTTGAAACTTCTCCTTTGGGACAAAGTAGCCAATTTGCTCTTAAAAGGAGAGAAGTGAGCCCTCCAGTCTTCTTTTTCTTTTCTTTTTGAAAATTACTGCATTTAACCACTGAGGAATAGATGTTTTGGCCTCAGGCTGATTCCTCTGAGGAAAGTACAAGACCTTCCAGAGGGAACTCACTGTGACAACAGAGCCACCAACTACATCGTTACCTGGGCTCTGGTAAGGGTCTTGCCTGTCATGAGGGCCTCACCTATCCTGAGAGTAGGAAGCCCCTTCATATTAACCTCCTGCTTGGAGGGAGGGCTTTGGACACTAAGTGAATTAAAACTAGTGTAACCTTGGGAATGACAGACGTACCACGTACCAATAGGCCCAGCAGCCAGCACATAGGCATTTGAAACTGGTCTTTCTTACTCTGGTTACCAGAAGGCTAACACCAGATGTGACTGGAAGGTTGGCTGAGTCTGCAAAGAAAATACTACACGTGAGAAGAGAGAATTTATCCAGGAAAGTGTGTGTCAGAGTCCAAGGCAGAAAGTGGGGTCCTCTCACCGGCATGAGTTAAGGGGAGATCTTTGTGCCTCCTACCTAATAAATGTTGAGTGTAGAAGAATTTACTGGAAACTGTTGACTTGTCTCATGCAGTCTTATAGTGAGCATTTATGTGAAGAGACCGTAGCAACTCTCTTCCTGTAGTTAATAGAGGTGACTCCTAATTAACCAAGTGCTCTGCCAGCTGTTGCAGATGGGCTCAAGTCATCGCACAACATCGATATTAAAAAGAATTTAATGATCATAACTGTACGAAACAGTAAGGAAGAAAAGTACAGGTTATTGTGGAATCTAACCCGGTATGTGAATTGGGGAAAATTTTCCTGAGGAAGCGAGGTCAGGGGATTAGTTTGGTAAAGAGATGTGAATGTAGCTCTTCATGTTGAAGATCCTGAGAGTTTAAGAAAAGTCATGGATTTCTGGAGTGAGGAGCTCTAGAAAGGTTATGGGATAGGGCTGGAGAGCCGTATTAAGGATTTCTGGCTTTATCCAAAGAGAAAAGGAAAGCCAAGTAACCCTGGTTAATTACATTATAAAGAAATATTATTTTTCATGAAAACTACAAATTGGCTATAATGAGGCAAAGAAGTGTGTGTGTGTGTGTGTGTGTGTGTGTGTGTGTGTAGGAGCCAGGCAAAGAGTAGATGAATGGATGAGTCCAATTAGGGCAGAATTCTTGGAAGTTTGAACCAAAAGTGATGCTAGAGGTCAGGAAGAGGTGAATGGCTTAGAGGTAAATACTTAGAAAAATCTTTGGAGGTTAGTGATTTGATGAAATTTAGGCAGGGATTTTTAAAAAGAATGCTTCTAAGGTATTCTTCCCTAGTCCTATCTACATAGAGATTGAATATTAAAACTGGAAAAGACACTATGGAATTTTTGGCACAAATATCGCTTTAGTTATAGAGAAACTTACACAGCCCGTCGTAGTAAAAGGGAGTTGTCCCTCTCCATGTAGTTGTTTAGTTAATGCTAGAATTTAGATATGAACCAAAGTCACCTGCTGTTTCCATTAATTTCCTCAGCTCAATGGAATAACGTTTTCCCTTCCCACACACAAACATTCCCTTATGGATACTAAATAATTTTCTAAATGTACATGCAAAAGCACACTGGAGTATTTTCAACAATAAAGTCCTAACATATTTTTTCTTCTTTGTTTCTTCTAAAAATGTTGGATATTTCCCAGTAAATGATGATTCAGTGGGCCATTAGACCATAGTTAACAATTATTCACATGAATGGCATATATGGATTTAAATGCTCAACTGAAAAGCCAGCTCTCAATTTATTGGGTGTCGCTTAGATCTAGTAATCTAAAAAAGTCGCACTGCATGTGCATGTAATTTAACAAAGATATCACATAGATTTTAACCAGCATTTAGTCTAACTGATCCTATTTTCCATCTTTTGGGAAAATCTGCAGCATTGCAGAAACTCAGATGTCGTTACCGCTAAAACTTTAGTATTTCCATCCTGCTACACTGAATAAATGCCAAAAACTTTAGAACTCTTTTTTTGGATAATTCAGCCTCAATACAATCTACTACAAGTTTAATCAAGGGAAACCAAGGGAAAAATGAAATAGATGTTGCTATTCAAATGGCAGCATTTAGATAAAGGACTGCATAAACATGGGCATTTAATTTTATTGAAATTTAAATGAGTTTACTACTCACTGGATATAAGGTCTGTTAATTAAGGCATGAGTGCCTTGTAAATCCTGGATGAGTGCATATTTGCCACATTCAGTTGTGGCTGACAACAGTCCTTTGTACAAAATGGAGAATAAATCTAAACCAATTAAGATACTGTATGTGTAATTATGAATATTGTAAATGAAATGAGGTGACTATGGATTGTGCATCTTAACATGTGTTTGAAGAAACTATGTTGCATTAGTTCTCGGTAACTCTTTGCTGATTGTCACACTGCACTGGATAATATGCTAATAACTAATCATCTTTTGGACAGGTTAGTATAGCCAGCAATAAAGAGGTATTATATATAGAATCATATGTAAATCTGGTCTTCACTCAAATCTTTATTATTATTATTATTATTTATTTGAGAGAGAGAGAGCACAAGCAGGGGGAGCAGCAGAGGGAGAGGGAGAAGCAGACTCCCTGCTAAGCAGTGAGCCCGATGCGGGTCTCAAGCCCAGGATCCTGGGATCATGACCTGAGCCAAAGGCAGACGCTTAACTGACTGAGCCACCCAGGCGCCCCTGTTCACAACCATTGATGATGATTTTAGGGAGTATATTCTTCAAGGTGGTGTGTTAGAAGGGCTTTTGGGATGCTAAAATTATTAAGATGTAACCTTTGTATCAGAGAAATGACAATCTTGTCGGGAGGCAGACACAGAAATGAGTTATGGGGGCGCCTGGGTGGCACAGCAGTTAAGCGTCTGCCTTCGGCTCTGGGTGTGATTCCGGCGTTATGGGATCGAGCCCCACATCAGGCTCCTCCGCTATGAGCCTGCTTCTTCCTCTCCCACTCCCCCTGCTTGTGTTCCCTCTCTCACTGGCTGTCTCTATCTCTGTCGAATAAATAAAATCTTTAAAAAATGAGTTATGATATGTGAGATTACAATCAAAAGGTACAGAGAGCACAAAGGGAGTAGCAAATCATCTAACATAGGGGGTTATGGAGATTCTTGAGCTGGGTTTTCAAAGATGGAAGGCGTATCTCAGATGGGGAAGGACATTGAAATTATTACAACTTTCTTAGATAACCTTTTAAGAAAAGCAAAAGAGTACTTCTTGAGAGGAAATCCAAGTTGTGTAGATAACTTAGATGATGTTAAAAAAGGTTATCTAGAATTTGCAAAAAAAAAGCAAAAGGATCACTGCTTGTTTTCCCAGTGTTGTAACAGAATGTGGTATTATTTAATTCTTTAATGGATGTACCTCAGTTTTGACTATTTACTATTTATTAGGTGTAAGCCTGTGTGAAATGATATGTTGTTAACATGTAGACTTTACCCTGTAGAGGTGCAAAGATTTCTGTTCTGTCGAAAGATGACTTGGAAACTTGTGGTATTATTATCTGGGGGGACATGAAACAGTGTTTCCAAGTCTGCTTTGAACCAGCATCACCATCCTGCTGGTCTTCTCATTAATGAGTTAAATATATCCTCAATGTCTTTATTCTATATTTAAAAGATAGTCATATTTTTAAGTTATTAGAAATTATAGTTTTATAAAACAGACACTGGAATTCATAATTTTAAAGCCATTTCTCCATCTTATGTAGGAGTTGGTGTCATCCCACCAAACAGAAAGGAGGATGGCCTTTCTCCTCTACCCTTTTAACTTCCTTGGCTCTCTGGAGAAGCCTCAGAGAAATGATCAGCCATTCACTAGACTTGATAGGACCCTTCTGTTTACAGAAGTGTCCAGATAAAGAGGCGAAACATGTCCCAGCACCCTATTAGTCACTGATGAAGGGGAGAGGGTGCACAAGTGAGGGGGTTTCAGAACTTCCTTTCTTTTGTTGGACTGTCCTCTGTAAAGCTTGTCCCATTTGTTGGCTCCAGAAATCAGAATGAAGATATTTAAAAGGCTCATCTGTGTTGCTTTTTTTTCAGAAATATCTGGAGCTGAGGCAAAAGTATGGACTTTTATTTTTTTTTTTACCTCAGTTGAAAATATCTTTATGAATTGAGAATATCATCCATTTCTTAGGAGAAAAAAAATGGTACTAGGAAAGCCTCTTACGAGCTGATAAAAAACAAAAATGGTATTCCAGTCTTCTTGTCCAAGACATGGAAACTTCTCAGGAGTTCTACTCACTACTGCTTTCCATTCCCTATAAAGTAAAGAAAAAATGCTTTGATTGAACGTTTACCCTGGGCGTGGATATTTAAGCATTGCAGTACATGTGTACACATATTTCATCTTATCCTAAAACAGAGCTTGCGAGGGCCATATCATTTTTTTGGAAATGATATACTGCCTGTCTTGATTTTGGATAATGTATTTCTTCATGAAGTGGTTTTTCAGGAAGACTCATCAGTGATCTTATCCAAGGCAGCACCCTATGGGTTAGTTCACAGTCTGCACGTTTTCTACCTTCTATTGTGGCCTCCGATGTGAGAGAGTCTGAAGTCCAGATAGTGTCTAGACATAAGCATAGCCTTTTCTCATTTTTTAAAAAAAATCCCTAACAAGGGAAGTCCAATATTTTAATGGGAAAACATGCAAAAATATTTATTACATGATGGGCGTGCATTGAAATTCTCCTCATTACTACTTTCTCCTTTTTCTCCCAGACTTCATTTTGCTATTCAAAGCAACAATTTGCTCAGGGGACATTTTATTAGCATTTGGGTTGATAATGTACAGTATGCAAATTGGATATGAGAGCTGCTGTTGCAAAAAAAAAAAAAATCTAATTTGGGAATCTGATCTCTATTTGCAATTACTTACCCATGTCACTGCTGCCCAACATGCATCCTTGGGCCAGATGCATGATGCCCTGCAGAGTATCATAACATTCAGTTGTTAATTTTATAGTCCACTCTAGCACGGGAAGAATGGCAGAGGCCGCCCACAGCAGAAGACAGCCAGCTGTGAAGCAGTTAAATGTTTGCCTTCCCCTGTGAATGGTAAGAGAAGTCTTTCTTTTTAAGAAACTTGAATATTTGACTATACTGACTTCAGAACTTGAATATTTATGTTACAAAGGAAAGCAACCATAAATTTACATTTTTAACATCCAGACTATACTAGGTATAGGAAGGAAGAATAGTAATTTTTAAAAAGGCGTTGGACAATACAATTGATTCTTTACAAAATCTGGCCCAACTTGAATAGATAATTATTGAAAATAGAACTCCCTTTGCTCCTAATTAAACCAAGAGTTGTTCTTAACACTAGTTGTTCTTAACTCATTGTTAATCAAATTTGTTCAGGGTTTACTGCTATTATTGTAGCAATACCTTATTTATCTGACTGTCAGGGATGAGCTATTCCAAGTGAATTTCACAGATAACTTAAGCATGCAACCTCAAGTGCATAGACCTTAAATAAAAGAACAATTTTGATGTAAACACACCTAAAATGTATTATGGACCACCTGCTATCTTAAATAGTGTATTTAAAATAATTAACACTTTTTCTTAATGTAGTCAGCATTTCCCCAGAACTATCACTTGGGACCACATGGGAGTCTGGCAGGAAATAAAAATGCAGTTATAATAATGGCAATAAGTACTTTCTTGGCCTCTAACTGCCATTCATGATTGCAGGATTCTCCCCCTACCCCCATAATGATTTCTAAAAGTACCTAAGGGTATGTCCTATGTTCTTAGGGAAAAGGGACAATTCTTCTCCAATACCCCATGATGCCTTTTTCTGCTCCTGATCTCTTGAGTGATGTGGACGCGTGGAGATTCCTCAGCTCTGCCTCTGGTGCTGGTCCTGCCACCATGGACGTCTGTCCCCCAGACATGGTCATCTATAACTCTCCAACTGTTCTGCTACACTGAATTAAGATGTCACTAAGGTGATTGTTGCCTCCTGATACTTAGTGGCCGGCTGCTGTTTCTGCCCCCCCATGATGAAGTGAGGCCCATCATATCCTTCCCCCCAGGGGACCTGCTGACTCTCGTGCCATTTCCTGGGATGTCTGCAAGCTCCTGTGGGGCACAGTCACATCTCTGAAGCTGCTGTATACAAGGAGGGAGGACATTTCCTCTGACTTTTGACTGATTTTGCTCCTAAGAACTCATAGAAATTATATGTGGAAACAGGTCTCTCATTTCTTAATCGCAACCTCATTATTCCTTAGGAATGGACAAGTTCCTGGTGATCTAGCTGAAGGATAATACGAGTAACAGTTACTGTGGGGTGCCCCAAGTACTCTTTTCTGTAGGCTGCTCTAAGATTGTTCTTTAAAATAGATAATGTGTGTGTAACTCACCAGCGCTTCTGATATGCCCACATGGGGCTGAATCTCAGTGGGAACACAATTTAGGCTCAAGGCACTACAGAAACACCTGAGAGTTGCTATTATTATGACAAATTAGCTTTTTACTGGGTAGCTAAATAGTAGTTAGATCCCTACTTCCTCATTACCAGGCTGTCAACTCTTAAGTGTGGCTGGCCCGGAGTCCTCCCCCTCTAATTGCCTGTTTTCAATCTATTATGATTTGACAACACAGCTAACCAAGGTTGGTGGTACTTTACTGAAACACGAATCTATAAAGTATGATGAAAGATCTTATTGCAGGAGTTTTCAACATTTTTGAGATCCTGCAATTTTTAGCAACATATGCCAAGCAATCAAAATCTTTCAAAACAGTTTTAAAGATTAAATTTAATTACAACGCAAATAGTGCTTCAGTATACATCTTACAAAATAAAATTATCGCTGTTATCTTGGACCCATTTAAACGCTTTGTCACTGTATTGGTTTTGTTTTTGTTCTTGTTTTTTGTTGTTTTAGAACTGTTCATTTTTTTTCCACTCCAGTCTCTTATAGTTTGTCATATTCTGATAAACCTAAGACTTTTCTTTGAAACACGTAGTTTTAGATAGCTCAAATTCATGGGACAGGACCAACTCAGCTCAGTCTGCTATCTGAAGGACGTCTCTGAGGCAGTATGATGATGACCCGGGATGACCAAAATGTGGTTTGGGCTTGAAGAGAGAGCCAAACCAGTGAGCTACACAGCACGCTGATTGGCAACCAGGCTGCTGCTTTTTTTTTTTTTTTTTTTTTTTCCCCCTACCAGGCTCTCCTCCAGCTCGTGGGGCTCGGACATAAGTATTGTGCATCTGTCCCCCTGGTTTCTACTCCTCAGAGGCCTGATCTACATATGTTCACTTTCTAGGCATGCTGAAAAGTTGCCCTACATTTTGTCTCTGGATAAAGACTATGTCTCTAGACTACATAATATCTAAGATCACTTTGAACTCAGTTTCTGTGATAAACTGCCCTTGGACCTCTGCACTCATTTCCAGGCCATGTGTTTTTAATAAACTTGCTCCTTGGCCTGCCTTCTAGCCTCTCCTCAACCTTTCTTCTGCTTGCACTATTGAGTCTATGGGCAGTAATTAATAATGGTAATACTGTCTGGGGCAAGAGAAGGAAAACTGGCCTTCTTTTTGAACCATCTTTCCATAGATCAATTTTTGATACACCAGGCTTTATTATGGATCTTGGAAAAGTTGAGAAAAAGTAAGTAAAGATTAAAACTTTTTTTTTTTTTTTAAACCACATCCCCTCTGAATTTCCAAACATTCCAAGAAGGAACAGAAGTTCTACAATTTCTCTGTGTTGCTCAGTACTCCCCCCCCCACGACGGGGAGGCTTGAGTGAAGGACGTACTGGGTGCTGTGTTTGTTGTGTTGGTTTCCTTGGGTGGCTCTACAGAATGATCACGAACTGGGCGGATTAGCACAACAGAGATTTATACTCTCATAGTTCTGGAAGCCAGGAGTCTGGAGTCAAAGTGTCAGCAGGGGCGTGCTCCCTGGGAAGACGCTGGCAAGAATCACTCTTTGCCTCTTCCTGGCTCCCTGGGGCCTTGGCGATCTGTAGTTCCTAACTGCCCCACTCCAGTTCCTCATGCTGTTGTCATAAGATCATCTTCTCTGTGTATCTTCTGAATCGTGCTCCTTTTTAATCCAGACTGGTAGTGTTTCTGCTGATATAAAATCCTTAAAAAAATTTACCAGCTTTTTTTCGTGCAATTACTAGGGTGTAAGTCCTCGGGCAAGAGGATCCTCCACCAATCTTTCCTGGATAAACCTGTTTTTATTCCTGGTTTCTGTTGAGAGGGTTGATTAGACCCACTGTTCACAAGCTTGTTCTTTCCAACAAAAGGTTGTCCAGCTACATCCTGAGAGAGTGAGAGTAAGAATTATAACTTGCGTTATAATTCTGCCACTTGTAATACGAGTGTCTGGCTTTTGTTTGTTTTTGTTGCAGAAATCTCAGCCCCTCAGCTCCAGGAGGTAAGAATTTCTTTCAGGGCAGACACAGAACCTTGCAGGTCATTTATGTTGCAATATAGTGGGGACTTGGAAGCCCTGAACTCATCCCTCTCCTTCCCACCTCCTCCAGTACAGTTAGGAGCCGTGAGTCACTTTCATTTCGACAAAAATGTTCTATGGTATCATCGATACATGGTTACTCAGAGCCTCTCCTTTTACGGCTAGTTGATCAGTGGCATCCAATGGTGCTATTTCCATATCTCAATTCCCACGTTATGCCACGGACCATCAGCACCCCGTTTAACTCTGGCGATCGAATCATAAGTGCCTTTAAGTCCAATTAGCTAAGGGAGCCAGTTCAGAAAACTCATGCTTAAGATGCTTGTTCCTCTAGAATTGCTCCCAGTACCAAACTCTGTCTCGGTCAGGGGTTCTCCAGAGACACAGAACCAGGAAAATATACATATTAAGAGGTTTATTTCAGGGACTTGGCTCACACGGTGTGGGGATGTGGGGGACAGCCGGACAGCTGATCTGAAGGTTGTAAGGCGGGCTGGTAGGCCAGGACGTGTTGGGTAGGAACAGGGCCTGCAGTCCTGAGTTTCTTCTTTCTCAGGGAAACTCAGCTTTTCCCATTTATGCCCCTCTAAGTGATGCGTTGGGGCCCACCCACATTATGCAGAATAGTCTCCTTTACTTAGAGGTGGTGTGTTGTCTGTGTTCACCACATCTGGGTTGGTGTTTGTGAATACCTGGGTCCTAGGGCCTGGCTGAGCTGACGAGGACTAACCACAGTCTCAGAGCAGAGAGGAGGGCTGTGGAGAGAAGAAAGGGCCCCACTGCAGCCAGCCAGGCTTGCCGCTGTGCCTACAGGGTGTCACTCCATTCCACGTAGGGCAGAGCAGAAAAAGGTGATCTGACAGGAGCACCGTGGTCCTCAAACTTTATTGGGAGGAAGGGAGGGAGTGGGTGTGAGCGTTCACTGGCCTTTTTCTTATAAACCATTTTGGAATGTTTTTCACATAACAACATTGCAGAGGCTTTCCAAAAAGCCACAGGAAAACAGCAAACCCCCCCTTGTGTAGTTTCTCCAGCGAGCATGCAGCATGATTCCAGTTACTAATGCCTGCCAGACTTCCGCTAACACACTTCTCTGCAAAAGCGTTTGGTTTATCAAGCCTTATGCGCGCTCCCTTTTAAAAGTGCTATTTTGATAATGGCCCACATTCTATGGATTTCTTCTGAAGGACTATGGGAGATCATTAGAAGATTTTTAATGCATTGGCTCCAGGCTCCCAGGGAAATGTGTCCTCAGGTTCCCGTTACACTCTCCTACATTTGTACCGTGTGTTTACCTTGCAGAGAACTTTCACGTACATTTCCCACTTGATAAGCCTCTCTCATTGCTGTGCTGTATTTCTCTGCCTACTCCACCTCTGTTTTTCTGCCCTCCAACCCCACCCCTGTCTTCCACCTCGCCTCTGGTCACTCCTCCCCACTCATCTTTTTCCTTGGACCTGGGTCACTGTCTGAGCTGACCACAGTGAGAGTGTTCGGGTTTCTTGATATACATTTTTAAGATGTCCGAGTCAATGTTTCGTGTTTTATTTTTATTTTTAAATAAATAAGATTTTATTGATTTTTCTTGTCTGTGTCTGCCACCTTCTCTTGCTTGTGGTCATATAATAGTTTTCTATTTTTTCTTGACTGAAATCTGTTCTCTCCTGATAAGACCAGCCTGTCTTATGCATGGCACACAGTAGGCACAGGGCTGAGAGTCCACAATAATTTTAGGGGCCCAGGAAAATGTTTTAATTTCAGAGAGGAAAAAAAAAAAACATAGCCTAGCCTGGATTATATGTATTCTCCTTTATGCAAACACAGTGAGATATATATAAATGAAATGTGTGTGTATATATGTATGAATTCATGTATAAAACATATATGAATAAATGAATACAGCCAGGATTATATGAAAAAAAAAAACAATATAATCAAGCCTTGATTATATTCATCTTTATAGTAACACAGTAACAAAATAAAGCTTATATATGTATATTTCAAGTTGAATTTTGATGAGCTAAAGAAAGGATTTTATTATAGGGTGTCCCCAAAATCAGATTATTTAATCAGCAGTATTCTGTTTTTAAATGATTTTTAAAAATATTTATTTGTTTGTCAGAGAGAGAGCAAGAGAGCACAAGTAGGGGGTGTGGCAGGCAGAGGGAGAAGCAGGCTCCCTTCTGAGCAAGGATCCTGATGTGGGGCTGGATCCCAGGACCCTGGGATCATGACCTGAGCCAAAGTCAGACACTTAACCGACTGAGCCACCCAGGCATCCCTGGATAAAACAAAGTAGTTTAAAAACACATAGACTGGAGTGAGTTCCTGCTCTGTAAAAACTCTTCAACAACTCCCTGTTGCATTTAGGGTAAAGAGAAAAATTCTTCTATATGATAGAAGCTTTTCACACTTGAACCTTATTTTATATCTTTCTCCCTCAAAGTTACTATTTTATTAAATCTGTACTTTCAGTTTTTGGAAAAACCTAACCTCTTCCCCGTTGGGGCCCCTTCTGCCTGGAACATTCTCCCTCTGAGTCTTTTGGTTGTCTGCCCATTCTTTTGGTTTTGGTATAAATGGTATCAGTTTAGGGGACCCTTCCTTATCACCTAATCTAAATGTGGGCTTTTTTCTGTAATCTCAGACATGTATTTTGAATTGTTTAGTATTGATCACCTAGTTATTTGATTACTGTTAATATTAA
The DNA here is from genome assembly GCF_002007445.2 of Ailuropoda melanoleuca. Classification (NCBI taxonomy): domain Eukaryota; kingdom Metazoa; phylum Chordata; class Mammalia; order Carnivora; family Ursidae; genus Ailuropoda; species Ailuropoda melanoleuca. The sequence continues at coordinate 202,528,588 of NC_048218.1, forward strand.
TAGTAATATCTCATGCCACTGTGTGGTTTGTGAAGGAAAAGATACTATCCATTTAGTACTGTAATCTCAGAGCCTAGAACACTGCCAGGCATGAGCATTCAAACAATATTTGTAGAACAAATGAATAGCCTTGAATTGATTCAATACGCTAATGCATTTAAGGATTTTTAAGGAAAAATATAAACATTTCATCTTATTTAAATTTTTATGCGATGACCTCCACTTTCCTTTTAATTTTACGCCCTCTAGGCACCTGGGTGGCTCAGTCGGTTAAGTGTTTTTGCCTTTGGCTCAGGTCATGATCCAGGGGTCCTGGGATTGAGTTCCACGAGGCGGGGGGGGGGGGGGGNGGGGGGGGGGGGGGGGGTCCCTGCTCAGCAGGGAGTCTGCTTCTCCCTCTCCATCTGTCCCACACACACCCCTGCTCATTCTTTCTCTCTTTCTCAAATAAATAAAAAATCTTAAAAAAAAACAGTTTAGTCCCTCATTAGAAAAGATACTAAACACTGTACAACTGTGGGCTAAAAGTTTAAAGGCAGACTTGAGAACTCAAAATACATGAAAGTAAGTTTTAAAATGTTTTTAATTTAGTTGAATTTCTAGTGTAATTGAATTAAACTTTTTCCTTTACTTTTCAGAGAAAAAGAAGTCCTTAGGGGCCAGTAGGTTCAGAAACATGTTCTCCAAGGGCATCGTCAACTCTATTAAACATTTTCCAAATAAAATCTGTTATGCAAGATTTTCCTGGGTAATTTATCTTTCCCTGAAAGTGACTGTAACTTCAGATAAAGGCTGATTTGACCACACACATGACGGTGACTCATTCTCCTGGTTGATCCATGTCAGGTAAGCAAACGCAGGTCATTCCAGGTGAATGAAATGCTTTTCATTTGGTTTGGGTCAATTACCTATGCAAGTGTCTCTCTTTAGTAAAAGGGTATAGTCTATCCATTTATTTATTTTTTCTTAAGGGATCCTGCTATTGTCTGTGTGGCCTTACTTGACGAAAGGTGGGCCGGACTGGGCAGGTCAGATCTACATAAAGCGCAGCCTATAGAACTTTGATTTTGAACATGAGAAAAAACTCCTAGCTACTTATAGGCAGGCATCTTGAACCTTCTCTGCTTTTGACACAAAGATTTTCTAAGCCTAAAAGCTGGAGGGAAGACTAGGAAACAGCTCAGTTTGCAATACACCAGAGGCAACCCCAGTCAGAGGGAGTAAAAGAAGGGAAAATACTGAAGGGTTTCTTTTGGTGTAAGCCGTTCACTTGTGGGAGCAAATTCAGAGGATGTTTCTTTCCCCCACCTTTTATTGAATTTTATTTAATTGTGGTAAGAACATGTGATATGAGATCTACCCTCTTAGCAAATGTTTAAGTGTACAAGATAGTGTTGTTGACTGCAGGTCCAATGCTGTCCAGCAGATTTCTAGAACTTATTCATTATAGTCTTCAATGACTTTATTGTGATTTTTCTTTTCTCTCTCTGTCCTTTAAAAGGAAGTTTTTAAAACAAAAGGCCAGGATTCACCTCAACCCTGTTGTAGTAATACAAGGTGGTAAAGCCTATTTCATCTACAGGAAAACACACACCAAGTCATACTAGATGATGAAGTTAAGTGTTGGGGATCTGAAACTTTTAGAAAGAAGGCCACATAATAAATGCCGTGATAGCTCTCAAGGGCCGTTCTTGGAGATAATAAAGCCTGAAGCTACAGAAAGAAGCAGTTTGTTCAGGACTGACACAGATATAACATTTCTTTTGCAAGGTGTGAGCTGGGAGTTAGGGTATTTCTCTTTTCAAAAAGAGGTAGGTCACTGTAAGAACTTTGGTCTGGCTTTGGTTTGCCCCTGGGGTTCAAGGTTGAAGGGTTTTCTCTTTGAATGTGGAGCCTCCTGTGTATTTCTGCCTATGTTAGGTTTAGATAAGAATATGAATCCATCTCAAGTGTCAATTACTTGTTAAAAATCTATTCAGCAGCACAAAAATCCCACCAATTCAATTAATAATATTGTAAAAAATATTGATCTCATTTCTATTGTGAATACCAATGAAGAACTCAATAATGTAAATGATTTCATTTATTACCCGTTTTATCTGTAAGGAACATTATAATCATAAGACCTTAGCAAATAGTATTTCTTAGGCACTAGAAGATGCTGAGTTTTCTCATTTTCTACAGAGTTTGAAAATAAACTATGCTTTTGTAGCACCCAATCTAAGGCACGATGCATTACTGGCTTCCTTTAAAAAATGAAGTAAATTCTTCCCCCCACAGATTAGCGCTGTAGAATTAAGCAATTCATTGCGACTCAATCTCCTCATCTGTGAAACAATAAAACGAGGAGTCAGAATGAGCATTCCATTATATTTTCTCTAAATTGCCTTCTAGCTCAATCATTATGATTCTTAGTAATATATCTGCATTTCAACTTAAATTTTTCTCATCAATAAAACACTTAACTGCTCATTTTATAAATATAACTTAAGCTTTTTAAGCCAGTGCTACTAAAAAAGCAATGAGAACCCAATTTGAGGAAAGTGAACAAAACTATTCAAATTTGATACATTGCCTTTGTAAGTATTAATAAAGACTCAAATATTATACAATTCCCCACTCTTCAATGATTACAGAATAAGAAGGTACTATTACTGCTTTTCATGCATGCTACTTTTCTTTTCCCAATTATTGTATGAATCAGTAGCAAAAAAAAAGAAAAAAAAATCCCCTTTCAGCAACTTCTCTCTGTTTTTTTCAAATAGCAGTAACTGTTCATTTTAAAGGAAAGACCTGAAATAAATATCACTAGTAGAACTTTAGCATTAGTCTAAAAATGGGCTTTTTAATATAGGTAATTCCTATAAAATCCATTAGAGTAAAAAAGCTGTATTTGGGACAGCATAGATTATAATTGAGAAAACATGTACAGGGCCTTTAAATGATCCCGATATTATAAAATGCCAGATCATTCTATGAGTTGCAGGAGTCTCAGTCTTTGTGGGTGGAGAAAAAAGAGTGACAGTCTGACTGCAGTGATCTGGGAGAGATGACACAGGTAAAGAGGAACTACTTCTAAATAGGTTAATTTTTGGCAGAGAGACTCTCTGATCTAGTTAAGGTAATAAGGCTTTTCCCGAATTAAACCAAGTTGGTGAGCTTTGCTAAGGCTTTGGAAGCTGTCAGAATTCTGCCAACAATAGACACTTGCAATATTTGAAAAGGATAAGCATCTCTTGAATAATCAGGCACTGCTTTAGGAAATATTAAATGTCTAAATGAACAGAATTAAGAACTTGAATATATATTTTAATGCCTAGGCGAGTTTTTTTTAGAGTTTGATAAAATGCTTTTTTCATTTGTTTCATAAGCCTTGACTATGATATTGATTGAAGAGAAGTGTGAAGAAGAGGGAAAAAAGTGTAGCAATTGATGTCACAGTTACATAAACCCTAAGAGGTAAGAAGGGAGTGGGAGCCATGTTCCGTTACCCATGCCTCTGCTACCTAACATTTCTCTTTCCAAAATTTGTCTCTTGTTGAGGACATGCCCATACACCAATGCTCACAGATCATTGTGCAATAAAAGGCCAAGTACAAGTCTGTCTCTAAGGAAGCATGTGAATCAGTCTTAGGCTTGGCCTCCCATTTCGGCTTCTCGTCCCAAATTCCAGTAATATATATCCTCCCATTTCTCATGAGCCAGCCCTCCCCTGCCGCCCCTGCCACCAGCCACCGCTTTCTCCAACCTAGCATCTTGCCAGTACTGCCGACCTGTTTTCTACACTTGATAATTAACAGCTTGTGCTCATATCGGTAAGTGACCAAAGGGAATAAGGCTCTGAAATAGCTCATTCCTTTCACATTCTGTTATTTTCATTAACTGCATCAATGGTTCCTAGGTTTGTGAATTTTATAGTCCAACAAAATTTCAACAACAGCAACAAAACTGGGAATATGCACGTGGGGCAGGAAGATGGAGCTATCACTTCAGTGTGGGACTGATAGGAAGAGAATATGGGCACCTACACACACACACACACCATCCACGCATGTGCCGTAGGAGCCAATATTGTCCAGTGGCATAGAAATGAAAGGATGTGAAGCAACTACACAGAGCAGGAGTAGATGTGCCCTGATTCAGGGCAGCTCTCCCCCTACCCCTTGTTTCTCTCTAGAACATCCGTATCCATCTCTATCGAGTATCTACTGGTACTTTCCAAGCTGGTAGAAAACTGTCAGAGTTGAGAAAGAAGCTCAATTGTTACTTCACCATAAACCCTTGTGGAATTTTTATCACCATTCAAGAGCCCTTACACAAATCATCTATGAACTTCCACTGAGGACATACCTACATCAAATGTACTGTCTTCTAGATTTTGAGCCAACTCAGCATGAGTGAAGTCCTGTCCACATGATGGGGAGAGGAGAAAGCAAGAGAGTGTGCCTGAGGGTCTGAACACCTCTCAGCCTTCTTCAGAAAGACCGATTGCCTGTCCCAATTTCTTTTTCTTTTTGCCAAGTACGGTAATCAAAATATGGTGATAAGAACACTACCACCTCTTTGCCTCAATACTTAAGTAAACTGTATTTTAACATTACTGTGTAAGTCATAATCTCAAAACAAAAGGAAGGTCTTATACGAGTCTCTGAAGGCCAGGGAAAGCTGTATTAGTGAATGGAGATGCTGGTCTATTATATTTTCAACTCATTGAACTACATCAAAAGTATTCGTGAATTAAACTAATTAGTCGGCAGCTTTGATCTTCCACTGATAAGCTGGTTGTACCGTTGCCTTTCCCTTGCAATATATTAACATACACCAGGTGGCAGTAAGGAAGCATGAAAAGCTAGTAGCTTTCATCTGAAATGAGGATTCATAAATTTAGAACAACCCTCTTATTATGTCTCAAAATTCAATTAATTTGATTATTGAGAAAAACGAATCACCATGATAAAATCAAGCCTACAGAGCAAAAGCGAAAGCACCATAACCCTTCAAACTAAATATTTGTTAAATTGTTTCGTCGAACTATTTTTTGGTATGTTTTTCTCTGATCTCCATGTTGTCTCTTCAGTGGATTTTTTTTTTTCTACTGTGTGATTTACCCGGAAGTTAGGCTTTGTTAGATTAAAAGCCAAATCACAGCTTCTCCCACCCTGTAGCCTGTCACTCTTTCTGTCTGCTTGTTCGTATTCCCAAGTGCCTGTGTCGCTTTGGCCTACCTTCCAGGATACTCACTTGTGGGATGGGATGTTTGTTACTCCTACTCCTCGCTCACAGCTATCAGCCCTTCACCATGACACATCTGCCCGCTGTGGACAACTCTACCTCACAGAGTGAGTTGTGCAACTGACAGAAAAGAATCATATGTTGATAGTTACCCACCTTTTGTGACATTTGCTCTTAGGAAGCCTAAGGCACTTTAGCAGCACCAACAAAGGAGATTTGGGACTTAAAGACATTCTTGCTTAAACTGCAGTAGATAATGGTTCTCAGCTATAGATTATAAAGATGACAAGGGAGAAGATTAGTGTGAAGTTTAGGGGACTGTCTTAGCTCAGGCCATAGACTGGGTGGCTTAAGCAACAGGAATTTAATCTTCACACTTCTGGAGGCTGAAGGACTGAGAGCAGGGTGTCAGCATGGTTGGAGTGCGGTGAGAGCTGTTAGCCTGGCTTGCAGATAGCCACCTTTTCAAGCTCTGGTCTCTTCCTCTAACTCCTTCATGGGGCCCCTAACTCATGGCTTCATCTAAACCCAGTTACCCACTAGAAGCCTCCAAATACCATCATCGCCTTGAAGGTTAGGACTTCAACGAATGAATTTTGTTGAAGGGGCAGCACATTGAGTCCACAACAGTGGTCATGGGTTTAAAAGGGAATGTTAAATCAGCAGTGTGTGCCATTACCCAGATCAATTTCTGTCATTGGACTTGAGTGGATACCCAGAGGATGGTGACTTTATGTTGTATCAACTAGTCTAATTGTTCTCAGCCCTAACTTGGAGGGATTAAAAATACTGATAATCAGTTCTTCCCTTTTAGTTCCCTGAATTAATAATTCTAGAATGAGGTCAGGAAATTGTTGTACTTCTCCAGGTGATTTTAAAGTAAAGTCAGGCTTGAGAGCCAGTGATTTAACCAAGATATGAAGGGCTATCCCTTCAAGTGTAGTGCTTCGTCCTTAGTCATGGTAAGAATAGTTGATATATAATCTGTACTTAGCTCAGTGAGAAAATGAGGAAAGGAATCCAATTTCTTTTCTATTGGCTTATGTTCTTATTAAATAAACTATTTTAATGTATGAATTATTAATTTATGAATTTGTAATAGGAAACTGTGCTGTTTTATTAGAGTTGTCAGAGAATTTTAGGAAACCTATTTCTCTCCCAAGAATTTATCTGTACAACTGACAATATACAAATAGGGAAAACACACGACTGTGCAAAAGAAACTCCATATTTATTTATTATCATAGAGCATTAGAACTGGGCAAACCATAAAGACCGTCTACATTAGTGTTTTTCGAATTGGGGCTCTGATCTGGTAGAGTGTTGGGAAATCAATTTAGGGTTGCAGCTAACATTTTTTTTTTTTAAAGAAAGAAGTAATACAGGATGTAACAGGACACATTGGGAGATAAAATATCAGCATCCACCACATGCAGTAAGGGTAAGTGCTTGCAGTGTGGAAATTTGGTGAAACTTCTTTGCCAGGTAAAACCTCTTTTTTACAAGGGGTGGTCATCAAAATGTTTGAAAGCCACTAATCTGGATTAGTACTCTGACTGTAACAGATGGAAACAATGGATCTCAGAGAATCTAAGAAAATGGCTTGCGTTTATACAGCTTCTTTGTGAAAAAAAAAAAAAGTTTGAAACGAGGCTTCCTGAGTAATCTCATTTTTGGATATCCTTTCAGAGAATAGCAGGTTGTATGAAACAGGGTCCTTGGAAAACATGGGGAGGTAGGTGAGTGGAGGACATGAGGTATGTTTGTGTATGTCTGCTATTTTTGCCAGAAGTATCTTTGATGTAGACATCTTTGCTGCAAGCATTTTTGCTGCAAATGTTTTCGCAGCATAACTAGTTGGCTGTAAGGCAGCTTTGCCATAAAAGACAAAATAACTGGTTGAGAGTTTGGTTTCATTTCTTCATTGACAAATTTCCCATTTTTATATTATGTAAAGACTTAGCCAGCCCTCGTGATGGTCTACACAGTGATGAGTAGATGTGGTGATCTTAAAATAGCAGATGATAACAGCTATGTAGATCAACTTGATGAAAATGTGGTGATGAAACTGACTGCGAATGTGGAAGAAGTGACTGTGAAGCCAGACTGCATAGTGGACTATACTAGAACATGTCAGTTACAATGAACAAACTCAGTTACACATGCATTATAGTGTTAGCATTTCTTCTACATTCCCTATGGAACTTAGGAGCGCCTCTCAGTAGACATATAACAATATACCGAGAACGGACAATAGTATAGAAGGCTTCCACAATACACTGCAAAGCTCAGTTACAAATATGAATCCTAGTACTTGGGAAACTGATACCTCTCTTAATGCAGGAAGAAACCGAGAATTAATTAATTTTTTCATGTTTCATTACATCCTTTTTAGTGCCCCTCTTTTATTCTTCATTGTTTTACCTTTTATGGCAAAAATCGTCTTCTTGCCAGTTAGTTAAAATGTTTGTGGTGAAAATGCTCATGGCAAAGATGTTATGTTGAAACTACGTAGGACCACGTTTGTCGGGGGCAGGATTTGTATTTTAGTTTTAAGAGGAAGAAAATAAAAGGATTCTTTCATAGGTCATATTAAGCAAAAGTCTTCAAGTTCGAGAAGGTAAAACCATAGAAAAGATAGAATTCAAGTCTGTAATTCAAATATAAACATACTGAACTTTGCAACTTTTATGTAGTCATTTGACCATTTTCCATACATTTTTTTGTTTGTTTTCTTTCATTCCATTCTACTCTTCTATTGGAATCATAATCCCTCTATATTAAACAGAATTCATTGTTTGGGGAAAATTATATAGATTAAAGAACAGGATGGATCAGGATAGGGAAAGCTCAGAGCCAGAAAAAGCAGGTATGTGGCTGTTGGATTCCAATAGATAGATGACGAAGTCTAAATTAAGTCAATGGCTATGGTAATGAGGGCAGAGAGAATCCATGAGACTATTTTGATGTGCAATAGACTGGATGTGGGACAGGACCCACTATAGAGTGGTGTTTCTTAAAATAAATGTCCTCGTTTGCATCTTAATCACTTGGGATCATTGTTAAAATTCATATTTTTTAAAAAGATTTATTTATTTACTTTAGAGAGAGGGAGGGCATGCAAGTGGGGAGAGGGGCAGAGGGAGAGGGAGGGAGAGAATCTCAAGCAGACTCCACACTGAGCATGGAGCCTGACTTGGGGCTGTCCTACAACCCTGAGATCATGACCTGAGCTAAAACCAAGAGTCAGATGCTCTACTGACTGAGCCATGCAGCCATGCCAAAATTCATATTCTTTTATTTTTTTTATTTTAAATTGTGGTAAAGTACACATGACATAAATTTTTTAACCATTTTTAAGTGTGATGTTTAGTAGTGTTACAGATATGTACCGTGTTGTGCAATCTACAGAATTTTCTCAACTTGTGAAGTGACCCTCTGTACCCATTAAACAACAACTTCCCCATCTCCCTCCCCAGCTACCACCATTCTGTTTTCCATCTCTATGAGTCTGGCTACTCTAGAAACCTCAAATAAGTGGAATAATACAACTTTTGTCATTTTGTTACTGGCTTATTTCTCTTAGCGTAATGCCCTCAAGGTTCATCCATGTTGTATGTATGTCAACATTTCCCTTCTTTTTAAGGCTGAGTAATATCCTATTGTATGTACATACCACATTTTATTTATCCATTAATATATGGATGGAAATTTGGGCTGCTTCTACATTTGACTATTGTGACTATGCTGTGAACATAAGTATACAAATATCCCTTCAAGATCCTGCTTTCACTCCTATTGGATATGCAGCCAGAAGTGGAATTGTTGGATCGTATTAACATTCATATTCTTGGGTTCCACTCTGGCTGTGCTAAAATGAGAAAGAGAGCTAGGTAGTTGGCTAAGGTGATTCTTGTGTTCTGTAGAGCTTGAGAAGCACAGGAGTCAGATGTGAGAAACTTCAATGTCAATAATAACTGAACTATTTCTGTCCTCATATTGTTAACATGTCTTTTAGTGAGGCACAGTTTCAAAAGACTATGGGAGTGGAAGCAGTAGTACGCTTGGAAGATGGTTGTGATTGATCTGGGAAATAGATTTCCTTACTACTTAAGAGAAGCCCCAAATTGCATCCTGTCTCTTTAATTGCTTTATTCATTTAATCACTTGACATTGAGTGTTTCCTATCTGCCTGGTGCTCTGCTAAGCTCTGTGAATACAAAGGTGAATGGAGGATTATATTAGACACATAAGTCAATTTTCTGTCATACCCAACTTCTCTTTTAGTGCAACCATCTCTCCCTTTGTCCTTGGAAACCACAGGCCCCATAGCACACTCTGATTTCCCAAGTTACAACTGAATGGGCCAGGACTAGACACCTGCCCTAGGGCCAGTCAACCAATGGACCAGATACTCTGTCTCCAAAACTTGAAGAAGGAGACATAATAGCTATAGCCCGTAAATTGTTGTATATAATATATGAATTTTGGCTTTATATCCTAGTGATGGTCACAGCATTTTTCCAGCTAAGTCTTTCAGACCTTAGTTTGTAAGTCCCTTCCTCAAGAGCCCTTTCCTGACCTTCCAGACTGTGTGGGATACTCTTGATGTCTTCTTTTTCTGGTGCGTTGCATTTTCCAAGTTGAAATGCATTTTGGCAAGCCTTAGATTTCAACATTTGCTAATAGTTTTCTTTCATTTTTCTACCTGAATATACAGGAGTTGTCTGATTCCACACTATTCATACTTCTCAAATTTATTAGCAAATCCTAACAACTTCTACCATCAAAATCTAAGTAAGTCCATCAAATTATCTCCATGCTTACTGCTGCCATCCGAGTTCAGGTCATCACCATGTCTCCCCAGAGCCATCTAATAGCCCGCTAACTGGTTTCCCTCCTAATCTTTCCCCCCGAATAACAGCCGAAGTTATGTTTTACAAGTAGGAATAAGATTTTGTTGCATTAACACTTAACTCCTTTCTTTGACGTCCCCATTCTGGCCTTCTGATTTTTCTAAACTTAAATTCTTCCACTTTCTCAGTTGGTCACCATCTGCCAGACGCCAGGAATTGCGCTCAGGTCCTGGGCCTTACCAAGCTCATTTCCATTCTAAGCCTTTTCCTTTGGCTTTCATTTCTTCCCAGAATGTTCATTGGTTTCCTTTCCTCAAGCTCCTTCTTGTCATTTACTGTCAGAGCCACCTTCTTCCCTGAGTACCTCATCAAAAAATCACCCAGGCTCAGTTACACATCATCCTGTGTTAATTCTCTCCCTGTTCTTACACTTACGATTCTTGTGTCTTTAAAGTTTTTATTGTTAGCCTCAGCCCACTAGGAAGTAAGCGTCATGGGAGCAGGACCTTGGATCTCAAATTCACTTCAGTATCTCTGGAGCCTAGAACATTCCTCTGGGGGCATGATGGGGTCTCAGTAAATACTTAGAGAAGGTACAAATTGTTGCATGAATATATAAGAACTCTTAACTGGAAACTCCTCCACTGGCTGCGGACTACAAAGTTTACCCAGATGTACCTACTCTAATTGAGTAGAGAATCTCACTGGGATAACATTTCATTCTTCACCAGTAAGTGTGTTTAATCTCCAGTCTTTTCTGGCATCAGTTCTGCTAGGGAAGAAGAAGCATTTTCATGTTTCATATGTCAGCCAGGATAGGAGCAGCTTCAGAGGGAGGGACTCTATAGAGTTGAGATCTTGTCCTCCACTGATCTCCTTGGAGGGAAGGATGAATCACTTAACCTTGGGGCACTCCAGCTCTGCCTTCAGGTTAATCATACTGACCTTTCTGGCAGGGATTGTACCGTTAACTAATCAATGTCTATAAAGCATTCGGATAATGAAGAAGGCAACAAAATAATGACGATAATAATCTGTCTTTTGCTGACACATGGTGTGAGCAAAGAAAACAAAGCAAAAGAAGATATTTATGCTATGGAGACTTTTATGGTTATGGGCAATTATTTTACAACCTTTACATTGTACAGTCTTTCTTCTATTCTTTGGGATTTAGACCCTCAGATTGTTGCCTTTCTTTAAGGCAGCTATCCTAATATTATTTTCAAAAAACCTATTCTGCCACGTTGGAGTAATTTTCTGCTTTTCACTTGCCTGCAAGTGGCAAATTGTCACCTTTTCATTGCAGTGCTCTTCTGTGTCAGAGAAGACATAAAACGTGTACTTAAAATTACTAGAGACTGAAACCATCCAAGTGGGTGTTCTGTTCAGATTTAATTTGATGAAAATGGTTGGGCATATTGGCCCTGTGTCCGTATTTCTAAAGGAGGAGCTGACTCAATAGGTGCCTGATTCCCTTCTCCCATCCTCCATGGCTGTAGAAAGGCCAGAATTTTAACCATTTGCTCTCTCACAAGACTGCCTCTAGGATAAACATTGAAGAAATGGATTTAGTGTGCTTTGACCAGCATTTTCCTTCACGTTAAGTATCCTTGCGTGCTATTTCCTTTATATCCCCATGTCCTATTACTCAAGTATCCAAGAGAAGTACTACATACACTCAAGTTAAAGCGATCCATATTTCACATGTGTACACCTCCATAAATGGGACTTGCAGGTATTTGTGGCGATAAAGTAACATGTACACCAAGGGAATGGATTACTAATGGAGCATCTATGAAGAGGTTTGTATTGTAATCAGGGAAGCTTCTGGTGTCTTATCTTACCAATGCTGTCATGGTTTGAAGCCAGACTTGGTTTAAGTTCAATAATTAGGTCAAGGTCAAATTCAAGACCATACTTCTTCTCTTTGATAATGTCATTTATATATCTTCCAGAAACTTACTTCTTCAGAGGCAAGAAAGTGTGCTCTGTTTGACAGTATTTGCTGCTAGATTTCCTTTGCCCTTTGTTTTTATAAGAGTTGTAAATTATGAAGAGTTACCGTTGGACCAAAGTTACATTGAAGAGAGGGAATATCAAGAGAGTAAAGAGGGTAAGACCTACAGTGACATTATTGGGGGAGAAAAATCAAATTTCGAATATTCTCAATTTGAAAAGACACCAGTAAACTTGAAACTCTTGCTAGCTTCACAGAAGCTATAACTAAGAAGCAATTTTCTCTGAGGTGTTTTGTGTCCTTTAAAACATCCAGAAAGTCATGTAACTTCGTGCTTCTATTCAAAATGATGAGAAAATGAAGTTTTGCTCTCATGAAACTATCAAGCTGGTCAGAACATCATTGTGTTACAGAAATTCTCAGAAGCTGTTACTCAGGAAGGAGGAAAATATGCTTTTTAATGAATCAAAAGTATCAGAGAAGTGTTCATCACAGCTGTTTGATATCTTCAATCATGCTGTGTCCAGGTTCCCTTTCATAATTAGAAGTACAAAAAGAAAACTCAGCCCTCCCAAATTGCAGGGAATGTTTCATATAACAATAAAGGGCTGCTCCCATATATCCTCAGTCGACAGACAATAAAAGAGAAAATTGGTCTACTAAAAAATGATAGTAGGGCTTAGGAGACAGCAATGGTGGTGGTAGATTTGTTAAACAGTTATTTTGGCTCTAATCTTTCTAGAGGACAAAGAGGTTGGAGATGATTTTTTTTTCCTTCTTCTTCTTCTTCTTCCCAAAGAACCCATGTTGTGAAAAATGGTATCTATCAAAAACAGAACAAAACATGAAACAAATATTGTATATATAATGTCTCTATCCATGTAAGAATATTCAGGTAGGTAGTTAGAATCCAAAATTAGGTCAACAAAGGTTTGGCTGCCTTCTTTCTGTTCTTGGGGACTTTGCACTTTTATCCTTCTTGGTCTGTCCTACACGTCCACACAGCTCACTCCCTTACTGCCTTGTGTCTGGTTCCCATATCCCCTTACCAGAAAAGCCATCTGGGTAAAATAGTGCCACATAAAACAGAACACACCCCCCATTACACCACCTTCCTCATTCCTCCTTACTCTACTGTGTATTGCTTCATAGCATTTGTCAACCCCAGATACATGCATTTAACTTGGTTTATTTTCTGCCTCTGTCAACTCAATTTTAAGCCCCATGATGGCAACTACCTTGTCACTTTNGCCCTCGTGGGTGACTTTGAGGGGTTCAAGCCTGTAGTGGAGGAAGTAACTGGAGATGAGGTGGAAATAGCAAGAGACCTAGAATTTGCAGTGGAGCCTGAAGATGGGCGGGAATTGCTGTGATCTCATGGTAAAACTTGAATGGATAAGGAGTTGCTTCTTATAGATGAGCCAAGAAGGTGACTTCTTCAAATGGAATCTACTCCTGGTGAAGACACTGTGAAAATCACTGAAATGACAATAAAGGACTTAGAATATTCTATAAACTTAAATGATAAAGTAGCAGCAGGGTTTGGGAGGATTTAATCCAATTTTGGAAGAAGTTGTACTATGGGTAAAATGCTATCAAACAGCATTACATGGTACAGAGAAATCCTTCATGAAAGGAAGAGTCAGTGTGGCAAATTTTATTGTCTTATTTTAAGAAAATGCCACAGCCACCCCAACCCTCAGGAGCCACCACCCTGATCCATCAGCAGCCATCAACATCGAAGCAAGACCTGCCACCAGCAGAAAGATTATGACCTGCTGAAAGCTCAGATGATGGTTAGCACTGTTGAGCAATAAAGTGTTTTTAATTAAGTTACATACATTGTTATTTTAGACNAAGGAGGGCACGTATTTCATGGTGCACTGGGTGTTTTATGCATGTAATGAATCATGGAACTTTACATCAAAAACCAGGGATGTACTGTATGGTGACTAACATAATATAATAAAATATTATTAAAAAAATAAAATAGGAAAAAAAATAACATAATCTTCCAAACCATGTCTCCAGCATTATTTTGAGTTTATTTCCTGTATTTGTTCTACAGTTAGCCAAACCAGACTATTGTATTTATTGTTCCCAACTATACCCTATAATATAGAGGGAAGAATCCTGGTTTTAGATTTAGACATATTTATAACTAGTTCAGTCTACTTGATCCTTGCTTCTACATATAACAGATCAAGGCAGAGTTATATAATGCTCCCTAAAGAGCAGTGGTCTTTGTGAATTAATGACTTTCCATTAGGTGTTCCTGTTGATAATACTTGGTCCAGAGGTATGGTGTACTTTCTGTAACACAGCAGGAAGGGCTCTGACTTCCAAAGAAGATACTACCACAGATAGCTTGTGATTTCATGCACATGTATAAGTGATTGGGAAAGAGGGAAGAAATCTCCTTTTTCTGCTGATATACTCACCTCTGGTAGCTCCATGTCACAGTAGGCCTGATTTCCTAATGCTATTGGTCTTCTTGGCATGCTTCAAGAAGCATGGGTCTATCATTTCCTGTGGACCACCTGGAGGGCCAGGGCAAAAGAGGCTGTTGGTACAAACAAGACCTTTCAAATGTGAGGAGGGAGCCCTCACATTTGTTGTTCTGATATGTGAAGAACTGTTCATCATCTCTCTCCCCATTTACCTGTAAGCCCAGGATGGAAATGCACTATTTACAGGCTAGAGGTTCTACCAGCATTGCTGTCACCAGCTGGGTGGTGCCACTAGAGCTTTTCTTGCTTCCACATGTCCAGGGGCAGTTCATCCTCAACAAAAGAATCACATCTTGAATTTTCTCTAGTCCTCAGGGTTCTCATGCTTGAATTCTGCCTCAGCATGACTAATAGTGGGAGTAGTTATTGGCTTTCCCACAACATCTCATAATAGGTGGTACAAAACAATAGATTCTAGCATCTTTGCATTTGTCCATCAGATTGTGGTTCCTATTTGTCCATAGTCCCATTATGATAAATAACATCATAGAATCTAGAGAAAGAGCTGGTCATGTTAGAAAGATAATGAATTTGGTCTGGAAACTTTGAACCTTAAGACCTCTTGTCATTCTGCCTACTTTCCAGTGAGATCTCACCTAGCATGTGCTTCCATCTTCCATGTCTACCTACCTGTGCTGTCTCTGTTGGCTCTACATCTGAATCACCAGGGGAAGGGCCTGTAATACCCTGTAATATTGAGGGGGAAAAGACTAGACAAGGACATTTTCTAATGCTCCTGGGTGATTCTGATGCACAGTCGTGGTTAAAGAACCCTGCCCAATGTGCTGATGATCCTCAAAGTGGGGATCACTGGCTCACATTCTTCTACTGAGTTTTGGAACCCATCTAAAACTGCTTGGGTGCCTTGGATGAAAATAATGACGGTGAACAGTATTATTAGATAACATGTACATATCAGGCCTTGCCTTATGAACTTCTATATATTAACTCACTTAGCACTTGTGGTAACCCTATGGGACAGGCACCATTATAGGCACCCCATTTGATGGAAATTCTGCTCTCTTAACCACTATTCTGTGCTGTCCCTTCTTTCCAGATGATCTAACAGTATGACCAAACTCAGCACATTTAGATCTCATCAGTTTTTTCCTCTCATAATCTATTAAATTTACTCCTCCTTTATAGCCTTTCTTCTGGTGAATGGCACCAAGATCCATGATGCTGACCAGACTGAATCGTAACAGACATAACTATTCTTCTGTTCTCTCACTGTTTTAATAACTAGTTTGAATTCTCATTTATTCCATCTCCATAGTATCTCTTAGAATGTTTTCTTTTTCCAGGATGCCTGGGTGGCTCAGTTGGTTGAGTGTCCAACTCTTGATTTTGGCTCAGGTCATGATCTCAAGGGGTTGTGATCTCAGGGTCCTGGGATGAAACCCTGCATTGGGCTCTTTGCTCATTGCAGAGTTTGCTTGTCCCTCTCCTTCTACTCCTCTCCCGGCTCATACTCTCTCTTTCTCCAATCAATCAATCAATAACATCTTTTAAAAAGGTGTTTTCTTCTTTCTCTACTGTCACTGCTATAATTTAGGCTATCGTCGTCGTTGTTTTTTGCTGAGTCACGACAGCATCTTTCAATCCCCTTCAATTCAATCTATACATTGTTGTTGAGGAGTTCTTTCCCAAATCCCAGTCAATCCTGTTAGTTCACTACTTAATAATTTTCAGCCATCTCTCATAGTCTTCCTGATAAAATCCAAACTCTTCCACTTTGTTCAATTTTTTTGGGGTCTGCTGCTTCAGTCTTTTACCATACCTCTTCCATGACCCCATTCCCTCTCCCACCATCCTCATACACTCTGCTCTTCAAGTTAAGTTACTTGAAACTTTGACCATTGTCGTCCTGCATCTTTGGTTACCTTGCCCATTCTATCTTCCTCATCACATTCCTGTCTAACCTGAGCACTTCTTTTCTTCCATTGAAGGCAGGTGTACTGTCTACGTACTCGTCTAGGATTTGACACATACTCATGCAGAAAATCTACACTGCCTTGATATCCTCAATTGGTTATAAGCTTTTTGAAGACACCTCCACTTCTGTGATCTTATGTCTCTAAAGTAGGCCAGGAATATAGCACATACTTTATAAATGCTGGGCTGAACGAGCACATCTACTGTATTAGGAATCTACTGTATGCCAAGGATTCTGATAGGGGCTATAAGAATGCATGATTAGATAATAGAAAAGCTTGCTTTCAGAGAGATCACACTCTAAGTGATCAGCTCTGTAAAAGAAGTGTGGATAAATAACCAGTGAAGTTACTGAAAATTGGCTTGTCTAATGATGATTTAAATAAGTCTTGATGGTCAAGAATATTTAATTACAAGCAAGGATGTAATTTAAAATTCTCTCTCCTGAGGTATTGGAGGGAAATTCACTTCTGGGTTTAGTCAAATCTTATGGAATTTATTAATTTTGAATTATATTTTATAAAGCAGACAATGCTGACTTAATTGCAAACTTGTTCCATTATTCTGAAGCCCTTACACATGGTGAAAAAATATATTGTCTAGCTTTTTTGTATGTAACAGAAAGAGCCACCAGCCATGTGGTCTCAATGACAGGAATCACAGTGGGGACAGGTAAGAGGTGTTTGTGGCCTCTGGGTTGGCAGCAGGGATGGCAGGCTGGTTTGACCTTACCTGTCAGTCACAAGGCCACAGTGCAAGACACACTCAGTAAGGAGCTGAAGAAGCCTCATTTGACCCTAAAATTTAGTTGATAGAGAAGAAACACATATGAAGTGCCTGGTTTAGCTGACTTTGTTCATTTAGCAAAAACGTTATCTACAAGAAATGTGAAATAAAAAAAACCATAGAATTCTACCTTTGCAGTTTGTATAAATCCAATAAGCTGAAAAGTAATGATACCATAGTGTTTTTAGTTAATATTTTAGAATTAGTTTTGTTTATTTTAAATATGAATATATAATTGTATTCCATCAATTTGCTTCCCTCAGCATATTATTAATCAAATTGGTGGTAATGCTTAAATTTTACAAAATTATCTTAGCTCCTGTGGAGTGGCCTAGAGAAATCAAAAATAATTATTAATGCCCAAAATTAGAACATTGTCCCTAAGATTTAATTTTGGATATATGTCAGCATTAAAAACACATGTTAGAGTAATTGCTTTCATATAAATGCCCTTGTGTGGGTGTCTTTCACAGACTAAACACACCTGATGTTTATAAAATTATTCCCCAAATTCATTTTAAGGCCACATGGCCAGGATCTGGCTAGGAACATTTTATGTAATGCTACAGACTTCTTTGTGAATTATTAATGCATGTATTCTGCATTTCCCAGCATTTCTTTTTTTAGGACAAAATTTCTGTTCTTTGTGAGTCTTTTCAGAAACTTTGACTACATTTCATTTCTAGTGCTGTTATGTCCTGAGCCACTTCTAAATAATCTCATCTTTGAATATCACCTTGATCTTGTCGAAGTTACATTTAAGACAGAAGTATATCTTCTAGGAACTAATTTCTGACAGATACTTGGATAGCAGGGAAACCATTTCTCCTATGCCTAATAGAAGGAAGGAGACAGTACAGGAATAATTTGCATACAGGTTGTGAAGATTTTTATAGTGCTTCACCATACATCTGAAAATTCAGATAAAGTAAGTTGACTATCCTGAACATTCCCCAAGAAATATGGCATATGTCAGTTGGGTTTGATTGAAATCAGGTGAAGAAATATTCTGACCATGGCATTATGATTAAGCAAGTGCACTCAACTGCCAGACAGCCTGAGTTTGAATCCCAGTTTTACTTCTTACTGGCTATGGGATCTTAGGCAAGTCACCTCTCTGAGCATCAGTTTCTTAATCTGTAAAATGGGCACTGTTGCATTTTACAGACTTTATAAACATCTCTTTTACAGGCTTATTCTGAGGATTAAATAAATTAGTACAGTTGGTGTTTGGACAACACATGTTTGAATTGCAGGGTCCACTTACACGTGGATTTTTTAAATGAATACAGTACAATACTGTAAATGTATTTTCTCTTATGATTTTCTTACTAACATTTTCTTTTCTCTAGCTTACTTTATTGTGAGAATACAGTATGTAATATATTTAACATACAAAATTATATTTTAATTGATGGTTTATATAACTGGTAAGGCTTCTGGTTAACAGTAAGCTATTAATAGTTAAGTTTTGGAGCAACTGGATGACTCAGTTGGTTAAGCATCTGCCTTTGGCTCAGGTCCTGATCTCAGGGTCCTAGGGTTGAGCCCCATATCAGGCTCCCTGCTCAGTGGGGAATCTCCTTTTCCCTCTGCCTTTGCGCTTCCCTCTGCTCATGCTCTCTCTCTTTCAAATAAATAAATAAATAAATAAATAAATAAATAAATAAATACAACCTTAAGAAATAGTTAAGTTTTGGGGGAGTCAAAAGTTATATGCAATATTTGACTGTGGAGGAGAGTCAGTGCCCTTAACCCCTTCATTGTTCAAGGGTCAACTGTATTTATAAAGTACTTAAAAGAGTGCCTAGCAAATAGTAAACACTTTGTAAAAATGAAAAATAAAAAACCCTTTTAAGTCCTGTTCATTGTGGCTGCAATTTATATGCTTAAAAGTACTTTCATGCATGTTCTTACATAACTATTTTTCTGATGAGGTTTCTCTGAAGAGAAACTGTAAGAGTCAGAGCTTTGTTTCTATTTGTGTTTTTGAAATTTTGCAGTCACCTGACATGGAATAGATCAACATGGGTAATGAATCCTTGGCTTTACATGGAGGAAGGAAGTCGAATGTTATAAGCTAACAGAAAGTAGAATTTTTCTATAGTTCTCTAATTTGGCACAAACCTCAAATCATAGGCTCTCTTTCCAGATTGTTTCTTTCAAACAACCAGAGTTAGATCAAAATGTGTATTGTTTATTGTTTTAACTTGAATAAAGATAAAGCTATTTCTGGTTGGATTGGCATGTATCCATATTAAATTAACAAAAGTAAATGCAGCCCATTAGCAGAATGAGCATTCCATTAGATCACTTTTCTAATTTCAGCCTGGAAGTAAGTTTCAAATTTAGAGAAGACTATGGTATTTAAATATTTGAATTCTACTTTTACAAAATGAATTCATGAACTTGTTCTCACACTACCAAACCTCATATCATCTCTGTGGGGCAGGGGGGGGGATGTTTTGTCCACAGGGACCTGTTGTATGATACAAAAGCAAAGCTGTCCCACTTGTACGTTCTCCCAGTCACATTCTCCAGAGACATTAGCTGGATATAGGAATTGAGAATGGAATATGAAAAAATGACTTCCAGGTTTGTGGCTTGAGCATTGGGGGAATGATATGACATTGGATAAGCATAGGACACACAGAGAAGCAGGAAATGTGATGAATTTCTGTCAGATATATAGGATTGGAGATGCTTGTACTACACTTGGTTGGAGATACCAAGGGGGCAGCAGAATGAAGGGTGCAGATCTGGAAGTATACGAGCTGGAGATGTGGATTAGCAGTCACTGATGCATGGATGGCCCTTGAAGCCATGTGTGTGGATGGAGGATTGTATGAGGTGGCTGGAGGAAGACATTGAGGAGAGAGCCCTGGGGAATGTGGATATAGAAGGGAAGGCTAGATGAGTAGCTAGAGAAGGGCACCAAAAAATATATAGTTTACATTGTGGAAATCAAAGAAGTGCAAGAGATGAAGTTGTCAATATGTCAAATACATTGCCTATATTGTTTAAAAAAAAGAGAGAAAAAACTACGCAGGGTCTAAAGTAAATACTGTCAACTGAGAAAAACCTAAGGTAAAGATGAACTTTAAGTTAATCTCAACTTTAAACACTTCTTATTTTGTAGGCAGGCATGTTAAACTTTGCAATAAAGAACCAGTGGTTTAATACCACTGAAGGGATTTCATGAATTTAGAGTGTTGTCATTGAATATTTACGATAGATTGAAGACTCGGGAAAAGTGATTTACCCAAAGTCACATGAACAATAAATGGAAGAGCAGGACAAGAGTTAAAAATTCCTGATTCACCATATTTGTTTGGGGGGAAATCATTAAAGCAAAAATGAAATAGTTTACAATAGTGAGGGTGCATTAACATTACTCAGACGGTAATGATGACGTGGAGCGCATAAGAAAAATCAATTTCCTATAAAAGAGAAGTAATAAGCAACTCACAATATCCCAGCAAAAATGGGGAAAGGAATTTGTTACCTGTCTGGGAGTGATTGAAGTATTGTAAGGTCTGTCTAGAGGTAGAATGATGACCTTATATTCTCCTTTTGTCATGTTGAGAGGTTCCTGTCATCGAAAATCACAATCATCTAGGCCTGGACTGATCATCTTTCTGAGCATTGTGTTAGCCATTGGTTGTATTCAACATAAGGTATGGAGATGTGAACTTCAGGTATGATCTGTACCTATAATTGAAAATGGACAGCACTGATAGGCAAGATAATGCAGAACACACGATCAACTAAATTCACATTGAAAGATGATTGTTTAATCATTAACATTAAATATGAGGGAGTATTTCATTTGGAGGATAGTGAGTCCAAGAAGGATCATAGACATTGCATATTTAGATTTGTGAAATTGAGAGGAAGCATTATTGCTTTTCCATAGCAAAAACAGATTTCATAATGTCATCCCAGGAAGCAAAGTTCATAAAAAGCTTTTCATATAGCCATAAAACAGAAAGCAATGAAACTTTGAGATGTCTTACCTGGATATTCCCCATGCCCCTACTCTATATGAACACTATACATGAAAAATCTTAAGACTTAATACTTCATATTTATAGAGTATTTACGATTAATATGTGGTCTCTAAATTTTTTGATATTGTACCCCATTAGTAAAACATTTAGGTGAGATCAGAGAGGTTAATCTCTAAGCATGACATGACCTAGCCTGCCATTTAGTTGGGTCAGTTTCTCCCAGGGGGAAGGGCTGTTAATTTAAACCCAGATTCCAGAGTCAAGAAGCTTGGGATGCTGGGACTTCCTGTATATCATAAAAAAGATGAACAAACAATGTCACCTGGGCCACATATGGTATGTTGCCTGTCGATAAAGTTTTACCGGAACACCATGATGCCCATTCACTGGTTGTCTCTGGCTGCTTCATGCTATAATGGCAGAGTTGAATAGTTGCAAAAGACAGAATATGGTACACAAGTATAAAATATTTACTATCTGGCCTTTTAAAGAAAAAGTTTGCTGAGCTCTGCCATAAAAGAAGATCTTCAAAAGTTTAATGAGATGGGGATTTCCAAGTGAATATTTTATGTGCAACTTGTTTAGCCACACTAAAAAGCTATTGCTACATGTCTCTCACTTTACAGTTGGTATCTTGACATGTTTTAGAACATCGACTCCTGGCAACGTTATTGATCTGGCAGGCCCCTGGCTTTTCATGGGATTTGTCGTTACCTGCCAACATACATGTGTCTTCCTAAGTCTTACAAACAGAATACTACTTTATCGGTCCTAATTATCATAATGCAATCATGTTAAATACTAGCTCGATGTTTTCTGGGATACAAGGAGGTCTCTGCATATTACATTATGACAGAGATGAAGAGAATATAAACAGCTCTGAGGTAAGACAGAGAGGACGTATTGCTGTTGTACCTGCCAGAGAATGGTCATCTTCTTCTGATTGTCTTCATTAATCAGGATCGAGAAGAAAACATTCACCAGCTCAATAGGTACATAAATGCATACCAGGTGCAAGGGGCTCCAGTGATTTGTACCAGTAAAGATAACCATACTTGCAGTGGGAACTGTGACTGATGTCACTTTCTGATTAAGTTTATGATAACCTATTGTCACCCCCCAGGGTCCATGAGGTACCTGTGCCAGCCCAAGAGTTGAGTTATTCAGTATTTGATAGGAATTAACACTCTGCATTTTCAGGTCTTTACTCTCAGCATTAATTTCTGGAATTGCTCCAGAAATGCATATCACTTTTGTATTCTTTATTCTTTTCTACTGTAATAGCCCTCACATATACACACACAAAAACCTATGAAGATTTTGACAGTTGTGAAGTGTGCTTTTCCATAGTAATAGAATTGTCTGATCTGGTCCACTGGACTCATTGCAAGATAGACTATTGGCAAAACTCCAACTATGTCTGATTTCTACAATTCCCCACTCTGGCTCTTGGACCAATGTGGACATTTTGAGTCTCTGGATATTAGTGTCAACTCAGAGCCCACAGCTAATAACTCCTCATGGAGGCAACACAGACTACATTTGGTTGTCCTTCTGTGACACATTCACCAGTAGAATCCATTAAGTCACCAGTGTTTGAATGAGGTCTAGAGATATGAAAAGCTCTGTAATACCAGGTGGAGGCTGTTCCTCTCTTTTCCTCTTCTCGTTTTAAAATTCACATTCTTTCTACTTTCTTAAAACATACTGTCTGATGATCTGTATAGATTTTTGGAGGACTGACACAGGAATTCTTACTGTTGAAGCTATTTTCCTTGAGCTTCCAGAAGCCTTCCTCATACTTTTAAGGGTCACTCTTTCTAAAATACAATACTTCCTTGTTTAAAAAATAGCAGTTATTCCCTAAGGCATAGAATCATGTCCATAATCCTTGTCCTGGTATTCTGTTTTCTCTGTGGTTTTCTTAAGAAATTTCTACTTCATCCGAAGAGTTCTACTAGAAAAAACAAAACAAAACACCGATGTTTCAGTTTCTGGAACAACCTAGTTCTGGAATAATCTAGCTATTGCTGTTGCTCAGCCTAACCCATCTAATGGTTAACATCCACTCCATGTATTTAGTTCCTAACATTTCTTATAGACCAGCTTAGTGTCCTTTTTTTCTGTGAAATCCTTCCTTAGTATCTGGGCAAGGAATAGTTTATTTGTGTGTGATCTATCATCCACTTATATCCTCATACACAATAAAACAAGTCTTTCTTTATCTCATTCTCTCTCTGTGTGTATAAACATGAATATATGTTTAATTATTAGTGTATACTAGTATACTTATTTTTTCTTAACCCAGGCTGTCTGGGTCCATATGATGTTACTATTCTTTCCCATGCCAATGACAAGCTTCAATAAATAAAAATGGCTCCTTTCCTGTAAAGCTTTAGCGTTCTGTCAGATTCTTTTATTATGCAGCACTCCAGGAAGTCATTATAAATTAACTGTAGTACTCAGAGTAAAGTCTATCTCCTATCTCTGATTGCTTGACTTTAAGCTCAATAAGGACAGGATGCATTTCCTAAATCTCTTCGTTGTCCATGTGCTTACTATAAGGCTTGCACATAGTAAGTATTTTATTTATATTTGTTATTACGTTGTTGATAATGATTTAAATTTGCTCAACGCTAAAAGTTATTATACAGTTATTACGTTGTTGATAATGATTTAAATTTGCTCAATGCTAAAAGTTATTATACAGTTCCATCAAAATTCTTCCTGTGAATTATAGTCTGAATATTTTTTTCTGAGTTTTAGATCTTATTAAATTCCACAGATATGCATTACAAACTGACTGTTTTAGTTCTTCGTATCTGCCTTTTTGATCACAATATCCCAAAGTAAAAATAACAACCTTCTGTTCTTTAATTAGCTCCTTGTCCTAGAATCATAACACATTGTTTGATTTTCGTTAAAAGACCAATGTTTTCAGAGTTGATAGTTGCATGTGGTGAATTATTAGCTTCTTTACACATTGAGAAGAGATATATTTTACAGCTATATTTGTTGTAAGAAAAATGTGTGTTATTTGATTTTACTAGTCACTGTAATATGTGAGAGCTTTCTAAAAAAATATTTATTTATTTATTTATTTAGAGATGGAAGGGAGAATCTCAAGCAGACTTTGTGCTGAGTGTGGAGCCTGACACGGGGCTCAGTCTCACGACCCTGAGATCCTGACCTGAGCCCAAACCAAGACTCGGATGCTAAGGTGCCCCAGAGAGCTTTTTCTTTTTCCTTTTCTTTCTTAAAGAGGTTAACTTTATAAAATCACCAAGTCATTTAATATTTTTTATAGAAGGTTTCTGGATGAGGCTCATTGTTAGTAGTCCGTCTTTTCTAATGAATGGCATGTGAGTGGTTTTCACCATTTTTTTTTCCAGAGAGAGAAATAAGAGCTTCGTCTTTGGATCTTAGCAAAAAGAAAGAATGTGAAGTCTCTTTAGAGAACAGATAACACCAAAATATTTATTTACCTAGTTTCAATAATATATACCCAATGTTCATAGCAGTTGTCAATTGTCTGGTTGGAGAGAATTCAAAATTTTATTAAATATCTTTTTGTCTTACAGTATTTTTCTTTCGCCCCCAGAAAGAAAGAAAAAGTTCAAATCATATTTATGACACACATATAAAAATTTATTGTTGTTTCAGTTCACTAAATTGACGCCGAAAGTAGTAGCTGTATTATATCCATATTCCATTAATTCAGGATGCATAGATACCATCGTAAGATTTGAAATGACACTGTAAATTATATGGTAGATTGAGGTCAGGAGACAAATGGTTAGGGAATGATCTTTACCTCATTGTTAGTAATCTGAGTTTTTCAAATAAATAGAATAAAGTTTAAAATCCATTTGCTGGAATTTGTTCCACAAAGATTGTTCATTCTGAATTTGGTTTTCCTCAGAGAGTTTGTCTGAATATTCTCTTGGGAGAAATATATTATTGAGGAAAAAACGTAAGCATTATTTTTCAGGATATAGGAACTTTGTAGCATTATTTTTCAGGATATATGAACTCTATGAAAAATCACAATGACACTCAATCCCCTTAAATGGTTGATCCTAAAGCAAAAAGGTCTCTCTGTTATTTAGAAGTAGAAAGAACCTTAGAAGTTACTGAGCTAATATTATACAGCTGCTTTTCAAAGTATACTTCCTGGAAGAGAAGACTCACCATATCCTGAGAGAGAACACTCCTCTTTTCAAACTGATGTAGTTTTGACAAAGTTCTTTCCCAGGTAAAACCAAAATGTGCTTCCTTCTAATTTTCTTTCCCCTCCTCTCCAAAGAATCAGAGAGCAAGCCTAGTACTTTCTTTTTGATCTGGGTAATTGCCAGTGTAACTGTCATTTTTAAACGTTTGGTTAACTGTGGTGTTTTTAATGTGGTGCTCAGATTGAATATAGAGTATTGTAGATGTGATCTGTCCAAGTCAGAATACAGCAGGGAATCCTGCCTTTTATTTATCTCTACGTTGTGTTTCTATTTACCCAGAATAAGTTTGACTCAGGTAATCTTGATAACAATATTATACTCTCAAGTTTCCCATAATTGTATCCTCAGCCCAATGCAAACCCAAAGCCTTCATCAGTTACTCCAAATTATGTAACTCATTTCGTGGAAAGTAAATCTAGCACTTTTCATAAAATCTATTAAATGTTATCTTATACCAGACAATCAAAAATATTTTAATCAATTTTGTGGCTTCAGTGTATAGGAGAGGATCTAGTACATACTGGCTGCTTCATAAATATTTTTTGAATAAGTATTGCTGAATTAGATATCTTTGAATTTTCTTTTAATATTTAATTTATTAGTGCTATTTTAATGGAACGTTTACTGCAGATTTTATAGGTATGATTGCAGGCTCCATTCAGTTCGCTGATATAAATATCACATAAGACAAGGTCAAGGATAGGGCCTGATGACAATCCATCAGGGACTCCTGAGGATTTCAATTAAATTCCACAAGCATTTATCAGTGCTAAATAGGTGGCCGGCCTGTGTAGGCCTTAACAATATGTTGCCTTAAAAAAATACATAGGCTAGTCTGACATAGCTCTATTAATAAACACTCATTGGGTACAGTGATTCAACTAGCCACTAATTCATCTGTCTATACCATCACATATCTTATTTCACCTTATAAAGCTATTTGAGATAATTTGATGTATCGAGATAAACTGTGCTTTCAGCATTTAGATAATACGCCAACCTGAAATGTTATAAAATACTAAATTTGATTCTAATGATTCATTCCTGATAAAAACCCTCCAAGAGGCTGTATGGTTTGGCATTAAAAAGGCCTCTGTTTTATTAGCTCCTCCGACTGTTTTATTAGCTCCTCCAACCATTATCCTGGTGATCTTGGACAAGTTACTTCAAATTTCTAACCTCCATTCTTTTTTCACTTGTAAAACCTAGATACTGGCATAATTTACCTTAGAGAATTGTTTGGTGGATGAAATAAGATAATCAACTCTCTCAGATCCCTTTCCTTGGGAAATAGATTTTGAGGCTCTGATATTTGCATACAGCAGGTTAATTGGAGAAGCTTCTGGGAATCAACACTCGTAGGAGATGGAAGGATGGGTCAGGGAGAGATGTGAATTGCTCTACATTTGCAACAAAGAGTCAGATGATACCATGGGAGCTCTAGTGGTGGGATGTCTGCAGATGTCTCAATCAAAGCAAGGTTGGGGTGCAGGGGGAGTCTTTGCACTACTGCCTGGACCAGTCATTGGATGCAAGTAACCCCTGAGAAAGGAGGTCTGGACTTGGGTGGGCAGCTTCCTTTGACAGAGGACAGTACCAGAGAGGGTCACACCCATGAGCTGTCAGCAGCCGACATCACTGCCACCACAGCCTATGTTCCATGTACCAAGGTCATTATCGTAATGCCTATTACACATTAACTGATGAATGTGCCTTAGCTATTATTAGTATCATAATTATTCTTTTATTTCTTAATTCATTTATCTGTTTACTTATTTAGATCTTCTATTCTGGAATTTAAAAAAATCTTTTATTCAGATTTATTTTTATTCTATTAATTTCATCAGTTTTCACTTCTCTGAGTAAATCGTTATCTTTTTTAACAGAATGTTTATTTTTTATATTTTTAATGACTTAACTCTTTTTTAAGACTTTATTTATTTGACAGAGAGAGAAAGCACAAGCAGGTGGAGTGGCAGGCAGAGGGAGAGAGAGAAGCAGTCTCCCCAGTGAGCAGAGTCGGACGTGGGGCTT
The DNA here is from genome assembly GCF_002007445.2 of Ailuropoda melanoleuca. NCBI lineage: Eukaryota > Metazoa > Chordata > Mammalia > Carnivora > Ursidae > Ailuropoda > Ailuropoda melanoleuca. The sequence continues at coordinate 202,556,140 of NC_048218.1, forward strand.
CTCCCAGGACCCTGGGATCATGACCTGAGCTGAAGGCAGATGCTTAACTGACTGAGCCATACAGGTGCCCCAACAGAATATTTATTGGTTTATAACTGACCTATGATAAACTGCACATTTAAAGGATACCTATTAGCATTTACACACACACACACACAAACATACACACACACTTGTGAAACCATGACTTTAATCAAGATAGTGAACACTTCTATCACTTCCAAAAAGATTCCTCATGCCCTTTTGTAAACTATCCCTGCCCCTAGTCCCCAAGTAACAACTGATCGGTTCATCAGTTCAGACTAGTTTTCTTATTCTAAAATTTTATGTAAATAAAATCGTCCAATATGTTTTTTTAAAAATATGACTTATTTTACTCAGTGTGATTATTTTAAGATTCATCAGTGTTACAGTGTCTACAAACAGTTCATTTCTTTTTATTGCTGAATGGTATTCCACTGTATGGATATTCCGGAATATGTTTATCCATTGACTGTTTTTAGACATTTAGGGTGTTTCAAGTGTTTGGCTATTATAAGTAAAGCTGCTATGAACATTCAAGTGCAAGGTTTAGATGGGTGCATGGTTTTATTTCTCTTGGGACAATATCTAGGAGTGGAATAGTTTGGTCAGATATGTGATTTGCAAATATTTTCTCCAAGTCTGTGGTTTGTCTTTTCATACTATTGTGTCTCTTGAAAAGTAGAAATTCTTAAAATTTTGTTGATGAAGTCTTATTTAATTAAGTCTAAGAAATTTTTTCCTAGCTCAAGGTCACAAAGATTTTCTACTATGTTTTTGACTAGATGTCTTAAAGTTTTAGATTTTATATTTAGGTCTATGACCCATTTTGAATTATTTTTTTCATATGGTATAAAGTATGGATCAAAGTTCATTTTTTTTGACATAGATATCCAATTATTTCAGCACCATTGATTTAAAAAAAACACCATTTTTTGACAGAATTTGCCATTGCTCTTTTGTTAAAAATCAAGTCATTGTATATGTGTAGGCCTATTTATAGACTAGTTACATGAATGGAATATTTTTCTACAAAACAAAATAGCCATGCATTATTCAGGTTACATATTTCTTCTTGAGTGAGATTTTGGTAGTGTGTGTCTTTCAAGAAATTTTTCATTTCATCTCAGTTGCCAATTATGAGCATGAAATTGTTCAAAACTGCCATTGAATTTCCTTTCCTATATATAAAATCTGTGGTAGTAGCACCTTTCTCATTTTTGTTACTGATAATTGTATCTTCTAGCTTCTTTATCCTGATCATGGTGACTATAACTTTATTTATTCTATGGACTGTCCCAAGTAACAGCTTTTGTTTTTATTGGCTTTCTTCATTTTTCTGTTTTCTATTTCATTGTTTTCATTCTGATCTTTATTTTTTTCTTATATTTTCTTTGAGATAAATTGATCTTCTAGTTTCTTCAAGTGGAAATCAAGATAACTGATTTGAGACCTTCTTTCTTTTCTAACACAGGCATTTGATGCTTTAAATTTCTTTTTTTTTAAGTTTTTATTTTAATTCCAGTTAACACACATTATAATATTAGATTCAGGTGTACAATGAAGTGATTCATCCCTTCCATACAACACCCCATGCTCATCACAACAAGTGCACTTCTTAATCCCCATCATCTATCTAACCCACCCCCCCGCCCATCACCCCTCTGATAACCATTGCTTTATTCTAAATACCGCTATGGCTCTACCTCCCAAATTCAGAAATGTTGTTTTTTCATTTTCATTCAGTTCAAAGTATTTTCTATTTTCTTTTTGGATTTCTTCTTAAATCTGTAAGTTTAGAAGAACATTTTCAAATATTTGGAATTGTTCAGATATCATTTTGTTGTTAATTTTTAGTTAAAGTCCATTGGAGTCAGAGAACATATTGTACAATTTAAGTTTTTAAAGAAATCAATGAGTCTTGTTAGTGGCCCAGAAAATAGTCTGCTTTTTAAGTGTTCCATGTACAATTGAAAAGGTTGCATATTCTGCTGCTGTTGATTTTTATAAATGTCAATTAGATAAAGTTGATCAATACTCAGTGCTATTGAGTATTGTTTATTTCTTCTCTATCCTTATTAATTTTCTGTCCACTTGTTTTATAAATTTTTGAGAAGGTGGTATTTAAATCTCCAATTATAGTTATAGGTTTTTCTATTTCTCCTTGCAGTTTTATCAGGTTTTGCAATTCTATTATTAGATGCATAAATATTTGCAATTATTATGTTCTCTTAAAATATTGATTCATATATAATTATGAAATGATGTTCTTTATTTCTGTTAATGTTCTTTTTTCTTAAGTAAACTTATCTGATATTAATATAACCATTCAAGCTTTCTTTTTATTGTTAGCATTATATGTCCTTTTACATTCTATTTCTTTTACCCTATTTATGTTCTCATCTTTCATATGTAATTCTTTAGGCAGCATATAGTTTATTTTTGCTTTTTGATCCAATCTGACAATCACCTCTTTAAAAATGTATTTAAATATTTACATTTAAATTTAATGTGAATGTTGATATGGTTGGTTTTAAATTTAACATCTTGTTATTTGCTCTCCATTTGTCCCATCTGTTCTTTTATTCCCCTTGCTCTCTTTTCCTGCCTCCTTTGGCATTAATTATTTTTCTTATGGTTCAATTTTAGTTTCTTTGGTGTCTCGTTAGCTATAACCATTTGTCGTGCTATGTTAATGGCTGCTTTAAAATTTATAGTATACAACTTTAAATTGTCACCGTCTACTTTCAAGTGACAATTACACCACTTGACATAGAGCATATGAACTATATCATAATGTTTGGCAGTGTCCCCTCTTGTCTTTTGTCTTGTTGTTGTCATACACTTTAAATGTATAACTGAAAGTTCATTGATCCCTAAGTAATAAGATGCCTAAGTAATAAGAAAAATAGTTAAAAAAATATTTACAGAAGTTATTACCCTTCCCAGTGCCCTTCATTCCTTTGCATAGATCTGTATTTGCATCTGGTGTTATTTTCCCATTGCCTGAAGGGATTCCTTCACTCTTTCTTATTGTACAGATCTACTGCTGATTATTCTTTTTTTGGCATTTTTATATCTGAATCAAATTTTATTTTGCCTTCATTTTTTAAAGGTATTTTTTCTGGCCATAGAATTATAGGTTGAAAGGGTTTTTTTTTTCCTCTTGGTGTTCACTGTCGTCTTGTCTCGCATGGCTTACAGGAAATCTTTCATTCTTATTTTTGTTCCTCTCCACACAAAGTGTCTTTTTTCATTATATGTTTGGTAGGGTTTTCTCTTTATCACTGATTTTACGCCATTGATTATGATGGGTCTCGGTGTGCCCTCCTCCTCTTCCTCTTTTTCCTCTTCCTTCTTCTTTGAGGTTCACTGTACTTCTTGTTTGTAGATTTAGAGTATTCATCATGTTTCAAAAAATTGGGGACATTATTCCCTCAATATTTCTTTCTGTTCTTTCCTCTCTTTGGGGGATTCCAATTACATGTGTATTAGTCCCCTTGATTTTTTAGCAATGATCACTGAAAATGTGTTTTTTTCCCCCCTCTGTTTTATTTTGAGTAGTTCTATTGCCAGGTGTTCAGGTTTGCTGAGAAATTGTTCTGCAATGGCTCATCTGTTGTCTATCAGGACCACTGAGGTTTTCATTTCAAACATTGCATTTTTAATCTTGATTTTGGTCTTTTTTATACCTTCTCTGTCTCTACTTACAATATTTAATATTTCCTCCAGCTTCTTGAGCATCTAGATTACAGTTCTAGTTTTCTACTAATTGAGTCACCTCCTCCAGGTTGGTTTTGATTGGTTGATTTTTGTCCTCATCATCATTTATATTTTTCTGCTTTTTTTTTTTTGCATTACCAGTGAATTTTTATTGAATGTAAGACGTTGAGGCTTTTCTATTCTCGGGCTCTGCATTTTTTTCATCCTTATAAATGTTCTTCCACTGTGGCCTGGGATTTAATTAAGTTACTTATACACAGGCTGTTCCTCTCAGGCTTGCTTTTAAGCTCTGCTAGGAGATAGAAGAGCTCTGTTTGTCTTGGACTACATTTCTCCTTTACCAAGGTAGAATTTTTCTGGGTACTTTCTGTGAGGCCTTATGATAAGATTTTTCATTTAGGTTACTGTGAAGAGAAATTCTTCTTGGTCTGTACAAACTCTCAGAATTGCTCCCTTTCAGCTTGCTGGTTGATACTTTCCAGACTTTGTGTAGTTTCCTCACACTCATGAACTGATGAATTCTTAGCAGGAATACCACCAGGCTTCACCAGCATTCCCTTGCCCTGCACCATGACCCTGAACTCGCTCCAGATAACAAGCATTCACTGTGCACCTAGGGTTCATCTCATTCTTTTCTCCACCTCTCACAGATCACTCTCCTTCATTGCCTGGTGTCCTTCCCAGGAACTATTTTACATATTTTTGTAGTTTTTTAGGTGGGAAAATAAGATGGGAAGCTAAGTCTAGTTCCTGTCACTCTACTTTGACATGAGGTTGAATCAACAATGTCTTTGTCTTTCTTTTTTTTCTTAAGTAGACTTTTTTTTTTTTTAGAGCAGTTTTTGGTTTAAAGAAAAATTGAGCAGAAAGTACAGATAGTTCCCACATACCACTTCTCACTACCTCCTCGATAGTTTCCCTTATTATTAGGATGAAAATCTTGCATTAATGTGATATGTTTGTTCCAATTGATGAACTAATATTGATATAGTTTTAACTAAAGCCCATATTTTATATCAAGGTTCACTCTTGTGTTCTACAGTTTTATGGATTTTGAAAAATGATATATTGTCATGTAGTTACTATTGCAGTATCCAACAGAATAGTTTTACTGCCATAAAAATCCCTGGTGCTTTTTCTATGTATCCTATGCATTCTCCCTCCTTCCCCCCAACCTCTGGCAATCACTGATGTTTTTACTGCCTCCATAATTTTGCCTTTTCCAGAATGTTGTATAGTTGGAATCACATAATGTATATATCCTTTTAAGATTGGCTTCTTTCACTTACTAATATGCATGTAAGGTGCCTCTATGTCTTTTCATGACTTGATGGCTTTTTTTTTTATTGCTGAATAATATCCCACTATATGGATGTACCACAGTTAATCTATTAAAAAACATCTTAGTTGCTTCTAAGTCTTGGCAATTATGGATCAAGCTGCTATAAACTTTTATGGGGACATAAGTTTTCAACTCATTTGGGTAAATACTAAGGAATGCATTTGCTAGATCATATGGTGAGACTACACGTAGTTTTGTAAGAAACTGCAACTCAGTCTTCCAAAATGACTGTACCATTTTGCAGTCTCATGGGCAATGAATGAGAGCTCCTACCGTTTTATATCCTCACCAACATTTGGAATTGTTGGTGTTTTAGATATTAAGCTATTTTAATATGTGCATAGTTGTATCACATTGTTGTTTTAATTTGCAATTCTCTAATATATGGTGTTGAACATCTTTTCATATGCTTCTTTGCCATCTGTGTATTTTCTTTGGTGAGATGCCTCTTCAGATTTTTTACCCATTTTTTTACTTGGTTTTTTTTTTTTTAACCTCTTAGTATTAACTTTTAAGACTTCTTTTTTGGATATACTGTTATTAAATATGGGCTTGTCCAGTATTTTCTCACAGTCTGTAGCTTATATTTTTCATTCTCTTGGCAGTGTCTTTCACCAAATAGTTTACAATTTTAATGAAGTAAAATTGATCAATTTTTTTTCATTAGCCATGCTTTTAGTGTTGTGTCTTAAGTGTAATTCCAAACCCATGGTCATCTAGATTTTTTCCTATGTTACCTTCTAGGAACTTAAAATTTCTGCACATTGCATTTAGATCTGTGATCCATTTTGAGTTAATTTTTTTGAAAGGTGTAAGGTCTTTGTCCAGATTCATTTTTTGTATGTGAATATCCAGGTGTTCCAACACCATTTATTGAAAAGACTATCCTTTCTCCATTGAATTGCCTTTGCTCCTTTGTCAATGATCAGTTGACTATGTTCTTGTGGATTTATTTGGGGGGCTGTCTTTGGTCCCACTGATCTATTTGTCCATTCTTTCACTGATACCACACTGTTTTGATTTCTGTATCTTTATAGTAAGTCTTGAATTGGGGTACTGTCAGTCCTTTAACTTTGTTATCCTTGTATATTGTATTAGCTATCCTGGGCCTTATGTATATCCATATAAACTTTATTTATTTATTTGTTTTTTTTATATGGGGAAAAGGTGTTTTTTTTTTCCATTCTATTCAGTTAGCCAGCATATAGTACATCATAAATTTTTGTTGTAGTGTTCAATGATTCATTAGTTCCAAATAACACCCATATAAACTTTAAAATCAGTTTGTTGGTATCTACAAAGTATCAGCTGGGATTTTTATTGGGATGGCACTGAATCTATAGATCACGTTGGAAATTAATCTCAATAATATTGAGTCTTCCTATCCACAAAGTCATCATCTCAATTTATTTAGTTCTTCTGTTTATTTCATCAGAATTTTCAAGTTTTCTTCATACAGATGGTTCATATATTTTCTTAGATTTATACCTAAAGTGTTTAATTTTTTGGTACTAATATGAGTGGTTTTGCATTTTCCATTTTAAATTCCAATCATTCATTGCTAGTATATAAGAATTGACATTTGTGTATTAACCTTGTATCCTGCAACCTCTCTATGTTCAATGATTAGCTTTTAGTAGCTTTTTCGCTGAGTCCCTCAGATTTCTACGTAGACACTTATGTCGTCTGTGAAAAAGACAATTTTTTTCTTACCTTGTGATCTGTATTATTTCTATCTATATATCTCTGACTTATTCATTGATTAGGACCTCTAATACAGTGGTGAAACGAAGTTCCTTGCCTTTTTTTTTTAATCTTAGAAAGAATGCATTCAGCATTTCACTACTAAATGTTATGTTTGCTCTATAATTTTTACAGATACTTATTTTCATATGGAGGAAGACCCATTCTAGTCTGCTTACTGTATTTCTTAAAGTTAAGAATGAGTGTTGAATTCTATCAAAGGTCTTTCTATATTTAAATAATATTATGATTTTTCTTTTTAAAAATCTTGTTAGTATGGCAAATTACATTGGTTGATTTTTAAATATTAATGAAATCTTACATTCCTAGGAAAAATGTCATTTATTTGTGACATAGTATCTTTTTTATGTTGTTGGATCCTATTCGTTAATGTTTGTTACAAATAACTGCATCTAAGTTCATGAGGGATATTGGTCTGGAATTTTGTTTTCTTCTAATATCTTGGTTTTGGTAACATAAGATTAAACTCATTAAATGCTCTGAAGGGTATTTCCTCCAATCCAAGTTTCTAGAAAAGTTTGTGTAAAAATTGGCATTCTTTCTTTCTTTAATGTTTGGTGGAAGTTACCAATGAAGCCATGTGGGCCCAGACTTAAAAGATTTGTTTTTCTTTTTTTTTTTTTTTAAAGATTTTATTTATTTATTCGACAGAGATAGAGACAACCAGCGAGAGAGGGGAACACAAGCAGGGGGAGTGGGAGAGGAAGAAGCAGGCTCATAGCGTAGGAGCCTGATGTGGCTCAATCCCATAACGCCGGGATCACGCCCTGAGCCGAAGGCAGACGCTTAACCACTGTGCCACCCAGGCGCCCCAAAAGATTTGTTTTTCTTATTGAGATATAACTGACATATAACATTGTATTAGTTTTAGGTGTATACCATAATGATTTGGTGTATGTATATACTGCAAAATGATGACCACAATAAGTTTAAATTATCACCACATATATTTAAAATTTTTTTCTTGTGATGAGAACTTTTAAGATCTACTCTCTTAACAAATTTCAAATACACAGTATAGTGTTGTTAACTGTAGTCACCATGGTGTACTTTATATCCCTAGGACTTATTTGTCTTATAATTGGAAGTTTGTACCTTTTTACCACATTCACCCATCTTCCAACCCCTGTCTCTGGCAACCACCTGTGTCTTTATATTTAAAATAAATTTCCTGTAGAGAGCACATATTTGGGATTAATCTGACAATAGGCTCTCATGTCGTAGAGCAGGGTTTCAACCTTGGTACTGCTGACACTTTAGGCCAGATTTTTGTGGGGTACTGTTGTCTGCATTGTATGATGTTTGCAGCATTCTTGGCCTGTACAAACTAAATACTGATACCTGAGTCCTACTCCTGCCCCCCAGGTGACAACTGAATATGTCCCTAAACATTGTGAAATATTGACAGGAGGCAAAATCATTCCTGACTGAGAATCACTGGTTTACATGACTTAACTTCATTGCAATCATTGGTAGATTCGAGTTTAAATCTACCATCTTATTGTTTTCTCTTTGTTTCATTTGAATTTTTTTCCCTTTTCCTGCCTTCTTTTGGTTGAGTAATTTTTAGAATTCTATTTTGACTGCTGTATCAATTTATTAATTACACCATTTATTATTTTTAGTGGTTTCCCTAAGATTTACTGAATACTTCTTTAACATATTACAACCTACCTTCAAAGATACTACAACCACGCAACATTTAGTATAAAAACTTCACAACAGTACACTTTCTTTTTCCCCTCCTTGGTCTTTTTGATACCCAAGAATTGTTCCTTTGCTTCCTTCTGCCTCAATAGGTTCCTTATACACATGTGTTGATCAGCACTCAGCTGAAGATTTGAGGGGAAATGCATACGATCTCAGGTGCTGTCTGTGCTTCTCTTTTCAAATCTGGCCGTTTTGGCTTCTCTAAAGGTCAAACTATGTCTCCTCCCCCTCAGATTCTATTCCTAGGATCTGCTTAGGTTCTCCTTGCACTGCAGCCTAGCATGATGATAATTTTACTCATGGAAATCCTGGCTTCTCTCCTATTTCCCAAATTGTTTTTGAGGATTACTAGTAGTTACTCTCTGTTTTTAAGTGTTTCCAGACACTAGATTATATTTTCTATCTCTCTGTGATCTAAAACATGGTAAACTTGAGACCCCACCCTATGACACTATCCAGACTGTCTGTTTAGACACCCCTCCCACACACAAACCACATTCAACCCTGTGCAACATTTATTAGTTCTGTAGACTAGTAATTTGTGGGACATTGACAAGTTACATACTATTCATCCTTCCACCTAAAGGATTTTTGGGCAATTTTGATAAGAGGGAGAACTTTCATTGACCTCTCTCTCCAAGAAAATTCTAACTTTTCACTGTCTTACTAGAATCTCTCTTTCTCCTTTTTTCTGTCTTATTGCCTTTTCTCTGGGATTGCCCCTCAAATTTGAAATCAATTTCCCTGTATTATGTGGAGCCGTTGAATTATGTCTTGGTCCTACTTCCAAGCTCGAGCACCCTGATGTATCTGTCTCTGTCCCCGGGCCATTTAGTCAGCTCAGTTGCATGTGGGAGAATCCCAAAACAAACAACCTTAGTTAGGAAGGGGGTATATTTTCCTTATGGAACCAGCCTTGGGAAGGACAGAGATGTCCCAGGGATAACTAGAAACAGAGACTTGAGCCCCTCAGAATTTTCCCCAAATCTCTCTGTTCCCCTTGTGTGATGATTTAATTACCTCACATTGATTTCCTCCAAGATGCTGGATCCCTGACTGTATCAGTTTCCAGGCATACCTTCAGTTCACCACAGTTTCCAATTTTTGCAGCATATGAGACCCACTTAGGGAGCTTTAAAAAATTCAAATGCCAGGTCACACCCCATACCAATGGAATAAGGATGTCTGGAGTGGAAGCCAGGCATCAATGTCTTATTTAGAGACAAAGTAGGAGCATAAGCCTTTTATAACACTGCCAATATATTTGTGTATAACTTGTCTCCAAATCCAATTCAGAGAAACATTTAATGCCTAGGCTGAAATTAGGGGTTCCATGAGCAAGTCTACAAGAAGATCTATTATGTGAACTCGCTTGTCCATCAGGGGCATTCATGTTTTACACAAAGAATCTGGAGCAGAGTCCTTAAAAAAACTCTGTACCTTAAATCAGCCATCAAAAACAAATATACATTTGCTCCCACTTCAAAGGCCTATAAGGGGTTTATGTTCTTCTTTTTTTTAAACCTAGATTTCTGAAACATTTCAATCTTTTCAGTCTAGCTCAAGAATGCTATAGAAATGCGCAGAAAAGTGGATATATATGGTTCACATACAGAATTTTGCAATCTATGTGTAATGTTCCTACAAGCATCTAACCATTTCATACAAGGTGCCTGTGTTTTTTCTTAACTGTAATGTGGTTATCTATCTCTGGAATGTTTTGATACTTTTGTGACAAAACAGGAATTCATCTGATGTATATGAGCTTCCTGCACTTCTGAGACCAAGTTTGAAAAATGTACATTCATGCAGGGAACCGTTGACTTATTGTGGGTGCATTATTCCTTCTCAAGCCTTGTAAATTGAATCTTCCAGAAGACACACATAGTAGCCTATGAGAGGTAAAGCATTTTCTTGGGTTTACTACTGTCTTGTAATCTTAGTGGCAGGTATTTTAGTATTTACTAAGGATCTCTTTTGAAATGGCTTCCAGCTTTTTGAGTTAATTCCATCCAACTCAAAGCAATTTTTTGCTCTATTCTTATTTTACTTCACTCAGATTGATTTACTTTGTAAACTAGCAGAATTTTTTTTTTAAGATTTTATTTATTTATTTGACAGAGAGAGACAGCCAGTGAGAGAGGGAACACAAGCAGGGGGAGTGGGAGAGGAAGCAGCAGGCTCTTAGTGGAGGAGCCTGATGTGGGGCTCGATCCCAGAATGCGGGGATCATGCCCCGAGCCAAAGGCAGATGCTTAACGACTGCGCCACCCAGGCGCCCCTAAACTAGCAGAAATTTCTAGTAGTGGCATTGGTGCTACCTCGACCCAAAGAGATAAGTCTCCAGATTTGTTCCATTTATTGTGCTTTGTTGTTTATTGAATTAACACAGTCATGAAGAAGAATCATGATATTTTGGAAGAGGAGTTTTGGCAATAAAATTTGCCTTTATGGAGTGCAAGCAGTTTTTTGAAAAGCCCCATTGCACTTATGTCAAACCAATGAACACTGAAATCACTTCATCTATTTATCCATTCATCAGATATTTTTTAACTACAATACAGTTACTGAACTGCCTGGCTACTATATTTGTTGGGACACAGAAATCTTCTCAGAGACTCTAGTGGGTATAGGACTGGTCGGGGGTGGGGGGAGTATCAGCAACCACTGACGTAGCCTCCAAAAATTTTTATCCCTGAAAATGCTGGGAGAATTTATTTGGGATTTCTTCCGCCCATTAGTGCTTTCTCATCTCCCTCCCCTCAGCACCACTAAAACAACTGTCACCTCTCCTGTGATCACAATCATCCTATCTTCCTGGTGCTGACTGATCTGTTTGTTGGAATGTCCACTATCGAACCTCCTGTCTTAACATGTGGACCCCACTACCAAATATTTTGATCTGGTGGGTGGGGCTCAGTTAGTAGGTGTTTTTTTCAAAGGCTTCCCAGGGGATTGCAAAGCTCTACGCTAAAACCTCTATGCATTTTGCAAAGGGTGCTAGAGACACTGCAGTGGAACTGGCCAAGTCTACAGGGAGACAATTCATTTCTATTGCACCTGTTGCCCTGTGGTTTGCATAAGGTTCTGGCTGCAAACATTGAGTCCTTAGCTTTGCACCTTGCCTTTTGTTATATGTAGCTCAGAACATCTTGCTTGGTGTCAAACAGTCTCAGTTCAAATTCTATGTATTGCTATCTATTGTTAGGGAACCCTAGGTAAATCCCCCGAAGCCTCCTGAAACTCCATTCACTGATGGAACAGTGGAATTGTGTCTCCAAGTTCTTGTGCTATTTAAATAAATGAGATTGGTATACGAGAGCCTTAGCAAACTCCACGGCAGAAGAAGCACTCAATTAATGGTGGCCCCTGCGGTCACGTGGAAGCAGCAGCAGTTGGAACAACAATATTTACCAGCCCGATGTGAGTTTGGGTTCCTCTAAGACGGATTTGGGAGAGAAAATTAGTCTTTTCAAATTTGACAAGATGTTCAAATATTATTGTTACTCAGTGAAAGCATTAAATGTAACATATTCTATAGGTCACCAATTTCAGGCTTAATTAAACTCGGAAAAAGAAGAACTTTAAAGCTGAGGCTCTTCACAAACAAAACTCCAAAACACTTGAATGCTTTCTCCTGTGCACAAATGGCAAGAATCTGAAATAATCTGCCAAGATGATTAACGGGGACAGATCTGATCTCTGAAGTCATCAGAAATAATCAAGGCCAAGTTTCCTCTAGTGGAGAGTGCTAGGTTCCATTTACTTCCAGGTGCTTCAGATTAAGATAAATGTTCCAGGTCCCAGGAAGCATGTGTTCTAGAAAAGGAGCACAAGATGTTCTGTACAGTTGGTGGTGCCAGGCAGGCAACCTAAGCTCAAGAAATTCTACCAGCTGCTGTTCAGACATGGCCCTCTCTGCAAATTTAAGTCAAGGACAGAGTTATTTAGAGATCTGTATGGGTCTCCTGTGATTCAAATCCGTTGCTGGCATTTATGATTATTTATGAGCTTATCAAATTGTGCTATACTCCAGATTTATGCAAGAGGTGAATTACAGATAATTTTTCACGTATAAAAACGTTCTACCATATAAAATGGCATGCATTACAGATTACTTTAATGAGAGATAATAGAGTGTGGAAGGGAATAAATGTTGGAATCAAACAGACTCGATTTGAACCTAAATCCTGTCACTTATTAGCAAATTATTTAATTTCTCTGAATCTCAGATCTTCCAATAACAAAAGGGAGCTTTTACTACCTGCCTCAGAAATGTCTGGAAAAAATTATTCATCAAGTTACTATTTGTAAAATGCCCAACATGATTTCAAGCACATATACAATTTCATTGTAGATTTGTTTCCATCTCTCTTTTACCCTTCTTTCTTTATTTGGTACATATGAAGTGCAACATTCCCCTCCCATTATTCATTTCAAGGGTCATTTGGAAATAATTCTGATACATAATATTTTAGCAAAGGTGGTTAATCCACACAAGCAATATTGTTGCACGTAATAATTGCTACTAAAAGTCCATAATGATGGGCTGAGGAAAGACTGGAAGGAAAAATAAAGAATACAGAATGGCCTGTTAAACTGTGTAGGTTTCCCATTGGATCTGATTTTTGTAGACTCTACTTTGATCTGATACCCATTAGTTCTTGTACGCATCGGGCAACTTCCTGGGACATTAACATCTGGGAGAGAGGCGCTAGGCACTGGAGGGTCATATGAAAACAGTGAATTCATTGGTCTAAGTGATCTGGGAGTGGGAGGTGCTGGGGTGTGAGAAGCTCCAAAGTCAAGAGAGGCTACAGAAGGAGAAGAAGAAGGTGGGATCATATTGGGAGCTTCTGAACAATTTGATTTCCACCATCTGTATGTGACTCTGTTACTGAAAAAGTCGTTTTCTGTAAATAGCTCCCATACAACCTCCTAATTTTCCTATAAGAGTGGGCTATTATTAGGTAGTGGGAACTTTTCCATAAGGAGGAAGGTAGGTAGCAGGGAGACTGCACCTGGCCATTATGATCAAGCCAAGGAGTTGGGTGGTCTGGCTTAAGCATGTAATAATTGAGGATTAAAGCAATTATCAGAGGCAGAATTAGATTATCCATAGCTTCACATAGAACCAAGCCTTTGGACCAGGAGCCAAAGGGATCTCAGATAAAGTTTGGCTTGTTGGTTCATAGGCATGGGATATTTCAAATGTGTTTATGTGTTGGACATACTAGGTAGAAAATACCTATACGATTTCAAAAGATACATAATTCCTAAAATTAGTATACATTGTCTGGAGTGAATTACATACGTAGGTCACGATTATGGTTATAAAACATCGGGCCTTTGTACCTTTGGTTAATTTGTCATCTCTTGAGCTGTGATTCTAATCTGAGATTTGAGAGACAGGATACCTCTGCACCTTTTGCCAGTTGCAAGAATAATAACATTAGTGAAAAAAACAATGATAATAACTTAAACTTTTTTGGGGGGTTTACAGTGTATCAGTCATTCTGCGATTAAATCCTCACTCATTTAAAACTCAGAAAACTCTGTTAAGATCAGTATTATTACAATGTTAATTTTACAAACAGCTGAAAAGAGTGCTTAGAGAAACTGTAATTTCTGGCACAGCCATGTTTCAAATTCCAGTGTGTTTATCTGTGGAGTCTGAGCTACAAACCCCTACAATAATCATCTTCTAGAAGAAGGGCTGGCAAACTTTTTATGTAAAGGACTAGAAATATTTTAGATTTTTTTTGAGGCATATGGTTTCTTTTGCAAATATTCAAGGCTGCTGTGATAGCACAAAAGCAGCCATAGGTAATGCATAAATGAATGCTTGTGGCTGTGTTCCAATAAAACATTATTTACAAAAATAAAAGGTAGGCTGGCTTTGGTCCGCAGGCCATAGTTTGCTGATTCTCTAGAGCAGCCCTTGTCCCATGAAACCTAATCCAACGAGGCCCATGTTCTGTATCTGCACTGCCAAAGAGAGTAGCCATTAGCCACGTGTGGTTGTTTAGCACTTGAAATGTGGCTAGTATCACCAAGAAACTGAACTTTAAATTTTATTTAATATTAATTATTTCAATTTCCATTTAAATAGCCACATCAGCCTAGGGGCTACCACGTTAGGAAGATCAGATTGTACGTTTTGGCACATAAATCAGTTCTAGACATCATGGCATAGATTAGACATGATTAGACTGGAATTCTTTTAAAAATATAACTTCAAAGAATGAATAAAGTTGTCAGTTATAAAGCATATAGGGCAAATAAAAAAATCAGAACAAAGTAATTTAAGTTGTGAGAATTATTATCTCAGCTTCTCTTCTGAAAAACCATTTTCAAATTAATATAAAATTTTTTTCTTCATTCTGCTATACACAGCTCTTTCATTAAAAATCTTTCTCTCTCTCTCTCTCTCTCCATCTTTTCTTCCTGGGGATATATAGAGCCAAGGGATTATCTCTGCTGTCTTTCTCTTGGCAGTTCAGTAGCCTGGGGTTCTGTTCTGAGCCCCGTAACTATCAGCTCCGTGAACTTGAACAAGTTATTACTCATCTATAAAAGTAGGCTAATATTACTTACATCTTACTTTGACAAGTTTTGGGAATTAGTTGTAGTATGTATAAAATAAAATGTCCAACTCTTGGACACAATGCATGGTGGGTGACATACAAGTATTAGTTCATTTGCTCTTTTGCCTTTATCCTAATTGATGTTATATTGTGAATTTCATTTCACACTATTGTAAATTATCGCCCTAGCCGAATCCACAACTTGGATCTTCTTTGCCATTTCAGCTGCTGATACTTCTTTCAAGAACAAGTTATTGACGTTTATCTTTTTTCTAGGATACCAAGTGCTGACTCTATACAAAACCAACATTCAGAAATTAGTTATGGCAATAATACAAAAATTAACATAACCTGTTTCCTCCTCATTCCTGTTGTTTAAATGGTTTGCAAAAACTGGCAAGTCTGCTAAAACGGAAAAAGATATTAGGTCCTGCTATGGACTAAATTTTGTGCTCCTGACGTTCATGTATTGGAGCGCTAACCCGCAGTGTGATGGTATTTGGAGATGGCGCCTTTCTGAGGCTATTAGGCTTCCAGGAGTCATGAGGGTGGGGCCCCCACGAAGGGATAGTACCTTTTAAGAAGAGGAAAATAGGAAGAGCTCTCTCTCTCCCCCCCATGTGACTACACAGTGAGCAAGCTAGCAGGAGGGCTCGTACCAGCAACTCAGTCTGCTGTACCTTGATCTTGGTCTTCCCAGCCTCGAAAACTGTGAGAAATAAATAGCTGCTGTTTAAGCCCCCTCATCTATGGTATTTTGTTATAGCAGCCCAAGCTGACTAAGACAGTCCTCAAATATCTGGCTCCATTTGAGGATGCATGTTTAAGCTGTATCTCATGCCCACCTACACCATCACAGAAAAGAACGGATTATGTCCCTGTCTCTGGATGTTTGCAAATATGAAATCCTATAAAAATTATCTTGGTATGTACCATGACATAATTTATATGCCAGGGAAAGTTGCTTGGACTTCAAAACATTCACCAAATGAATATAGGTGTTAAATTAGCTCCTAAAAATGTAGCATCATAATATTTATGCATATAAATGCTTTGAAGTTATAAATAGGAAGCACATCTGATGCTTTCAAAGTAATAGTTCATTGCCCATCAGTTTTTCACTACTCAGCATCTGGTCACTGAAATATACTCCTTGATTTAATACGGAGTTTAAATATATCTCTATCTATCTATCTATATAGATATCTGTGTAGAATATGTATAGAAATTCACATGTCACCATGCACGGGGATCTGAAAGTGTGAAGACTTCTGGAAAGCTTTTCCGATTTGCCATGCTAGCGATGAGACCAGTCATTCAGTTGCTAATATTGAATTCTGTAATGTAAAAACTGCCATGAAGTTTGGAGGCTACAAAGAAGAGGCAGCATCATTTCATAGAAACATTGTCTCAACCTCCTTTGCTGCTTTCATGAACATATTTTTCTGCATATTTAAAGTTTATAGCAGAGCGCAAGGTTTAGAGTTTCTTTCCATATTCCAACTTTATAGCAACGCCACAACTACATATTAATATGGCAGCTGTAATGTATTTCTAGTTAAGCTGTCATAAAGTCTAGGTCTTTCCACATCATCACTTTTGAAGGTCGGTGCCACAGAGAAAAAAGCCATTTGTACTGGATCGCCATGGTGGTTTGTAATATACATGGTAATAAATATCACAATATATTTCATTTTTATATGTTTTTGATGAAGAGGTAAAAGTGCATCTTCTACAGTTGCTTTTCAGAAATTGCTCATCTGTTTGGAACGAGGGTAAAAGACACTGAAGCTAAACATTATTTATCGAGACATCACAGCTCTTCTCTCACACCACAGCTGAACTGAGAAGAGGATGCCAATGATATTTCACTTACAGTATTGATTTCCAGAGCTCGCCCCATGAAAGCACTGCGTGTGTATTCAAGATAAATGTGAGAAAATGGAGATATTCTGACAAGCACTGTTTCCATTGTTTTTTATTTTTATCATTCTGATAATTTACATCCTTTCGAAGTGTAATTGGAAATGTCTTTCAGAAGTCACTTCACTGTTTCCACATGTTGCCTGATATTTGTGAGCGCATAAGAAACATTTAGGTGCTCACGGCTATCAGTGCATATATACGTATATGTGTGTGTGCATATGTGTGTGCATATATATATATATGCACACGCAAACTATACATATATACATATATATGAATGTATAGCTTTTTACAGTAAAAAAGGTTTCAGTGAGCAATGCTGTTGTGTTCACCTATGAAGGCTGACCTAGGAGAGGTATAAATATGTATCTCCTCCCCCACTTTCCCTCTGTTTTGCTCCCATTTGGTTTTCTTCTTTCCATCAATGGCTAACTGCACCCATCCGTATCTATTAGCTAAGCTAATTCTCTTCCTTTTTACATTCTGCACATGACAACTTTTTATGCAAAGTCACTCCCAATCTCCTGTTTTATTTTTCTTTGCCATGAATATCTACCAGGATGAGGAGAGTGATCTTCGGAAGGGAGACAGCGGTGAACATGCAAATCAGCTCTGTGTGCAGAGCAGAAGGAGTGGGAGGGAGGCGTGCCCCAGCTTTTGAGAGCTGCACTCCACGCTCCTTTCTCTGAGCCAGATCTTCCTCTGCTCTCTTCTAGCTCGAACTGTGAAGCCACCATATGCAGGGACCTTACTGAGGTCTGAGATGGAAGGTCATCATTCTGATCTCTTGCCCCTTTTGCTTTTTCCTTCTTAATTCCCAAACTAGGTGCCTGCGCTTACGTTTCTTATTTCTAAGTTTTTGGGATTTCTTTCTTTTATTAAGAATGATAGACAGTAAACAGCCATGCCTTACCATTAAAAAGTATCAAGAGGTCCAAACAAGCTTACATAGAGTTTTAGCAGTTATCCAAATGCTGTCTCATAAAAAAGAAATGCATCCTGCCTATAGATTAAGGCCCATCACCCCTGATTTCAGCAAATGTCTGGGGGACGTTGGGATATTCATGTGTTTTCCAATTAGCACAGTCCACTCATGCATCACTTTAGGTATGCACTAACACAAAAACAAGGGAATGATAAAGATGGAAATAAATATACTTCCTGACCTATAGTTTTAGAAACAGTGTGGGATTTTTAGCAAAGGTGTTCATCACATAAGAATATATACTTAAAATTTTTTTTGAGTATAGTTTACACATAATGTTACATTAGTTTCAGGTGTACAATGCAGTGATTCAACAAGTTTATACATTATGCTATGCTCACCGCAAGTGTAGCTCCCATCTGTCACCATACAATGCTATTACAATACCACTGACTATATTAAAGTATATAATTTTAATAACTAGGATTTTAGAAATATAGAACTGTGTTCCACTAGTTTGTGAAATGAGTGATTTCAGTAAAATATGTCAATGCTTATGTATATGGACATGTGTGTTGGCATTTATGTGTATTGAGAAAGAATACACAAGAGATCCATTTTCACCTTCCCATAAATAAGCTTTATTGCTGTTATTTTCAAAGTTGGAATTTCTCAGTGTTACTTTAGAGGGCATCAAGAAGACTCAGGAAGAGTACAACCAAATTCAGTTTCTGAAGATCAAGGCAGGACCTGCTCTAGAGATGAAAAATTAACGAAATGGAAAATTAAATCTATTACAGCTCATTGATGTGATTAGCTTTATGTTGTATGTAGTTTGGTATAATTTTGAACACAGACTACATATAATAGGATTCTGTTTTTAGAAAAGCATCTAAAATGCACTTTAGTAAAAACTCCAGAGGCAATCCACAAGAGACAATTTGCTGAATTTTTACAGATCATTTCTTTCATTAAAAATGTTTTTAATTAAAATGTTTATTTTCAGTTTTATTGAGAAATAATTGACATACATCACTGTATAAGTTTAAGGGGTAGTGATTTATGAGTTACCTATATTGTGAAATGATTACTGCATTAGGCTTAGTCTTTATTTATTTATCAGACGAATGTAGAGTTTGGCAAGTGAAGAGGGATAAAGTGGGGATAGTCAGAAATTCTTGAGAAATTTCCCTACTGGTAGCTAGTTGATTAGTGGTTATGATAGTAGTTAGTTGATTGATTAGTTTGTTAGTATTGTCTGTTCAAACATTATTGGTATGTTTCAATTACAGTGTCTGTCTTATGCTATATTCAGAAGGCGTGATTTAGCAGTAGCATTTACTAAACAAAACAAAATGAATCAAAGCCCTATTCACACTATTCAAATACTTGAATTCAGGTTGGAAAGGGGTCAATTAGGTATTTGGGCTGTACCTCCCTCTCAAACAGTTTAATGATACTAGAAGTGAAATAGAAGTGGTGAGAGTAGGCACCCTGGTTTTGCCTCTGTTTCTAAACAGATTACCTAGGATGTTAGCTGTAGGCTTTCAGTAGATCCTGTTCTCAATTTGAAGCAGTTCTTTTCATTCCTGGTTTGCTGAGAGTTTTTATCATGATGATTGTGAAATTGTGTCCAATGAATTGTCCTTCATCTATTAAGGCAGTCAAATAATTTTTAATTTTAATATCACAATTTGGTGAATCCCATTGATGGATTTTCAAATGTTAAACCAACTTGGCATTCAGGAAATGAATTCTGATTGGTCATGAGGAGTTTTTAAAAAATGTATTTCTCGATTTCATTTGCTATAATTTTTAAATGATTTTTGTGACTCTTTTTATTGTAGATTGTAGTCTGAAGTTTTTGTTAATTTTTTTGTCTGATTTTGATATCAAGGTAATGCTGTCGTCTTAAAATGAATTGGGAAATGTTTCCTCGTATTCCAGTTCCTGGATAAATTTGTATAGAATTACGATTATTTCTTTTATAAATGTTTGGCAGAATTCAACAGTGAAGCCCTGTGAGCCTAGAATTTTCTTTCCGGAAGCATTTTTTTTTTAATATTTTATTTATTTATTTGATACAGCCAGCGAGAGAGGGAACACAGCAGGGGGAGTGGGAGAGGAAGAAGCAGGCTCCTAGCGCAGAAGCCTGATGTGGGGCTCGATAAGAGAATGCTGGGATCACGCCCTGAGCCAAAGGCAGATGCTTAACGACTGCACCACCCAGGGGCCCCAGAGTAGACCTTTTCTAAATGTTTGCTGATTTGACTTGCACTCTGTTTCACATAACCAGGTCTATCTTCTTTCAATCCTCTGGTCACCCGGCCCTTTTTAAGGCTTAGTGTTTCTTGTGAACTCCCCGGTCATTTTTTCCTCTTCCTGTCAACTTCTTTTGTAAGTGATAAAATAATGTCCTATGTTTAATTCATTCAACAAATATTTACTGAACACCTGCTATGTTCCAGGAAATGTGTCAGTTGCTAGAGATGAAGCAGTAAACAAGACAGACCAAATGATTTTCCTCATGGGGACTACAATTCATAGGGGGAAGGAGATAATGAGTAAGTAAACAAATAATTACATATTGTAATTTGTGCAATAAAAGAACTAAAGGACATGCTATGATAGAGAATAACAAAGAAACATAATATAAATAAAAAGGTCAGGAAAGCCTTTAAGAGGAGCCAACTATTTCAGCATAGACTGGAGAATGAACACTGATGAATAAATTGCATATTTGGAGATGTGGGAGGAGTCAGAGAAATCTGGAAAGTCTGGATCCAATTTGGGTCAAAGTATTTGGAATTTGGTCAGGACTGGCTAATAATTTTCAGTTCCTGTGTAAAATGAAAATGCAGATCCCTTGTTCAAAATGCAGCAAAAAGACATCATTAAAGGTACAAAGATAGAAAACTTTTTCCTGTCTTGGTGGTTTTTATTTGCCATTTAATGTCATGTTCCCTTGGATGTGGGGATACTCATGGGGCAAGCGTAAACCCTCACATGTGCCAGGTGCACTCCCCCTTGACTTGATGTGTGTGTGCGTTCATGCTGGGTTCCTTCTCCTGCCAGCCTCAGAAGGAAGCTTTGTATCCCAGCTGAGGAGCAGGGAAGTCAGTCTCCCCTTCCCAAAGGCCCATCTTCCCATCCTAGTACAGATAGGCAACCTCCAAAGGATTCCATTTCCTGTGCTTGTTCTTACTCAGTACCTGGATTAAGGATGGGCAAGAGGCTCCTCCCTGTTCAGTTGCCTGCTGAACATGCTGTGGTGCAACCAGCCCAGGGTGGAGACAGCTGCCATATGCCCCATCCAGAGATAATCCTGGAGTGGCACCAAGGCCCATCTCCCACCTTTTCTATATCCTCACCCAATACCACTCTGAGGTCAGAGGGTATCAGTGGAATGCAAGCCTTCCCCCTTCAGAGTGACCGGGTCACCACCCTAGATAGACGTTATTTGTGGTCATAGGTAGACAGGGGTTGCTGCAGGTGCAGAAGTGTCCTGAGATGGAAGTAAGCAGCTATGAACTCATCCTACAGATGTGGGAAGTTGGCAGGATGCTCCAACCTTCTGAAACATGTTCTCATCCTATTTGACTTACAAAACACAAATTCAAAGGTTTAATTATTAAGAATTTCAAGATGGCCATCACAGAGTACTAAGTTCTATGTGGGGTGCCATTCTAATCATGGGCCCAGTGCAACCTCATTGGTTGCACACTGTCATGGACTGAATGTCTGTGTCCCCCTAGAATTCATATGTGGAAATCCTAACCCCCAATGTGATGGTATTAGGAGGTGGGGCCTTTGGGAGGTAATTAAGTTCATGAGTGTAGGGGCCTTAAGAATGAAATTGGTGCCTTTATAGGAAGGAACACCAGAGAGATTTCTCTCTCTGCCATGTGATATACAATGATAAAACAGTGGTCTGCCAACCAGGCAGCAGGCCCTCACCAGATGCTGGATTTGCCAGTGCCCTGATCTTGGACTTCCCAGCCTCCAGAACCATGAGAGATAAATGTTTAAACAAGCCAATCTCTGTGATTTGTTAGAGAGCATCCTGAATGGACTAGGACATATTCCCATGAAGCTGTCCCTGAATCTGGTTCATCAGTCAATGGATAATAAGACTGAAATAGTTGGTCTGCAATTCTGGGGATGTACTGTATGGTGATTAACATAATATAATAAAATAAAATTAAAAAAAAAAAAAAAGAACCTAGGATCAGCTGGGCACCCAGCATGGAAATGAATAGCTGCAAGGGTTTTCAGGAATGGCTCACTAGGAGAACCAAGACAGCAGTAAGTATATCTGCAGAAAAGGCTTGTCAATGGCACTGTAATGAACACTGCTTGCCAT
This sequence comes from Ailuropoda melanoleuca, assembly GCF_002007445.2. NCBI lineage: Eukaryota > Metazoa > Chordata > Mammalia > Carnivora > Ursidae > Ailuropoda > Ailuropoda melanoleuca. The sequence continues at coordinate 202,578,501 of NC_048218.1, forward strand.
CAATCTTTGACCATCTCTATATTCCTTTTTTAAAAAGATTTATATATTTATTTGAGAGAGAGAGAGAGTGCACGAGTGGGGGGAAGGGCAGAGGGAAAGGGTAAAAATCTCAAGTAGACTCTCCACTGGCACGACACCCCCCCATGCCCCCCCTCCAACATGGGGCTCAATCTCAGGACCCTGATATCACGACCTGAGTCGAAACCAAGAGTCAGACTCTTAGCTGACTAAGCCACCCAGGTGCCCCTCCATGCTGTTTTAACATTAGTTTAAGATTCAGAATCCCAGGAGAAACATTTGATTATCCAAATCCTAGGTCATGTGCCCATATACTGACTGTACCAGAAGAGGGAAAATGGTAAGCCTGGCCCCTTCAGCTCTCCTTGCAGCTCTACCTGCTATCAAGACTATGTACAATGTGGTATTCTCTGCCAGGTAGCTGGCTATTCCATTGGAAAGGCTGGGATTGGATACTACACAGCCAAAAAATGACAAAAATCCCCTAGAGAAATGTTAAAAGTATTACAGATAAACTTACAACCCAGAGAAAACGTAACATTTTGGTATGTCCCTTCAGGCTTTTTTAATGCATTTTTCTTCTCTTTACATAATTTGGATCACAGAATCAGAATACAGTTTTTAAATCCCATTTCTTTTAATTACCAACATAGCATAGGCATTTTTTTCCATGATTAAAATGTTTAGTCATTGCTAATGGTCAAATAATCATCTATAACACGCATGTAGTAGTGTACTTAAATATTTCCCTCCTGTTGGAAATTGAGATTATTTCTACGGAAGCATTTTTAACCACGAGTTCATTTAAAACAATGTTCAGGTTACCTGTTTCATCCTAAGTGAGCTTTGGTAGTTTGTATTGAAAGAAATTTGTCCAATTCATCTAAGGTTTCAAATTTATCGGCATGAAGTTGTTCATGATATTTGTTATATTTTTAATGTCTATACAATCTGAAGTGAGGTCCTGTCTTTTCATTTAAGGTGTTAGAATAAGCATGTTAATTCCCTTTTCCTTTTTCAGATGTCTTAGTAGAGGTTTCTCATTTTTAATGATTTTTTTTTCAAGGAACCAACTTTTGGTCATTGATTTTCCTTATTGCTTTTCTATTTTCTGTTTCTTTGACTTCTATCCTTATATTTGGTATTTCCTTTATTTTTCTTGCTTTGGGTTTGATATGCTTTTCTTTTCTCACTTTCTTAGGGTGGAAGTTCCTTAGGTCATTGACTTGAGATCTTTCTTATTTTTAGTGAAAGCATTTGTTACCATGATTTCCAACAAATTTTAATGTATCGTGGTTTCATTTTCTTTTAGTTCAAATTATTTTCTAATTTCCTTGGATTCCTGCTTAATCAATGTCTAATTTAGAAATATGTTCTTTAGTTTCCCTGTATGTGGGGATTTTTCCTGTATCATTCTGTCATTAATTTCACTTTGAGTAGAGAACACACTTTGTATGTTTTCAGTCTTTTTAAATTTTTTGAGACTAGTTTTATGGCTCAGTATATGCTGTACTTCGATGAACATTTTAAGTGTGCTCGAAAGCCCATATGCTGGTAGTTTTGGGTGGAGTTAGCCATAAATATCAGCTAGGTCAAGCTGGTTGATAGAGTTGCTCCAGTCTTTTATATTCTCAGTGATGACTTCTCTACTTCTAGCAGTTCCTGAGAGAAGTGTTGAAATATTGAAGTAAAATTGTTGATTAGTCTCTTTATCTGTTAAGCTCCACCAGTTTTTTTCCTCATTTATTCTGAAGCTGTGTTTTTTGGATGCATCCACATTTGTGATTTTTATATCCTCCTGCTGATTCAATCTCTTTATCATTATGAAATATCACTCTTTATCCCTGGTAATATTTCTTTTTAAAATCTACTTCATTTTACATCGATTTTGTAGCATTTTTTTACTTTTATCCTCATTGTGTCCTTGCATATAAAATTTGTTTTTTTTTCCAAAAAATATTGAGATACAATTAACATACAGCAGTGTGTATGTTTAAGGTATACAGCAAAATGATCTGATTTATGTTACTATGAAATGATCACCACAGTAAGTTTAGTTAATATTCATCATCTCATATAGATTTAAAAAAAGGAGAAAAAAAGTTTTTTTCCTTATAATGAGAACTCTTAGGATCTAGTCTCTTAACAGTTTTCAAATACACAGACCAGTAATGTAACTTTTGTTTCTTATAGACAACATATGGTTGTTTATAGCTTTTAAATTCTGTCTAAAATTTTTGATTTTTATTCAGTGTTTAGGTCATTTATATTTAAGATTAACTTGTTTATTTGATTAATCAATATGATTTTATTTAAATCTCTGAGCTTATTGTTTTTATATGCCCCATATGGTCTTTGGTCCAATTTTTTTCTTCTCTTGTATTAACTAAGTTTATTCTTACAATTTCATTTTGTTTCCACTTTGTGTCTTATCAACTATACCTCATTGTTTTCTTTTATTAAAGTGGTTTCTTTCGAGATTTTAATACACATTTTTAACTTCTGAGTCTACCTTCAAATATTTTGTATCACTCCATGGCAGTGTAAGAAATCTGCACAAAATGACTTCCATTTCCCCCTCCCATCTTTTATGCTATTGTCACACATTTTACTTATATGCTAAAAGACCCACTATACATTGTTATTATTATTATTACTGTTTTTAAAAAGATTAATTAATTTATGCATTTATTTATTTCAGAGAGAGAGAGTGCTGCGGGGGTGAGGGTGGTGGGGAGGGCTAGAGAGGGAGATAAGCAGAGTCCTCCTCAGTGGGGAGCCTGACTGGGGCTGGATCCCAGGACCCTGAGATCATGACCTGAGCCAAAATCAGATGTTTAATGGACTGAGCCACCCAGGTGCCCCACATTATTTTTGTTTTAATTAATAGGATTTCAAGATGTGCTTGTAACTTTCTGAGGTTGGTCTACTTTTCATTTTCTGAAGTCAACCAGATATCCTCTCAGTAACTGGCTTTGTACTCAACAGATCAGTAAGTATCCAGATAACCATATTTTCTCTAATCTGTTCATTTATTTCTATTTTCTAATTTAGGCTTTTGGTATTCAATAATTGATTCGATAATTGAATCACTCACTTGAATATTATCAACATAGCTATTTGTTGCTTAGATATATATGCATTTTGTTCTTCTGAAGGTCACTCTAGAATTGCTTACTTTCCATATATTTCATAATGTTCCCTTTCCATATATTTCATAAATGTTCCCTTATAACATCACAAATGTCATAATATGGTTAGTTTTATATGGTTATAATTATAATTTTATAGCATGGTTAATTTTACCATAGTTTACATAAGTTTAATTATAAACTAAGGCCTAATCAAATACTGTCTACACATTTTCTTCCTAATCTTCTGACACTCAGTTTGACTTATTCCTATTAGATTGTTGAAATATTTCAACAATGACCATTTTTGAGCAGTTGTGTTTCTGTTGCTATAAAAGCATAACCAGAATGTACAAATAATTGAATTAGAGCTAAAATATTAATATACTAATTACTAAATATGAATGTACTGCTATTAGATAAGTATCACGGAGTAGATTTTTTAGCAATTTAATGCTTGAATATAAATGTGTATGATTTTAGCTCTATGAAAAGTGAATCAGTTTCTTCAAAACTGCTGAGCACATTGATTTGAAAATTTGTACCTTATCCACCAGCAGCTGCAGTAAAACTCTTCATTGTATAAAAGTCAAGAAAAACATTACCTGAAACTATGTTTAAATGAGGTAATTTTTCATTCAAACTATAGCCCGGCCATAAAAATCTAGGGGTCACATTTACAGTAGGACTCTAGATCAGGATTTAGTTCAAATAAAGACCCTAGTTATATCTGGGCATCTTACTCAAACTGACCATGATAAATGTAAACCTATTATTTTCAATATTTAGTATTTTTAAGGCAAATTATTTTCAGGGCATTGTGAGCTAGTATGGCAGCAGGAACGTCAGCATTTCATGGAATATAATACAAAGATTAATTCTATTACATCTGAATCTGATTCTCTAAGGTACATGAAAATCACATAGGGATGGCTCCATACTTTCAGGTTCGTAAAATTGCTATAGGGGGTCATAAATTGGCTCTATGAAGTTCACTTTGTCCCCAGGAGAAACCATGAAGAGCAACATGATTCGAACTATGCTGTGTGTGGTAGAGAGAATTAATGCAGCAGGAAAAAAATTCCACTTTCAGATTAAATTTAGTTTCACAGTAGCAAAGAGTACAATGCATGAATAGAAATTAGACAATCCACGGTGACTGAAAATATGACTGTTAGTCTCTCCACAGATAACTGTCAGCCTAAGAAGCAATTAAAAATGCAAAGGACCTGGGTGATGGGCATTAAAGAGGGCACGCGATGTGATGAGCACTGAGTGTTATACGCAACTGATGAATTATTGAACACTAATCTGAAACTAGTGATGTACTACATGTTGGCTAACTGAATTTAAATAAAAAAATAAAGACTAAGTAGGAAGTAATATCTAAAAAATGCGAAGGAAAAGTAGTATTTACTTCAAAATTTAAATATAATATTTGGAAATCTTTAGAGACCAAGACGGAGGAGAAAACCTCTCATATCGTTACTACCTCTGGGGACCTCACAGGAGGACCTGAGGGATAGTATTTTTGACTGTTCACGTTCTAATAAATGGGAGGGAAGGACGATGCGGCAATTCTCCTCTAAAGTGATGATTGAACTTTGTTATTGTTGAGTTAAGAAAACTGTGTTATCAGTTTATCTGTTATCATGGGAAGTTCCTTGGACACTCTCAAAAGCTGTCAGATTTCCTTTTATTTTATTGTAAGGATTAGAAAAATGTAATTATTCAGTCTTTTCTTTAAACTACAATTTGGGAATGTAGTTCCTAAAACATCTTTCTTTTCGATTTCCTGCAAAAACCCTTTGAACAGACTGATTTTGCCACAAAAATGTACAAATTTGTCTGACTTTCAAGGCCTCTGTGTTGTGTTATTTCCATTTGTACAGTCTTATTTTTAACTACTTTTCTTCCTGTGTGCTAAGTTTCAGCAAAGGTGAATGATGTTCCCTAAGCTTCTCCCTCTTTATACTCCTGCTTCTTATAGCTCTGCCTTTAAAGACTTCTCTGCCCTGCTCAGAATCCTTCATGGAGTCCTTCCTAATGCCTTCAAACATAAGGGAATTCTCTCCCTTACTCTGCAAGGCACATATTTGTGACATTCTTTTTTTTTTTTTTTTTAAGATTTTTTATTTTTTTGAAAGAGAGAGGGAGAGGGAGAGCAAGGGGAGGGGAAGAGGGAGAGGGAGAAAATCTCAAGTAGACTGTGCTCTGAGGGGAGCCCAATGCGGGTCTCAGTCTCACAACTCTGAGATCATGACCTAAGCTAAAACCTAGAGTCAGACACTTAACTTACTGAGCCACCAGGCATCCATGTGACATTCTATTATAATTCTGATTTCAGACTAATAGAAACTCTGTTAGTGTACCTACTACAGTGTTTAACATACAGTATGAACTCAATGAATATATTTTGAGTGAATGCTAAATAAGTTGATAATTAAAATAACACACGAAAAAAATAACCCTAGGACTATATGGATAGAAGGTACTTCTTACACGGTTTTGGTTGCTTTTCTAATAGCATTAATTTCTTTCTTCAATGAAAAACATGGTGCCATACAACCTAGATAGATATGTAAGTGGTTCTGGTTCATTTCTGAAAGGTTATTGTCTTAGTCCGTTGGTACTACTATAAGAAAATATCACAGACTAGGTAGCTTATAAACAACAGAAATTTATGTCTCATAGTTCTGAGACTGGAAGTCTGAGATCAACATGTCAGCAGTGTGGTCACATTCTGGTAAGGTTCCTCTTCCTGGTTCTTCTGCCTGGTATCTTCTCACTGTGTCCTCATGTGGTGGAAGGAACCCAGGAGCTGTCAGGTTTTGTTCTAAGGCACTGATGCCATTCATGAGGGCTCTACCCTCAACTAACCAGTTTGAAAAGTCCCCATCTCCTAATACCATCATATTTGGAGGTTAGGATTTCAGTGCATGAATTTGGGGGAACACAAACGTTGAGATCATAGCAGGTATGAACTTTTAAACTGAAAAGCAATATTAAAATTCTAAACAGAAAAGTATACTTGCACGCATGAAAATTTTCAGGAATTACTTGTATTCAAATATTATAAACAAAATAAGGAAAACCAAAACAGATTGGGAGATATTAGCAATAAATATGATAATGTGATAATATCTTTCATAGAGAAAGCATTCACACAGTTGACTTTACTCCTGAAATTATCACTGTGGCCATGGACAGGGTATGTACACTGAGTGGACACCCTTTTGGGGCGCAAAGAGACATCCGCTTTCCCAGAAACACATGAATTAAAAAATAAAACCAGAGGTTTTTAAGAAGTAGGAATGGATTCTGAAAATGAAATCAATAATTTCCCACTACAGTGGGATTGAGATTGATTTTTATTATTGTTCCTGTTTTTTCCAGGTTTCCAAATTTTCTATAATAACCATGAATTATTACTTCTATGATCAGAAAAAGAATTCTGTGGGTATGTATTATTTTTAAGAAATGAAATAAGCTCATTGAATGTGAGCCAGCTACAAGAGCCTCTGTGAGAAGGGGAGAGTTATTCTCTTAGCTGTAATAGAGACCAAAGCAAGGTGGCCTCAAGGCTCCCAACTGAGGGCTATTAAATTGAGCTGAGGGTCTCCCAGTCTCTGATACCTGTTCTGAAGTGTCACCCTTATTCTTGTTCCTCTTGATAAGCAGCTCTCGGCAAAACTATTTCTTAGAGATATATTTTAGGACAGAAAATGTAGGCAAACTGTAAGCTAGAATATAGGGATCTGTGCTACTTTTCCTTGAAAGAAACACCTTCAATTAAATAACAAAAATACAGATGTGGAAAATCTTCACATATCATTTGAAAAAGATTTGCCATGCAAAGAACATGTGACATTTTCTGTATCATTAGTCGGTTGTATGTGTGCGTGTATGCATGCCAGGACCACTTCAACTCTGGGACCTTAATTTCTTCTTTTGTACAAAGAGTTGTGTTAGATGATCTTTGAGGTGGGTGCTCTTCAGCTCTCACATTTCTAAAATTCTAAATCGTATGTATCAGGCACCTTTCCTCTCTGGGTTTCTCCTGTGATGAACAGTGAGTAGACACAGGAGAAGACATAATTTTGGCTCAACTATTGATAATGTTTGCTATGGTGGTTAATCTCCATTAAAGTCATCTTTCCTTGAACTTGTCACTGAATCAATAGCAAAAATAATTAAGAGTTTCTTTCAGTTTTTAAGTCTTTGAGCCTGCAAACCTCTGAGTAAAATTAGCAGTTTTCCGAGAACAGTCAAAAATTACCTTTCCAAAACAAAAGTCAGGCAGTGTATTAAGGATTGCTCTCTCTGGTCTATACTGTGACCTTGTTTCAAGCTAACAAGAGTGCTGTCACCATTTCATTGGAATGCCTATTCCTGCAGCCCACGACCTCAGGGTAGCTGGTGCTCTGGGAGAAGATTTTATGAGCCTTTTTGACCAAACCTTAATATTTAGGTAGCCGTAATCCAGTTTTTTTTTTAACTTTCATTTTATAATATAGGTATTGATATACCTACTCAAGTGTTATATTACAGCATTATTAAATTTAAAAATCACCTTGATATGCTGAGAATCATAATTGAGCACCATTACTTTAAAGTAGCTTTATAATTTTTTTCAGCCTATTTAAAGAAAAGTAGTAACAAGTTTAAGAAAATGGCCTTAACTCCAAAAAGATCTTGAAAAATAAATGTGATTCTCTGAAATCATTGATGTGGGGTAAAGACATGTCTTTGATAAAGGATAGTCAAAGTTTTCATCTTCTTCACTTAAGACAGCATTTCTCAAACTTCAGTTTGTTCTACCTTGTTTTGTTTTTATAATTACCTTTGTAATATTTGCCATAGTCTCATTCCATTATTATTTTAGTATTTTAAAAATATTCTTTTCTCACTTTATGTAAATAATGAACTTTATATTTCCATGAATAAAATAACTACTTACCTGTGATATATATAAGGTAACCATAAAAATGTGTATGTACCAAAACACGTTATAACCAAATACAAATGTGTAACCAAACTATACCATTGACTTTAAAAATTTTTAAAAAATAAGTAAAGCAGAGCAATAAAGCATGTCATTGATTTACAAAATTTCTGAGCTGCAAAATAGGGTTTGCTAGTCACTAATAATTACACAGTGCATTGCCACTTTATTTGAGATGAAAATGGGGTTTAAAGTTAATTATTCACAGCTATTTAAAAAATTTTAACATCAGCATATCTATGTAGTAGGAAAACATTAAAGATATTTAGCCATCCCTCCAATAGTAAAAATTAATTTTTTATCAATCAAAATGATATAAGTGGTTTTTCTTCAATAAGCTTTTATTTCACGAAGCCATCTAAAAGGCTATTCTGGATCTGCTCTTCAAAACATGTATTTATTTAATAATTCCCAGTTTTGTAAGCATCAATTACTAATGTTGAGGATATTTTTAACAATTTTTTCCTGGTAAGTTAATAACTAGGTAATTCAGACAATTATACTTGTTGATTTGAGGACTGAATGAACGAAGTGAGAATTTCCAACCACAGTTCTGTCTTTTTATTTTATTTTTTTAAGCCAGACGCTCAGACACTGCACTTACAACCTCTGAGGTTAGGACTCTTATGCACAGTATGTCATCGAATCCCAGAGAGGTGATGTGATACATGGAGGCTCACATAGCTGTGAGTCTCAGCCAAGACCAGAATAGACTTCTAATAGACTCCTGACGTTCTCTTCTCATAGCTCAACTCAGCTACCTCTGAGGAAGCTGAAATTGACTACGGACTTTAGCCTTGCCCTCATCTTCTTCAAGTGCTTAATCTTTGGTTCCAGCAGTGCCTGGCAGGAGCTGACCTTGCTTAGGTGGGGACTGTTCCTCTGCTTTCTGGTTATCTAACCTCAGCTGGACCACCTCTGTTCTAAAGTCTCTAAAGCAGGAATGTGGCCAAGAACCTGGCACAAGTTTATGAATATGTCCTGTGCACACACCCTGAGTCAGAATAAGTCACACAGAGAAACTTCAGCAGTCTCCAGACTTTCTTCCCCTACCTGTCCCCTCTTCCTTCTTATCCATTGTTCCTCGCATTGCCTCTTCTCCCAGCTTGGCCCTACCTTTGCAGTTGGGGCTCCCTCCTTCTCCAATCCATCAGTGTGGCACCTGCTATCAAGTCACCTGGCTTACTACAATGGTACTTCAACCCTACTTCAGCAAACAGCCATCATGTTAAAATTTTGGTGTCTAATGAAAACAAATTTAAAAATTGGTTTGTAAATTTATGGGCTGACAGTATTTACTGCTTCTTCATTCTTTTCATTATATAAATTTGACCATTGTCGTCTTAAAGTTACTAGTTTCATTCCATTAAGGAACTGTAGAAAGGATGGCATTACACATATTTCATGACTTGTTAACAGATTTGGATGTAAAATAAATTAGTAGATGAAGGAAAAGAGAGAAGATTGAGATTCATAGTCAGCCTGGGGATTGGGGCGATGCCAAGTTTTATCTATCTTTGCTGACCCAGGTCTTTGCTAATAGGAACAATAAGGAGTGTGCTCTATTTATGAGCCTGAAGGGCCAGGGTCAGATCAGTTCAGCGATATTTTAAAACATCGCTTTTCAACTTATAGCTTCTCTCTCATACATCATGAGTCCTTCTCGCTCAACCATTTCATCCCCATCAGCATATACACATGTTCTGGAAACATCCATCTTCACATGAATAAAACAAAATCCACCCAAATTAGAAAAAAATCTCATTTGTCCTTTGACTCCACAAACCCTACAGCTAGCACCATATATTTCTTCCTTGTTTTATAGAAAAACATCTCTTAAAATTGTGATCTATCTTCACTGCCTCCAACTCCTCCTTCTTTCCCTCCTCCAGTCTGACTCTTCCAATTTGACTTTCATCCCAACTACTCGAATACTACTAAAAAAGACATCACATTTGTTCATGTTGCCTAATTGTATGGGAACTTTTTTCTTAAATTATCTCACTTCTTGGTAATAGTTAATCCAGTCCACTATTCTTTCTTTCTGTAAACACTCATTTATTAGTTTTTGTGACACCACATTCTCTGGTTCCTAATGTCTTATTGGATGCTCCTTTTTTTTTTCATGGCCCCTTTTCTATCAGACCTTTAAAATTTGGAATTTCCAGAGGACAGTCCTAGTCCTTCTTTTCTTCTTTGATTACGTGGCCTCTTAGATGATATCTTGTTTCATGGTCTTAAATACCTTCTATTGCTGATAATTCAAATTTATTTATCCCCCACTCATATCATCTGCCAATATGAAGCTTTAGTCAATTGTCTAGTCTTCTAACAATGGAACCACCCCCTAAAAGACTTGTTCCTTTCTAAGGCTCCTGTACTCTTAGTAAAAATGGCTCCTCCACCCATCTGTATCCAATTCATTATCAAGTCCAAGTCTTTACACTTTTAAAGTATTTGTCAAATCCATTGATTTCTCTCTGTGTTGGCAACCTCTACCTGAATCCAACTAGCACCATCTGTCCCCCTGAAAACTGAAATTAACCTCAAATCTTCCAGTTTCTACTCTTGCTCCTCATCTACTCATTCTTTACACATCAGCCAGAGTGATCTTATGCAAGAGTAAAAGAAATCATGTTCCTCCCTTGTTTTCTATCCATTTATTGACTTCCAATTCTTCTTAGGAACAATCCAAACATTTTCAATGTCTTTTAAGCTCCTTAGTGATCTATATACTTCTCCAACTGTATCTCATACCACTCTCCCTCTCCAATTATCTCCAGACAACTCTTCTCCTTTCTGATTCTTCACCATAAAAGGCCCTTTCATCCTTCAGAGCCTTTGTACTTGCTATCCCTTCTGTGTGGAATGCTCTTCCCTGAGCTCGTGTCATAGTTCTCTATTACTCATCATATTTTTCTCGACACAAATATCCTTTCCCAAGAGATTCCTTTACTTATGATTGCAAAGTTGACCTCTCCTACTACTTTATCACAAATCTTATTTTTATTTTCTTTATAGCAATTAACAAAATTTGAAAATATATTTTATTTAGTTTTTTATTTGTCTTGTTGTAATCATGACAGACACCTTGTCTCCATAATGCCTGAAACATAGTAGGCATTAATTATTTGCTGAATCCTGAATCGTAGGAACCTATAGTTCATTTTGGGAAATTAGGACATATGAAAATGCCCATATTAGCTCAAGAGAAGCATCAAGTAATATTACAAAGGAGTACCTAATTAAATTCTATATGAAATGATCAGCAAGGAGTTCTATATGCATTTGAAGAAAGTAGAAAATATTTGTAAAAGGAAAGGATATATGGGTATTAAGTAGAGGGAGGTAAACACACACACACACACACAAATATACTTCAAAAGAAAAAAGTATCATTCACAGATGACATGGTTGTGTACCTAAAACATATAGAATCAAAAAGTGAATTTAGTTAAGTGTGCTGGATGTAAATTCAATATAAAAGAATCAAATTTAAAATATATACCAGCAAGCAAATATAATAAATAAGATTTTTAAAAGATTTGGTTTATAATACTATCTACAAACATCAAATACCTAGGAAAAATTTGAATGAAAGCTGTGCAAATCTTCAACACAAAAAACTATAAAACTTTACTAGACAGGGATTAAATAAATGAAGTGATATAGTATGGTCCTAGATTGTTACATGGTAAAGATGTCAGTTCTCTCTCAGAATAATGTATAGATTTAAAACAATCCAGTTGAAATCAATTTGTGAAAATTGGTAAGCTAATACTAAAATTCATCTGCAAAAGCAAAGGAGCCAAGAATAGGCAGGGTGATTTTGAAGAAGATAAAGAAAGTTGGAGGATTCATACCACAAGATATTAATCTCCATTATAAAGCTATAGTAATTAAAATAGTGTGGACATTCATACACAGGTAGATAAAATTACTAATAAAATGAAAGAGAAAGTCTAAACTCAAGCACACATTAATGACAACTGTTGCTAAATTGATATATAACTATATGTTTCTTTTATGTTTATATAGATTTATATTTGCCTATGTATTATAGGAATCTAAATTTCATAAAGGAAATTTCTGTAGCTACAAACATAGATGTGTTATGCATATAGTATAGCATCAATAAAAATGTTGTTATGTTAAAGAAGTTAAGTTTCATTCTGTTATTCAACAAATATTTATCAGGGCTTATTATGTGCCTAGCACTGTGCTAGAAGATTGTGATAGGTTGATTGTATCAACAGCCTCCCTTCCTTTCACCTCTGGATCCAAAGCCTTTGATAATATCCTGGCACACTGACTCTGGGCATGGCCAATGTGACTTGATTGGACCAACAAAACAAAGGCCTCAAGAGTGATACAGAACAGAAAGTCACAATCGATAGAAACAAAGACTTTACTGGCAACATGGCATCATTAAAATAATCTCTCTCAATAAATCAGNTCTCTCAATAATCAGTCTCAATGTAAATGGCCTAAATGCTCCCATAAAATGCCACAGGGTTGCAGATTGGATAAAAAGACATGACCAATCCATTTGCTGTCTACAAAAGACTCATTTTGAACCTAAAGATACATTCAGACTGAAAGTAAAGGGATGGAATACCACCTTTCACGCTAATGGACCTCAAAAGAAAGCTGGGGTAGCAATTCTCAGACAGATTGGATTTTAAACTAAAGACTATAGTTAGAGACACAGAAGGGCACTATATTATTCTTAAAGGATGTATCCAACAAGTGGATATGACAATTATAAATATCTATGCCCCCAACAGGGGAGCAGCAAGATACACAAGCCAACTCTTAACCAAAATAAAGAGACATATAGATAAGAACACAGTAATAGTAGGGGACCTCAACACCCCACTATCAGAAATAGACAGAACACCCTGGCAAAAACTAAGCAAAGAATCAAAGGCTTTGAATGCCATACTCGACGAGTTGGACCTCATAGATATATATAGAACACTACACCCCAGAACCAAAGAATACTCATTCTATTCAAATGCCCATGGAACATTCTCAAGAATAGATCATGCTCTGGGACACAAAACAGGTCTCAGCCAATACCAAAAGATTGAAATTATCCCCTGCATATTCTCAGACCACAACGCTCTGAAATTGGAACTCAACCACAAGGAAAAACCTGGAAGAAACTCAAACACTTGGAGGCTAAGAACCATCCTGCTCAAGAATGACTCGATAAACCAGGAAATCAAAAAACAAATTAAACAATTTATGGAGACCAACGAGAATGAATACACAACGGTCCAAAACCTATGGGATACTGCAAAGGCAGTCCTAAGGGGGAAATACATAGCCATCCAAGCCTCACTCAAAAGAATAGAAAAATCTAAAATGCAGTTTCTATATTCTCACCTCAAGAAACTGGAACAGCAACAGAGGGACAGGCCTAACCCACTGACAAGGAAGGAGTTGACCAAGATTAGAGCAGAAATCAATGAATTAGAGACCAGAACCACAGTAGAGCAGATCAACAGGACTAGAAGCTGGTTCTTTGAGAGAATCCATAAAATTGATAGACCACTGGCAAAACTTGTCCAAAAACAAAGAGAAAGGACTGAGATTATTAAAATTATGACTGAAAAGGGAGAGGTCACGACCAGCACCATTGAAATTGCAAGGATTATTAGAAACTTTTATCAACAGCTATATGCCAAAAAACTAAACAATCTGGAAGAGATGGAGGCCTTCCTGGAAACCTATAAACTACCAAGACTGAAACAGGAAGAAATAGATTTCTTAAATAGGCCAATTAACTATGAAGAAATTGAGTCAGTGATAAACAACCTTCCAAATAATAAAACTCCAGGCCCAGACGGTTTTCCTGGGGAATTCTACCAAACATTCAAAGAAGAAATAATACCTATTCTCCTAAAGCTATTTCAAAAAATAGAAACAGAAGGAAAGCTACCAAACTCATTCTATGAGGCTAATATTACCTTGATCCCCAAACCAGGCAAAGACCCCCTCAAAAAGGAGAATTACAGACCGATTTCTCTAATGAATATGGATGCCAAAATCCTCAACAAGATCCTTGCTAATAGAATCCAACAGTACATTAAAAGGATTATCCATCATGACCAAGTGGGATTCATACCTGGGATGCAAGCATGGTTCAACACTCGCAAATCAATCAATGTGATACATCATATCAACAAGAAAAGACTCAAGAACCATATGATCCTCTCAATTGATGCAGAAAAAGCATTTGACAAAATACAGCATCCTTTCCTGATTAAAACCCTTCAGAGTGTAGGAATAGAGGGTACATTTCTCAATCTCATAAAAGCCATCTATGAAAAGCCTACTGCAAGCATTATTCTCAATGGGGAAAAGCTGGAAGCCTTTCCCTTAAGATCAGGAACACGACAAGGATGCCCACTCTCGCCACTATTATTCAACATAGTACTAGAAGTCCTTGCAACAGCAATCAGAAGACAAAAAGGGATCAAAGGTATCCAAATCGGCAAAGAAGAAGTCAAACTGTCTCTCTTTGCAGATGACATGATACTCTATATGGAAAACCCAAAGGAATCCACTCCCAAACTATTAGAAGTTATAGAACAATTCAGTAAGGTGGCAGGATACAAAATCAATGCCCAGAAATCAGTTGCATTTCTATACACGAATAACGAGACTGAAGAAAGAGAAATTAGGGAATCCATCCCATTTACAATAACACCAAAAACCATACGTTACCTTGGAATTAACTTAACCAGAGACGTAAAGGACCTATATGCTAGAAACTATAGATCACTTTTGAAAGATATTGAGGAAGACATAAAAAGATGGAAAAATATTCCATGCTCATGGATTGGAAGAATTAACATAGTTAAAATGTCCATACTACCCAGAGCAATCTACACTTTCAATGCTATCCCGATCAAAATACCGAGGACATTTTTCAAAGAACTGGAACAAATAGTCCTTAAATTTGTATGGAACCAGAAAAGGCCCCGAATCTCCAAGGAACTGTTGAAAAGGAAAAACAAAGCTGGGGGCATCACAATGCCGGATTTCGAGCTGTACTACAAAGCTGTGATCACAAAGACAGCATGGTACTGGCACAAAAACAGACACATCGACCAATGGAACAGAATAGAGAACCCAGAAATGGACCCTCGGCTCTTTGGGCAACTAATCTTTGATAAAGCAGGAAAAAACATCCGGTGGAAAAAAGACAGTCTCTTCAATAAATGGTGCTGGGAAAATTGGACAGCTACATGCAAAAGAATGAAACTTGACCACTCTCTCACACCATACACAAAAATAAACTCCAAATGGATGAAAGACCTCAATGTGAGACAGGAATCCATCAAAATTCTAGAGGAGAACATAGGCAACAACTTCTATGACATCGGCCAGAGCAACCTTTTTCACGACACATCTCCAAAGGCAAGAGAAACAAAAGATAGAATGAACTTGCGGGACTTCATCAAGATAAAAACTTCTGCACAGCCAAAGAAACAGTCAAAAAAAAACTAATAGGCAGCCAATGGAATGAGAGAATATATTTGCAAAGGACACTACAGTTAAGGGACTGGTATACGAGATCTACAAAGAACTTCTCAAACTCAATACGCGAGAAACAAACAAATCATAAAATGGGCAGAAGATATGAACAGACACTTTTCCAATGATGACATACAAATGGCTAAGAGACACANATACAAATGGCTAACAGACACATGAAAAAATGTTCAAAATCATTAGCCATCAGGGAAATTCAAATCAAAACCACACTGAGATACCACCTTACGCCAGTTAGAATGGCAAAGATAGACAAGGCAAGAAACAACAATTGTTGGAGAGGATGTGAACCAAGAGGATCCCTCCTACATTGTTGGTGGGAATGCAAGTTGGTACAGCCACTCTGGAAAACAATGTGGAGGTCCCTTAAAAAGTTAAAAATTGAGCTACCCTATGACCCAGCCATTGCACTACTGGGTATTTACCCCAAAGATACAGACGTAGTGAAGAGAAGGGCCATATGCACCCCAATGTTCATAGCAGCATTGTCCACAATAGCTAAATCGTGGAAGGAGCCGAGATGCCCTTCAACAGATGACTGGATTAAGAAGCTGTGGTCCATATATACAATGGAATATTACTCAGCTATCAGAAAGAACGAATTCTCAACATTTGCTGCAACATGGACGGCACTGGAGGAGATAATGCTAAGTGAAATAAGTCAAGCAGAGAAAGACAATTATATGATTTCTCTCATCATCTATGGAACATAAGAACTAGGATGATCGGTAGGGGAAGAAAGGGATAAAGAAAAGGGGGGTAATCAGAAGGGGGTGAAGCATGAGAGACTATGGACTCTGAGAAACAAACTGAGGGCTTCAGAGGGGAGGGGGGGTGGGGGAATGGGATAGGTTGATGATGGGTAGTAAGGAGGGCACGTATTGCATGGTGCACTGGGTGTTGTATGCAACTAATGCATCATCGAACTTTACATCAAAAACCAGGGATGTACTGTATGGTGACTAACATAATGTAATAAAAAAAAACATTAAAAAAAAACAACTGCAAAGTTAATGTTAATAAAGGGTTTTTAAAATGCTTGTACATTTCTGTTCCCTTTATAGAACCCTGCCACTACCATGAAAACAAATCCAGGTTAACCTGCTATGGGGATGTGAAAAACATACAGAGCGGAGCCAAAGCATTGCAGCGAAGGCCGTCCTAGACCAACAAGCCTTTAGCTACCAGCCAGCTGGCCAAAGACTCATGAACGAAACTAGCAAGGATCAGCTAAATCTAAAACAGATCTTCTAGGAACTGCCCACAGGAGAACTTCCTACAGACCCATAAACATTTGAGAAATAATAAATTACTATTAGTTAAAGCTGCTAGGTTTTAGGGTGGTTTGTTGATCAACAGTAGCTAACCAATCTAATGAAGGAGATACAGCATTAAATTAAACACACAGAAACTCTGCTTTCATGGTAATTATTTTCAAGTAATAAATATACATTATGCCAGATGAGGATAAATGCTATGGGGAGATTTGCTTCAACATAGCTAAATTATGTGTAGCCAATAAATATTTCCTGTTTAAATAACAAAGGAAAAATAAACTGTTTTCCCAATGGCTTCTTTTTAAAAATAATTTTTTACTTGAGAACAGTTTTAGATTTACAGAAAGAAACTGTGAAGATATTATAGAGCTCCATATATCCCACACCCAGTTTTACCTATATGAACATTTTACTTTAGTAGACTACGTATAATTAAGGAATCATTATTGATAATGTTAAGTCCACACTTTATTCAGACTTTCTTAGTTGTTACCTAATGTTCTTTATCTGTTCTGGAATTTCATCCAGGGTGTCATTTACATCTAGTAGTCATGTCTCCTTGGGATCCTCTTTGACGCTGGTCAGGTATTTTGTACAGTGTCATTCAATTTAGATTTGTCTGTTTTTCTCATTGTTAAGCTGGGATTTTGTATTCTTGGGCAGAAGACCACAAAAGTAAATGTCATTTTATTCACAGCATATTAAAGGTTCATACTATCAACATAACTTTACTGTTGATGTTGACCTTGATCAGCTGACCAAAGTAGTGTTTGTCAGGTTTCTCCATTATAAAATTACTGTTTCCCCCGTTTTTCTGTTCTGTAGTTTTTGGAAGAAAGTTACTGTGAGCAGTCCACAATTAAGGAGTAGGGAGTTATGCTCAACCTCACTGAGGGTAGAGTACCCATATAAATTATTTGGCATTCTTCTGAATGGGACATTTGTCACTTCTTCCCCATTGTTATTCAGTTCTTTTTTATATCAGTGCAGAGTCATGAGTTTTTATTTTATGTTTTAGTTATAATTCAATGCTACCTTGTTTTGTTACTCAAATTGTTTCAGCTCTGACAATTGAGAGCTCTTTCAGTTGGTGCCTATGTGTCTTTGACATACTCCCATTAGTGTGTGTGTGTGTGTGTGTGTGTGTGTGTGTGTGCATCTGTCTATGTATTTGGGTATTTCCTTCCTTTCTGGTTCTACAAGATGATCAGGATTATCTTGTGTATTTCCCGCCACTGTTCTAGACTCAGACATTTTTCCAAGGAGTGGAATCTTGGTTCCTTTTCTTTTCTTTTTAAAGATTTATTTATTTATTTTAGAGAAAGAGAGAGAGAGTGAGCACGAGTGAGGGGGAGAGAGAATCTCAAGCAGACTGTACTGAGCATGGAGTGCAATGCAGGGCTCAATATCATGACCCAGAGATCATGACCTGACCCCAAACCAAGAGTCAGGCCCTCAACCAAATGCACCACCCAAGTGGCCCTCTTGGTTCCTTTTTGTGAAGAATGTTATTAGAAACTAAGATCTATGTGATAGATATGCTCATTGCTACTAGGGTGTTGTTACTCCTAGGTTCTCTCCATTGACAGAGCAAAGATTGTGTGTACACAATTGCCTTTTCTGGAACTAAAACATTGTCTATTGATTACTATAATTAATATATATTTACACAAAAATTGTTTATTGTCTTCTAAAAGTACATAGCCTCTGTAGGTTTGTTATTCTGATTCCTTTTAAATTCCTTTTAAATTCCTCTTAAAATATGAAAGATATCTTATACCTTCAAGAAGTAATCCTTAAAATTCCACATTTAGAAGAAAGAATTTTCTTTCCTATGCATCATCTTTATTAGTGCTTGGTTACTGATTTATTGCCTGATAATGGTAATTAAGGTACAGTTGAGGTCAGTTATACTGTAATAACTTTCACCAATGTTCTGATTTGAAAATCACATGGTTTTTTTTTGTTCAAAACCTTAAATCTGCTGAGGAAGCTACTTTAAGTAATCAAGCCCATTCCATGCTATTTTTAAAAATATAGTCACTTTTATATATAAGTAAGGAAAGAGTCTTAGAAAATTTGGGGAATACAAATATATTCACATATGTTTTAAATAATGTTGAATACTTTAAAAATTACAATACACTAAAACTTTATTTGGCAAATCAAACATGAAATATTTCACATGATTGTCTCCAATAACAGAAAGCACTATAAGCATTAAAATATTCTAGCTTAAGAGCTTAACTTTGTTTTCTCTCTGAAATATATTTAAAATGTCTTTAGAGTCATGTTGGCTAGCTGAACATAATTTAAAAAATGTGAAAAAATTAAAAAATGAAATAAGATGTCTTTAGAGTCTTCAACAGACGTCTGGTCTAAATTTAATTTTTCTATTTTGTATTAACTTTTTAATTATTATTATATGCGTGAATTTTTTGCAGCAAGTTAAATATTGATAAACTTAGAGATACTAAGTGGTATAATTCATTCTTTGCCCCTATTAAATTGCCCCAGCATATCATGTTGCTTGAGTTAAAGCGCCTATTTTTATGATTATGAAATATTTTAGGTACACAAAAATCTATACAGTAATATCATGAACATATTTGCAGCCAACATAGAGCTTAAGAAGAAAAGAGTTATTACAGAAATCGTTGGTACCTCTTGTTTTCTCTCATCCTATAAGCTTTCTCTCCAGGATAGCCACACCATGATTTTGTGTTTATCACTCTTCTGCATGCTCTTATAATTTTAGGATATGTGTGTACACCCATAAACACTATACAGTAAAATGTCGCATCTTTTTACTTTAATAAATATATGGCATCGCTCTGTGTATATCATTTAGCAACTTAATTTGTTTCATTCCAAATCATTTTTTTGAGGCTCATCTATGTTTTCTACCTAAATGTACATTAAGGGTTAATAAACTACAGTCTGCTAGAGCTGTATCACTGCCTGTCTTTGTAAAACTGTATTGGAATGTTAGCCATGGGATGTAATCTGGCTTATACATTGTCTGTGCTGCTTTCTTGCCACAACAGCAGAGTTGGGTAGTTGTGACAGAAACTCTATGACCTACGGAGCCTAAAATATTTACTACCTGGTCCCGTAAAGGAGAAGTTTGCTGACTCCTGCTCCAAATCATTCAGCTTGCTTGCTATATGGCATGCTATTATATGAATATAATGTAATTATAGACGTTAGTTTTTCTCTGCTAGGTAATTATACTTTTTCCAATGTAAATGTTTCCAGCTTTTTTGTTTTTCCCTGTGGTTTCTTTCTTTTACAGATTGACTAGTTTGATGATTCTAATCTTATATGGAATGGAAAATTATACAATGAGGTTTATCAACACAGGGTGTAAAATGTAAGTATGAGAATATTGAATGAAAGTTTTGGAAATCCCCTAAATATTCCATGTGTTAGTTTATAGCTTGCATTACAGCATGGAGGTCTTGTTTTTCTCTTGATTTCCATTGCTCAGCTATATCCCTGATCATTAAAGTTTCTTCTGGGGCAGTGAGGTGTTCCTGTATTTATATGCAACCAAATGTGGCAGAGGCCACGGAAAATGTGAAACTGAAGAAATATAGGTTGATCCCTCAGCACATAACCCATTGCTCTTGGCAAAATCTCAACTCTGCTATAGGAAAAGTAGAAAGGTGTGACCTTCAAAGAAACCAATGAAATGCTCACTGAGACAGATGCCAAACAAAAACACTTCCTGAAATGAATTACAGATTGATGATGGAATTGAAAAGAGAGAAGTTAATGCTGAAAAAATCCTTCAACTGTTCTTTAAGGGATCCAGGAAATAAAACACACCTGCCTGCTGGTAAACATGCATAGCAAGACATTTCCATCTATCATTTCCAGTTCTGAAAGGCAGCAACGCTATTCTGATTTCAGAATCTTGAATTTCCTTAATGAGTTCTCTGCTGGAATATCACAGGCTGTTCTATTAAGTCAGTTTCAGGAGACCTAAGCAGGATTTGTATTAAAGTGATTGTATATCTATCATTTTTGGTAGAAGAAAAAGTGAGACTGGCTAAAGGAGAATGCACTGTGGCATCCCCACACCTGCATTTGTTCTATTTTTCAACTTTCTCCTCACACAAGTGTTTCCTAATGTGGGCTGAAGCCATCCATTTAAGCATGACTTATTCATGCTCAAAAAATGATTGATTTAGACAGCCAATGAAATGCTGAACTCCCTATTCCTACTGCTTGACATAGTTGCACTACAGATACTGATGGTTTAAAGCAGCAAGATTGACTATATGGAGGATCAGCCGGAATGCCAAGACAGATCAGTGAGAGCCACAGTGACTTTCAAATGCAGTTATAATCATAAAAGTGACTGGATGAAAACAGTACTATGGAAGTCTGTCTATCCCTCACAGTGGCTTCTATAGAGGATCCGGTGGAGTTTTTAAGCCTCAAGAGCATGCTGCTTTCTTACCAGTGGGTTGGCAGAGGCTATGCTGGTACTGGTAAATTGAAGCCCATCTTAACTATCACCCCTAGATAGAAGGAGTTAGCAAATATTCAAGCACATGTGAAGGTGTTAGGAGAGAACAAAGCTGATTTTTCCAAAACTGTACTCCTAACGCATCATTTCTAGGGATCAAAAATGTTTTCCATCTTTAACCACAGTGAGAACAAACTTATCCCAGCACCAAATCCTAAGGTGTGGATAAAATGGCATTCTCTTTATAGGAAAAATTAACCCCCCATTTTTTTTGACAAGAATTTTAACTGTAACAGTCAATCCATAGGCAACATTTACCACTGAAAAGGAAGAAAAAAAATGTTTTAAGTAGGCTTCCTGCCCAGTGTGGAGCCTAATGCAGGGCTTGAACTCATGACCCTGAGATCAAGACCTGAGCTGAGATCAAGAGTCAGACATTTAACCAACTGAGCCAACCAGGAGCCTCCTAAAAAAGAAATTTTAAAAAGCTTTTTGCTTTTCTTCCTTTGGGACTTCCATATGAAAATTTATATATTAGCCACACCTATTTTAGAATTGTGGAGAAAGTCTCATTTCTCTCTCCCCCCTTCCCTCCTTTCTTTCACATTTATTCCAATATTTATTGGACACCAGTAAATAAACACTAGGCACTAGAAGGGCTGATAGTCCTATGCATTGTGCAATTATATGTGTCCAACATCTTCACTAACTGGTTTATTCATGTGTTTTATCAGTGGCCAAATGTTCTATCACCACTGATAATAGAAATAGTAATCAATGATATACTCAACACATGTCGTTTCTGCCCTCATGGAGTTTATGTCTTATGATTTTTCCTAGGAACTTTCTACTTAAATAAGTGGCCCAGGGGATTATTTTAAGGACAGTAAACTGTTCCTAAATAATAACTTGAAAAGCCAGCTGAGAAGCTAAGCAGCGTAAGTTTTTCATCCTCAATGTCTTGACTCTGTTACGACACTTTCAGTGTCTTCAGAAGTATGTGCTAAATTGTTATTCTCGGCATCACAAGTTCTTCCAGACACAAGGGATACCAAGGTGTGGTCTCTATTTTACAAGCTATAGAAGTATTTGGGAGGAGAGGACATAAAAAGGTAAATGAAAATATGACAATTTGCTAGAAAGGATTAGGGAAGCCAAGTTACAATTGTAACTAAAGATAGTTACAGCAGTTATAATTCTTAGTCCCAGTTTATTTATCTGAAAGATAGGGTCAATAATATAACCAATTTCATATAGGCTTTGAGCATTACATAAAATATCCATACAAAATGCTTATCATAGTGCCTATCCAATAGTAAGTACTCCGTGAAATTTACGTACTGCTGGTCTACCACCACCACCACTCTGATCACCACCCAGCAAATGGAATTGAAGAGTAGCTTCAAACACGGTGTAATATGGAATTGAGGAAGCCAGGAATAAGCTAGATGTCCATTTTCCACTTTTATGTGCTGGTTGATTGCTTTCCATCGTAAGTCAATCAGGCAATTCTTGTTTCTATAAAATAGTTATGGGCATCCTGTAATTTTTATAATCTTGACTGATGGTTTAATGAGGTTAACAGGAAGAATCATGTCCCACAGCACACAAAATTTTACTAAAAACATCCCCATAAATATTTTTATATCCCAAATTCTGTGCTGCTTATTCTCTCACTAATGATTCTTTCTCTTCCTACTCTACCCTGTTACCACATTTTGGGTTTCTCTCTTCACACCTGTGCAGAACAATCTTTCTCTGGACACAAATTTGAAGATGACACTCATCTAATTTTTCTGCCCAACAAGCTATCTTATAATCAGCAGAATGTCCTCAGCTTAAAAGAAACTTCTTATGTTGTTGACTGTGGTTTATTAAGTATTACACGGAAGTGGAGATTATGATATTTTCTCTATGATAATTTCTAACCCAAGAGGATACAGTTTTCTCCATATCATTCTACCAAATAAAAGAACTTCAAAAAGGAGTTAATCAGTGGCGGTGAACACCATTTAGGAGTTTTAAACTGAGAAAATGCCATTGAATTTGGTGAGGAGATAGCTGATCTTTGGCGAAATAATTTCAGCAATAATCCTGGAGGCTGAAAAACCAGATCATGATATTCCTTCAGGGAAAAAAAAAAGTGTCTTTACTGCTTCCAAATATATGTGATTATATTGCAATTTTAGAGCCAAAAAAGAAAATGGTTAAGGAATGAACAGATGGTAATTAAATGGAGACAGGAGCCAAAATTACTCTTTCAAAAAGTTTGTTAGAAAAATTAGTGGACCAAAGAGTGTGCAGTATCAAGGAATAGCTTTTTTTTTTTTTAAAGAAAAATGAATAGAAATGACTATATTGAAGATGAGAGAGAGAGAATGATGAAATAGAAAGCAAAAGGGAAAAAAACTCTGGAAAGTATTTCTTATATTGATTTAGAAGGGAAAAACATGAGAAAGGATAAATATGTGGAGAAACTTTGGGGACGGTACAAACAGTGGAGTTATGGAAAAGTATTGAGGTGGCAAGAGAGCTGAAAGAAATTGGCACCAAGTTTTCTACTTTTTCCAGACCTTACAGGGAGTGGGGAGAGCTTTTAAAAAATCCGGTGTGAAGAATAAAAGCTAGTATGAAGGAAGTTATATTGGTTGCTCTTGGTGCCCCATCTGCCTCCCCTTTACTGGTAGTATACCCAGCCCTGACTGCCAAGAATATTGACAGCTAAATGCTCACAGCTGTACCCTTCCAGGATATGACCACCCTCAGCTGCAAACCCCAGCCAGGCATTGACACAGAAGTATAAAAACACCAACTGCTTTGACTCAAGGTGGGACCGTCTCTGTGGGTGCAATTCATGATCCAGAGCTTTGCCGTGGAACAGAATAGCCTCCAGGTGAAACACCTCCTTGCATTTCTCCCCATAGTCTAGCCTGCTTCCTCACTACTTTACTCCTAAGGGCATTAAATTTAATAAATCACTGGGACAAGAATCCCCATATCAGGCACTGCTTTAGGGGACAGGAATGTATAAAAGAATCAGGGAACTGTAGAGAGGGTTTGATGTCAGGCAGGGCTAATTTGTGGTGACGTCTATGAGAGTATCATGGTGGTTGGATTTTTGCTTGTTTTACCTTACTTTTTAGCTGTCCTCAGCAATCACAAATGGAAGAAGTGGAAGCAGTTGGTGGGTTGACAGAGTAAAATGAAAAGAAATGGATGGTTCTAGAAAGGGTAACTCTGAAAAATCTGACAAGGAGATCTAAACTGGGAGCGGATACATAAAACCCAATGGTAGAGCTGTTAGGTAACAGTGATAAAATGAGAAAGCAGAAACTTTTTCCCTCACATCAGTTATATTTGCTCTTTGCCTTTACCTATGGGTTCTCTGGGGCTCTTCAGACTCCGACCTGACCCTCGGATAATCCTGGATAGCACAGAGAAGCCAGGTCATGCCTTTGGGTTATGACAGTCTCAGCTGTCTTCAGCAAATTTAAAGACCATCCCTTACCCCAGGTTAGATAAAGTTGAATGTTACATGATATTGTAAATATATTGGAAAATATCTCACAGTTAACTGGACCAGTTACCAGAAAATAAGAAAATAACAGCATCAATTCTTGCTTATTTTTTCTCTTATCTATTATATTAAAGGTTTGATGCTTGAACTAATATGATCCTTCCATTGGGTTGAGCTGCTTAGACATTTCAGTGGACTCCATCCGAAGAAAGAGTAGGCTATTTAAAAATATATTCTCCCCACTCTCTCACCTCTCAAGTCAGAGCTTTTTTAGGAGAAAAAAAAATGGATCTGGTTTGACAGAGGATTAATAGTACTTCCAAAAAATTTTGTCAAAATGAAGTCCATATTCTCATATCTCAGTATCTATATAAGGATCATTTTCCTTTGATTGTTAAGAGCACTGATGCATAAGATTATACACTGCGGCATTGAAGTTTTGAAAGCATATTAGAACAGGAAAATGGATCACAGGGTTGTAATCTCAGCTTAGAAAGATTTCCCTCTCTCTTTCAGTGATGAGGACATCATCATAACTGTTGAGCATTGCCCATTTATCTGCTACAGCCAGTGTAAATAAAATATAGAGACCAATACTTTCTATTGAATTTCATTTCTCATTATGGTTTTTTTTATTTACATAAAACTTAGTAACAAGTATTTATCATAAAACACAATTGTAGTCTTCTCTGTTTTTATGCATTTCTGAAGGTGCACAGTTTACTTACTGCATTCAGGAAAGAAAGTTTTCATTTTTACTCCAAGGGCTGGGTCATACTCTTTGGTAGAATTTTTTTTTAATAAATAAGAACTCTGTTGCTAAAATGATATCAAACAGAAATGAAACAAAAAAATAACATTTGGAGACAGAAAAGGAAGTGATGCAGAAAAGTTTTTTTTGTTTGTTCGTTTTACATCTGCTTTTGTCTAGGAATTCAAAAGAGCTTGAGAAATGTGAGACACAAAATTGTGTCTTCCAACTTAACATGACTGAATGAACATCAGTGTGGTATGATCTATTAAGAAAATTTCAAAAAGAAAGAATGTATTTAAATGACCCCAAAGAGAATTCTACCTTTCCACATCTTGAATATGATGTAGTTTTGGTAAGAATAAAGAGTAAAGTTCATTCAAATTATACTAGGTAGAGTGAAGCAAACAAAGAGAAGAGGACATTATTGTCCTTGATGCATTGATGAGCTAACTGGGGAAGACAAAGGGTTAAATAATAAACGCTACATTTTGCGTATATATGACTAATACTACAGAAACAAGGGAAGAGGGCTTTGTGGGACTAGAATAGTCAGCAAAGCTTCAGAAAAGAATTTCATTATTTTAGGGTTGTTAAGGAGCATGACTTGATTGGATGAAATGGAAAACAATGTCAGATAAATACACTGCTATCAGGATTATAAATGGTGGGCCACCTGGGTGGCTTTGTCGGTTAAACATCTGCCTTTAGCTCATGCAGCTCAGGTCATGATTTCAGGGTCCTGGGATTAAGCCCCACGTTGGGCTCCTGGCTCAGCAGTGAGTCTGTTTTTCCCTCTTCCTCTGCCCCTCGGCTTACTTGTGTGCTCTCTCTCTCAAATAAATAAATAAAATCTTAAAAAAAAAAAAGGGTTATAAATGGTGGTACAAGCAAAGATAGGCTTTACATTCTAAAGGTTAAGATTTAACAGAGGACAGCAGCTCCCACCATGTATCCCTTAATGTGTGCTATGCCTGGTGTTACTCTGTTATCTGTTTTAATCCTCATAATATGCTAATTATTAGTCCTGCTTTTCAGATGGAGAAACAGAGACTCAGAAAGTGAGTTGTTCCACATTTCACAGTGAATATGTGATAAAGAAGCATTTCTTTCTCAGTCTGTCTGGCACCAGTCTTACTTATTTTTTATTCTATGGTTTGTCTTTGAATATTCTTAACCAGAGTAGACCTATAACGTATTTGCTGATAGTTAGGAACGATTACTTTTTCAGTGGTGTGGATGGTGAATTAGAGGGGGAAAAAAAGACCAAAGATAAGGATATCGAAGAGAGTAATTTGGCTAACATTCCAGCATTTCCATTTAATTCTTTCTTATAGTTTCCATCTCCCTGCTAAAATTACCTCTGTAATCTTGCTGGTAGTCTACCTTTCCCATTAGAAACTTTAACGTATTAATCATAGTTATTTTAAATTCCCTGTCTCGTAATTACAACTTCTGTGTCATCTGAGTCTCGTTCTGATGATTGCTTTATGTCTTCAGATTGTATTTTCTTGCCTTTTTGCATGCCTTGGAAAGTTTTGTTTGGCATGTATAGGGAAGCAGATAGGCCTTTAGTGTGGGGGTTTATGTTAATCAAGTCAGGAGTAGTGTTGTTTGAACTATGTTGTTGCAGTGAGCACCAGAAGCTGCAAATTCCTCTAGTGACTTTCTCCCCTTTTGGCTTTTCACTTTCCTTTTGCGGGGCTCTCCCAGCTGGACTGGAGGCTTGTCAGCATGGCAGCCAGCTGCTCTGATTAAACCCCCATCTCCGGAGTGCACATGGGGTGTGGCCTTTGTAAGTGTTTCAGTCCTTCTCCAGGCATAGAGAATAAGCCCACCAGAATAAGCATCTTCCCATGTTCTCAGTCTGTCCTTGAGACCCTCTCCCATGGAGATGAAGGCGTTTTTTATTTTGTCTTAGGTGAGACAGGGAGATCAGGGTAAGGCAGAGCTCTCTTCTCCTAGCCGAGATGGAATTTTACCTATGCTCTCAGGGGATATCATCTTCCCTACAGACTGAGCCCTTTGCTCCATAAGGGAGAAGGGTCCGGATGAATTTAACAGTGGCTTTTTCTTGTCCCCTGCTAGTACCACAAGAGGAGATGTCTTCAGTTTCTCCCTGTCCCTCCATGAGATCCTGGAGGAGAAGCCTGGAAAAAGATGGGAACCTCCCTATGACTTCAGCCCTCAGGAGTTTCACATTTTTACCAGAGCCTGGCAATTCCCCAGAATTTCTAATGTTTCTGCCAGTTTGCACGATGTCCCGCAGTAGCTTCCTTGACACGTAAGCAAACCCTACGTTTCCTTGCAAGTGTCTGTCTCTGTAGGATGGCTGTTTGTTCCATGTGTCTTTTGCCCTGTGGGTTCTTTATTGGGTCCGCAAAAAGTCATGAATTTGCTGCATGTCTATCTTGTTGGCTTGTTGTGAAGATGGGAGCTTTTCTTTTTTAGCTCACTGCGTATATTTATGTTGAAATTGAAGCCCTCCATCCATTCATGGTTAATCTATTTGAGTCTTCTGTTTAAAATAGATTTCTCTTAGATAACACAGTTGGGCATCTTCTTCTTTTTTTTTTTTTTACCCAGACCGACAATCTGCATTTTAATTGGAGCGTTTGGACTATTAATATTTATGATGACTATTGATAAGCATGTTAAAGTCTACCACCTTCCTGATTGTTTTCTTTGTTTCTTTTGTCTTCCTTGTCTGCCTTCTTCTGGATTAATTCTTCCAGATTATGTGCGTATTTATAACGATTCTAAATTTTGCCTTCTTTGCTTATTAAGTATAATTCTTTGTTTTGTTATTTGACTGGTTGCTTTGGAGTCCATATTGTACAGCTTTCATTTATCATAGTCTCTCATCAAGTGATATTAGACTAGTTATAGCCCTTCACATTACATTATAAGAATCTTACAATACATACCAATTACTCCCCTCCTGGCCTTTTTGCTATATTGTCAAAGTTTGTAATTCTACAGAGGTTATAAATCCAGCAACTTATTGTTATTATTTTGCTCTAGGCAGTTTTCTTTTAAAGATATTTAAATAATAAGAAAAGACCTTATATATTTATCCATACTGTGCATCATTGTCCTTCTGGCTGATGAGCCTCCTTTTACATCGGTTGCTTTTTGGTTGGTCTCTGATGAATTCTTGCAGCCTTCAGTAGTCTTAAAACGACACTATTTCACTTCATTTTTGAGACCTATGTTGCTAGGTATGGGATTCTCAGTTAACAGGTTTTTAAAATTTCTCTTAGTACCTTTAAGATCCTATTTCACTGTATACTTCTTGCATTGTTGAGAGAATTTACTGTCATCTTTATTTTCGTTACTGTTTTGCACACATTCAGCCTTATTTTTGATGACTGTTTTAAAGATTTTTCTTTATCACTGGTTTAAACAATGTGATTATGAAGTGTCTTGGTGCTATTTTCCTCAAGTGCTTGGGGTTAGTTGGACTTCTTAGATTTGTGGGATCATAATTTTCATCAAATTTGGAAAAAGTGGACCATTATTTATTTGAATATTTTTCTGTGCTCCCTTTACACTCCTCTCTTTTGAATATTCCAATTTTATGTCTGCCTTACAACTTCTAGCCTCTTCAGACATTTTAAGTTCAGTGCTCTGTTTGGAATTTTCCTCTGTGTTCCAAGGTCTAGAATATGCTCTGGGCGTAAAGTTGGGACAAATATAGGGCTCACTTCTTTTGCCTCCCTTCCTACAGAAATCACAGCTCTGTGCTGTTGTTTCCTAAAGTCTGAAAACAGTAGTTTCACATATGTTGTCTAGTTTTTATTTGTGTGTGGCAATAGAGCAAATCTAGTGTGTGTTATTCCATCAGAGGCAGGCATGGAATTAAAAACAGATAACAAAATTTTCAACCTTATACTTCTCCAGATCAAAATTGGTTAAATTTGAAAAGAAATTTCAAAGTACATATATTTATTTCCTTATAGATAATTATAGTCCATGTTTTTCTGATCTTTAGTGGTTTACCAGTAATTGATACTCAAAAAAAAATTCTAACCTTCTCACTTAATTATTTTTCTAATATAGGCACATGAAGTAATACACTTACCTTTAGGTCATCTCATGCATTTTGACATGTTATAATTTCATTATTATTCGATTCAAAATATCTTTTAATATCCTTTTAATTGCTATTTCAGCCCATCAGCTATATAGGGATTTTCTAGGTATTGATTGATTTCTAACTTAGTGCTGTTTTTATCAGAAAACCTAATCTGTATGATTTTGATCATTTTAAAATGATTTAGACATGTGTTTGCCCCAGCAAATGATCTCTTCTAGTGAATATGGTACATTTGAGAAAACTATGTGTTCTGTGATTGCCATGTATAATGCTCTCCAAGTGTCTGTCAGTGAGGTCAAGCTGGTTATTAGCATTGCTCGAACTGTCTATATCCTTCCTGATGTGTTTTTATTGCTTTATCAATTTTTGAGGCAAGTGTATTAAAATCTCCAGCTATGAATGTGATTTTTCCTATTTCCCTGTCAATTTTTCTCTAAAAATTTCCATAAAGTTTTGCCTAATCTATTTGGGAGTTTTCTTATTGGGCTGGCTGACTCTTCTAAGATAGCCTTCTTTAACCCTGGGTTACTGCTCACCTCGAAGGCTGTTTTGTCTGGTATTAGTGCAGTCACACAGACTTTGCTGTGCCTCCTGTTTGCATGGTGTCTTTCCCCACTGTGTTGTACTTATTCGTTATGCAGTGTTGGAAGGTATCTCTTGGGTCCCACATTTCACTTCCAGACTCAGGCAGATCCTGAGTGCCTGTCAAGTGAGGGAGGGGTCTCTCTGCTCTTTGCTGATTCCCAGCAGTAGAGGTGGTTGTCTCCTGCTCATTGTAGGGCCTAAAGTGTGGGAGGCTTTCCCCTAAATTCCTGCTTTGCCCTCAGCACCAGGCAAGCTCTCAGTAGCTGGGCTTTCTGCGACCATGTCTCAGCACTTGTGGCTCATCCCCAAGGTAAATGCCAGCTGCCTCACACACAGTGGGGTGTGAGAGTGTTTTCCTTGGGTTTCTAAGTCTGCCTGGAGGCACAGGCAGGCCTGGCACCCTTGTGTTTTAGAGCCAGTCTCTCAGATCTTACTGCCCTATGCCAGTCTTTCTTGTGAGTGCTCAGAAAGGGCCCATGAAATAGAATTGGCACAGCGTGCAGACTTTCCTCTGTGTGGGGCCCCCAAGCTTTTAAACTGCCAGGCAAGTTTGCAATTGGCCTTTTTCAGTTGCTTTCTTTTCCTCCGATTCTCCGGTGACTTCCTCCTCCTTTGCCAGCTCTGCCATACATGAAATAGTTCTGCGTTCCTTTTTTCCTATGCGGGCTGTCACTTTTCTGATTTTAGTTCATTTGTTTACTTTGTGACATCACCTCTGTGAGGGGCTCAGAATAATCATGACCTTGTAGGTTTTCCAGCCTGTTCTTGTCAGAGTGAGAACGATTTTCTTCTGTGAATTTCTACATAGCAAATGGGAGCAGATCTCCTCAATCACTCTATTAACTGTCTGGTCATTAACCCATCACCCTGTTAATCTCTACGACATAGGCATCTGTTTGAAGATTGCTTCTCTCAGTATACCTCTGCAGATCACAAGGAAGACTGCTGATTTATTCACCTGTTCATCAACCCAGCAAATTTTATCAAGTGCCAAGGCTCTAGGGATGCAATGCTGATTGAGACAAACAAATAGGCAATTCTAATCAATATTAAGCACTGTGATTGAGCAACCTCTGGATACTAGTAAAACAATCTGGAACCTGATAGAAACAACATATAACCTAAAACATTTTATGTCAGGTGTGACTTTGTAGAGGAAATTACATATAAATAAATAACTGAGTAGAAATTACTCAATGTGAAGGAAGAGGGTACAGTGTCCCAGCACATCTAAGAACATCGCTGAAGCCTGGAAGTGGGGAAAAAATAGAACTGTTTCCCCCCCAAAAATGAAATATAGTTGGAGTAAAGCACATTTGCAAAAGGAGAAGAGCAAAGGGGAGCACAAGATCGGGCTAATTTTGTGACCATGGGCGAAATCAGAAAAGGGACAATTAGGCCAAGCTTAAAAAGTTGGGTTTAGCGACAAAGAGGGTGCCTATGAACCCTGGCGGCTGTCCTACATGAGCCTAGGTCTTCTTGTTAGATGTTTCTCTTCTCTCGTCCTTCCCCTACTTCTGATTTGAATCCACAGTGACTTTTCCTTCCAAATGAGGAATGCTTTATATCAGATCGCTCTAAGCTGAGAAAAGAGCAGACGGGAAATATTTAGGATTTTCAAATGACCCCTTAGTGTAGTGACCTACACTGTAATGTAGAGGATTGAATATATGGTGGGACTGTTGTAAAATGAAATTGGAAAAACTGGTTAGAGAAAGCTTACAAGGGGGTTCTTCCAAATTGTGGTAAGAAACACATGAATTAAATTTACCCTATGAACCATTTTTATGTATACAGTTCGGTGGTGTTATGTCTAGTCACATTGCTTTTAATTTTTTGTCCTGCACATCAGAAACGCTGCCCATTAAAGAGCAGCCCTTCCTTTCTTCTTCTTTCTCCTCTTCCTCCTCCTCCTTCTCCTCCCCCCAGCCCCTGGAAACCCCCATTCTACTTTCTGCTTCTGTGAATTTTTACTATGTTAGAGTTCTCGTATAATTGGAATTACACAGTATTTGTCAATTTATGACTGGCTTATTGCACTCAGCATGATGTCCTCAAGTTTCATCCCATGCTGTAACATGTGACAGGGTTTCCATCCATTTTATGGCTAGATACTCTTCCATTGTGCGTATGTACTACCTTTTCGTTTATCCTTCATCTGTCAGTGGACATTTGTGTTGCTTCCACCTCTTGGCTTTTATGAACAGCGTTGCTATGAACATGAATTGATGACTATTTTTTTGAGAGCTGGCTTTCAATTCTTTTGGATAAATACCCATAGATGAGATTGCTGAATCATGTGGTAGTTCTGTTTTTTTTTTATAATAATTTTTTATTATGTTATGTTAGTCACCATACAGTATATCCCTAGTTTTTGATGTAAAGTTCCATGATTCATTATTTGCGTATAACACCCAGTGCACCATGCAATACGTGCCCTCCTTAATACCCATCACCGGCCTATCCCATTCCCCCACCCCTCCCCTCCCCTTTGAAGCCTTCAGTTTGTTTCCCAGAGTCCATATTTTCTCATGGTTCATTCCCCCTTGTGTTTACCCCCCCTTCATTCTTCCCTTCCTTCTTCTACGGATCTTCCTGCTATTTCTTATGTTCCATAAATGAGTGAAACCATATGATGATTGTCTTTCTCTGCTTGACTTATTTCACTTAGCATAATCTCCTCCAGTCCCGTCCATGTTGTTGCAAATGTTGGGTTTTTAAATTTTTTTCAGGACTCTTCATGCTCTTTTCCATGTGAATTGAACTATTTTGCAATCTTATCAATAGGGCACAGGTTTCAATTTCTGTCTATTCTTGTCAACATTTGTTTTTCAATATTTTTTGATACTAGATATGCAAATGGGTGTAAAGTGATATATCTTTGCAGTTTTGATTTACGTTTCTCTGATGAT
Organism: Ailuropoda melanoleuca; assembly: GCF_002007445.2. Classification (NCBI taxonomy): domain Eukaryota; kingdom Metazoa; phylum Chordata; class Mammalia; order Carnivora; family Ursidae; genus Ailuropoda; species Ailuropoda melanoleuca. Next base: position 202,611,839 of record NC_048218.1, read on the forward strand.
TAGTGATATTTACCAATTTTTTATATACTTGTTGGCCATTTGTATATCATCTTTGGAGAAATGTCTATTCAAGGCCTTTGCCCGTTTAAAAACTCAGATTATTTAATTTTTGTTATTGCTGAAGTGTAAGAGCTCTTTTTATACTTTGAATATTATCACTTATTAGATATATAATTTGCAAATGTTTCCTCTCCCATTCTGTAGGTTGCCTTTTCTCTCTCATTCTCTCTCTCTCTCCCTTTTTTTTTTTTGCAAATATCACTATTTTTTTGAGAGAAAGAGATAGAGAATGTGTGCTTACAGATATAATGACCTGAGCTGAAATCAAGAGTCAGATGCTCAACTGACAGAGCTACCCAGGCACCCTGCCTTGTCTCTCTTGTTTTGTCCTTTCAGGCATAAAAGTTTTTCAGTTCAGTGTTGCCCTGTTTGGTTATATTTGCTTTTTTTGCCTGTGCTTTTATTGTCATATCTGCAAAAGCATTGTCAAGTCCAGTGTTATGAAGATTTCCCGTTTTCTTGTAGGAGTTTTATAATTACATGTTTTAAATTTAGAATCTTTAAAGTCTTTATTTTCTTTTTTTTTTTTTTTTAAAGATTTTATTTATTTATTCGACAGAGATAGAGACAGCCAGCGAGAGAGGGAACACAAGCAGGGGGAGTGGGAGAGGAAGAAGCAGGCTCATAGCGGAGGAGCCTGATGTGGGGCTCGATCCCAGAACGCCGGGATCACGCCCTGAGCCGAAGGCAGACGCTTAACCGCTGTGCCACCCAGGCGCCCCTAAAGTCTTTATTTTCAATTAATTTTTGTATATGGTGTAAGATGAAGATTCGATTTCTTTTCTTTTCTTTTCTTTCTTTTTTTTTTTTTTTGCATGCAGATATCCAGTTTTCCTAACACTATGTGTTGAAGACACTGACCTTTCCTAATTGAATGATCTTAGCATCATTGTCAAAGATTATTTGACCATTTATATGAAGGCATATTTTCAGGCTCTCTGTAGTATTTCATTGATCTTTGTTTTTATGGCATTACCACACTGTTTTGATTACTGTAGCTTTGTAATATGTTTTAAAATGGGGACGTGTGACTCCTCCAACATTTTCTTATTCAGAATTGTTTTGGCAATTCCGGGTCCTTGAGAGTCCACATGAATTTTAAAATGAGTTTTTCTATTTCTACAAAAAGTGCCGTTGGGAATTTGGTAGAGATTGGATTCAGTATGCAGATCGCTTTAGGTTGTTTGTGTATCTTAACGATATTAAGTTCTTCCAAGCCACGAGCTCAGGGTGTCTTTCCTTTTATATGTTTCTTCTTTTAATTTCTTTCATTGCTGTTCTGTAGCTTTTAGTGTATAAGTCTTTTACCTCCTCAGTTAGATTTATTCCTAGGTATTTTATTCCTTTGGCGTTATTTAATTTTTTTTTTTGGCTTGTTTAATTGTTAGTGTAGAAAAATGCAACTGACTTTTGTGTGTTGATTTTGTATCCTGTAATTTTGCTGAATTTATTAGTTCTGTGTGTGTGTGTTTGGGCTCTTAAAAGTTTTCTACACAAGAGGTCATATCATCCGTGAATAGAGATCATTTTACTTCTTCTTTTCCAATTCAGATGCCTTTTATTTCTCTTTCTTGCCTAATGGTCCTGGCTAGGACTTCTAGTACTTTGTAGAATAGAAGTGATAAAAATGGGCAACCTTGTCTTGTTCTGAATCTTAGAGTTCATAGCATTTCACAATTAATTATGATGTCACTTCTGGGATTTTCGTATATGGCTTTATTATGCTTAGTTTCCTTCTATTCCTAGTATATTGAATGTTTTTATTAATGAAAAGCTGTTGAATCTTATCAAATGCTTTTTCTGTGTCACTTGAGAAAATCATGTGGTTTTTGTTCTTCATTTTGTTAATGTGGAGTATTACATTGACAGATTTTTACGTATTAACCATTCCTGCATGCCAGGATAAATCCCACTTAGTTATAGTGTATAAAACTTCTAAAGTGCTGTTGATTTCAGTTTGCTAGCATTTTATTGAGGATTTTTGCATCAATATTCATCATGGATATTGGTTTATAATTTTCTCATAGTGTCTTTGTCAAGGTAATGCTGTTGTCATGAATGAAGCATAGAAATGTTCCCTCCTTTTCAATTTTTTGGAAGAATTTTAGGATGATTGGTGTTAATTCTTCTCTAAATGTTTGGTAGAATTCTCCATCTGGGTCTGGGTGTTTCTCTACTGGCAGATTTTTGACTACTGATTTAACCTACTTTTTTTTTCAGATTTTATATTTCTTTGTGATTCAGTCTTGGTAGGATGTGTTTCTAGGGATGTATACATTTCTTCTAGGTTTTAGAAGTTTTTGCATGCAATTATTCATAATATTCTTCTATAATCCTTTTAATTTCTGCAGCATTGGTTGTAATGTACCTTCTTTTTTTGCTTCTGATTAGTTATTTGGGTCTACTTTTTTTTTTCTTAATCTAGCTAAAGATTTGTCTATTTTGCCAATCCTTAAAAAAAAAAACCTCTTAGTTTCTTGTGGTTTTGTTGGTTTTTTCCCTCTCTTTTTAAAATTTTCTATTTTTTCTCTAATTTTTGTTACTTCCTTCTGCTAGTTTGGGTTAGGTTTGTTCTTCTTTTTCCAGTTTATTGAGGTGTTAAGTCAGGTTGAGAATATGAGATCTTTCCTTCTTTTTTTAAAAAAGATTTTATTTATTTGAGAGAATGAGAGAGCACATGAGCTGGAGGGAGAGGGAGAGAGAATCTGAAGCTGACTCTACACTGAGTGCAGAGCCCAGTGTGGGGCTCAATCTTGAGACCACGAGATCATGACCTGAGCCAAAACCAGGAGCTGGACACTTAACCAACTGAACCACCCAGATGTCCGGAGATCCTTTTATTTTGATCCATTTGTTGTTTAACAGTATGTTGTTTAATTTCCATGTACTTGTTGATTTTCCAGTTTTCCTTGAGCTATTGACTTTTAGTTTCATTTTATTGTGATCAGAAAAGATACTTTGTATGATTCCAACCTTCTTGTTAGGACTTGTTTTGTGACCTAAGATGTAGTCTATCCTGAAGAGTGTTTCATATGCCCTTAAGAAGAATGTGTTTTCTGCTGTTGTTGAAGTATTGTGTAAATGGCTTTTAAGTTCAGTTGGTCTTTAGCTTGTTCAATTCTTCTATTTCCTCATTGATATACTGTGTGGCTTTCTATCCATCACTGGCAGTGGGATGTTGAAGTCTTCTACCACCATTTTGTTGCCGTCTATTTCTCCCTTCAACGCTGTCAAAGTTTGCTTCATGCAAGTTTGGAGGTTTTATGCCTAAACATTTATAATTGTTATATCTTCTTAGTGAATTGGCCCATTTGTCACAAATAATATCCTTCTTTTTCTCTTGTAACAGTTTTTTAGTTGTGGTCTGGAAGCAGATGATCCACCTTATGACCTTGTCAGGAGGTCAGTAGTAGCCTAACACTACATCACAGTGCCTATGTCATTCACCTTACTTCATTTCATCATGCAGGCATTTTATCATCTCATGTCATCCCAAGAAGAGTGAGTACAGTACAATAATATATTTTAAGAGACCACATTTATGAGTATATTGTTATAATTGTTGTATTTTATTAATTATTGTTGTTAATCTCTTACAGTGCCTAATTTATAAATTAAACTTTATCTTAGGTATGTATGCATATGAAAATATATAGTATATACAGGGTTTGGTACTATCTGCTCTTTCAGTCATACACTGGAGGTCTTGGAATATATCCCCCATGCATAAGAGGTGACTACCGTACATGGAAATAATTACTGAAAAGGAAGAACCTACTATTGCCACGTTATTTGTTTTCTCTATGTCTACAGCTTTTTTTTTTTTTTTTTACAAAGCCCCTTTCTTCTCTTGCTGCCTTCCTTTGTGTTTTGTTGATTTTTGGCAGTGATGTGCTTTGGTTCCCTTTCTATTTCCTTTTGTGAGTATTCTCTAGATATTTTCTTTGTGATTACCATTGTAATTACATAGAACATTGTAAAGTAATTATCACCTATTTTAAACTGATACCAATTTCAATTACATATATGAATTCTGCTTCTTACAATTTTACTTCCCCCCTTTATGTTATTGATTCACAAATTATATCTTTGTTTTATACCCATGGGCATTGATTTATGTTTCACCGTTTGTCATTTAAATTCTATGCACCAATACTACAGGTTACTCTTTTTGCCCATGTAATTTCCTGTACTGAAGAAACATATTTTTGTGTGGCTTTTGTTTTGCTGTCTACCATTCTTCTATTACAACTTGAAGGACTCCCTTTTGCATTTCTTGTAGAGCAGATCTAGTGGTAATGACCACCCTCAGTTTTTGTTTATCTAGGACAGTCTTAATTTTTCCTTCATTTTTGAAGGATAGTTTTGCCAGATATAGTATTCCTAGCTGAAAATTTTTTCTTTCAGTATTTTGNAATTCTATGCACCAAAATTACAATACTACAGGTTACTCTTTTTGCCCATGTAATTTCCTTTACTGAAGAAACATATTTTTGTGTGGCTTTTGTTTTGCTGTCTACCATTCTTCTATTACAACTTGAAGGACTCCCTTTTAAATTTCTTGTAGAGCAGATCTAGTGGTAATGACCACCCTCAGTTTTTGTTTATCTAGGACAGTCTTAATTTTTCCTTCATTTTTGAAGGATAGTTTTGCCAGATATAGTATTCCTAGCTGAAAATTTTTTCTTTCAGTATTTTGAATAAATCATCATATTCCTCTATGACCTACAGAGTTAAGGGCAGAAAAATCTGCTGAAACTCCCCTGATAATCTTATGGAATCTCCTCTGTACGCAATGCGTAGCTTTTCTTTTGTTGCTTTCAAGATTTGCTCTCTGTCTTTGACTTTACATAGTTTGATTATAATAATGTATCTCAGTGTGATTTTCTTTGGATTTATTCTGGTTGAAGTTTTTTGAGTTTCTTGAACATATATGTCCATTTCTTTCCTCAGATTTGGGACGTTTTCTACTGTTTTGTTTCTTTTCTTTCCTTTTTTTTTTTAAAAAGATTTTATTTATTTATTTGTCAGAGAGAGAGGGACAGAGACAGCACAAGCAGAGGGAGAAGCAAGCTCCATGCAGAGCAAGTCCTATGCTGTACTTGACCTCAGGACCCTGGGATCATGACCTGAGCCTAAGGCAGAAGCTTAATGGACTGAGCCACCTAGGTGCCCCTCTAGCATTGTTTCTTCTATAAATTCTCTTTCCCTTTCTCTCTCTATTATTCATCTGGAATACTCATAATACTTATATTGGTCCCCTTGATAATATTCCATAAATTCCTTATTCACTCCTCAGTTTTCTTTATTCTTTTTTGTTCTTGTTCTTCTGACTCCATGATTTAAAATGACTTTTCTTCAAGTTTGCAGATTCTTTCTTTTACCTGATTAAGTCTGATATTGAACCTCTCTGATGAATTTTACCATTCAGGTGTTGTCCTTTTTAGTAACAGAATTTGTTTGGTTAATTTTTTTTTTAAAAGATTTTATTTATTTATTCATTCGACAGAGATAGAGACAGCCAGCGAGAGAGGGAACACAAGCAGGGGGAGTGGGAGAGGAAGAAGCAGGCTCATAGCAGAGGAGCCTGATGTGGGGCTCGATCCCATAACGCCGGGATCACGCCCTGAGCCGAAGGCAGACGCTTAACCGCTGTGCCACCCAGGCGCCCCTGTTTGGTTAATTTTTTATAGAGTCTATTTCTCTGTTTATATTCTCAGTTTGCTCTTGCATTGCTTCCCGGATTTCACATAGTTTTGTGTCTGTGTTCTTTTTTACCTTGAGCATTTTTATGACAGTTATTTTAAATTCTTTGTCAGCTCACAGATCTGCATTTCTTTAGCATTGTTTTTTGGAGTTTCAATTTGTTCCTTTAATTGGGCTATGTTTCATTGTATGCCTTATAATATTTTTGGCAGGGATCGATGTGAACATTGGAGAAAACAACCGCCTATCTCAGGCTGCATCCTGGCTTCATGCAGGGGAAGACCTTTACCAATCAGCAGATTGGACGGTCTAGGGTCTGTCTGTCCTTTTCTGTTCTATCACTCCCTCTCTTGTTTTCCTATGGAACAGCAGGTCTAAAATGCCACACACCTGTTTCCAGTGGCTTCAAAACTCTGGTGTGGACCCATTAGTGCTGAGTCAGGTGAGGTCGAAGTCATTTCCTTGGGTAGCCCTCACACAAGCACGGGTGATGGATTTAGGGTCCACTTTTTTGTTTCTCTCCTAAGAGAGGATCCCCAACATGGGGGATTTTCCCCTAGTTGCTCCACTCTGCCACATATGTAAAGGGGCATGAAGGATATGTCAAAACCTGCAAATTTTTTTTACCCCTTTCATTGGAATCCCTTCTTGGTTTTACAACTGCCAAGGTATTATAGCTTCTCAATTGATCTCTAGAGTTCTCACGGAGATATTCTAGTCCATATATTATTAACTTGGCATCTCTGCCAGGGGAAAGATGGCCTGTAGGTTCCTTGTTTGCCCTCTGGCTGATGTCCTCAGACAGACTTTTATACCTTAAGTGAGAAGCTGAATCTTGTTCCTGTGAAAATAAAGGGTCAGGAGAAGGTCCTATAAAATGAAATAAAAAGATACAGTCATAATTACAGAATGAGAGGGGCACCTGGATGGCTCAGTCAGTAGAGCGTCTGACTCTTGATCTCAGTGTAGTGAGTTCCCATGTTGGGTGTGGAGCATACTTTTAAAAAATTACAGAATAAGAATTCTAGCTCAACATTCAAATTTTGGATGAGAACATGAAGGAAATTAAGTAACTTCCAAAATGGTTAGTGGAAGAGATACGTGTGCAACTTCAGTGTTCTTGTTTTTCTTTCTTTCATTGCATATTGTGTAGCAATCTAAATAATGCTTTGTGTAGTGATTGTGTTAAGTAGTCTATAAAGTTTAAGAAAACTTTGGAGTTTTTATTACTTATTCAAAATACTCTGTTAATTATGATGATCATATACTCAAATTACAAACTGTATCTCATATTATTCACATCTCTAGAAATTCCTCTATTGAATCATCTGAACAATTGCAGTTATTAGCTTTTCCATTTTAAAAATGCATCTCTTAGTTTATTTTAATGACTTCTCTAAGACATTTGGAACTCCCCTTACTGATATGTGTAATATTCCTTAGTGTTCTTTATGAATAACTAAAAAGCATAGGGCTAGAATTCTAAGGTGCAGAATTATCATCAGCTGATTAGAACTCTAATGACATTTTTAAAAGCCTCTTTTATATAGGAAAACTGAAAATACTGAAAATCTTTTATAGACTAATCACTTCAAGCATTAAAATCATGAAGTATAGTGAATTGAGGTTCATAAGGGCAAGATAGGAAAGCAGACATTTGGAAAATCCTAACAATCACATGTTAAAAAAAGTTAAAGGTGATTTGCATAAAGGAAAATTGTAGCCCATGGCAACATATTAGGGATTTTGTTGAATAGAAAGTTTCAAAGGTGTGGTCCTGTTCAGCAGAGTAGAGGTAATAGAAAAGAGAGCTCTACACTGATGAGAATCTTCAGAGAAGATGGAGGGGATGAAGCTTGGGGTGTGTCACGCAAGATAGTTTGTATTTAGACACCAAGGAGGAAAGAGTTCTGGCCATTCCAAATACAGAGAGTGAAGTGACTGATTAAAGGTATCAATTAAAAATAGTTATTGCCCTTGTGAATTATGACATGGGCTCTAGCCTAATGTGATTGGAGTGTTGGGAGGGTATAAAGCGATGTATAGTGGGAGCAGTAGAAAATGTTAAGGCTAAATGGGAGAACTTGTTTTTTTTTTCAAATTTTTAAAAGGGCCCAAACCTTTATATTCAAACAATTTCCCAGAGAACCTGGTTAAATCAATTAAGATTTGATGAGGCACATAAAATCAAAACAACAACTGATAATGTGGGCAGAGGGATAATAAGGTGTTGGCTCACTTAAAATGGTGAGAAAATGTCCAGTAATAATGAAATAATCAAATGAGAATAGTTGAAGCTTACCCCACATAGTTTTTGAAAGTAATAATATTTACTTATTTATTTATTTATTTTTTTTTT
>NC_048218.1:202620153-202645204 GCF_002007445.2 Ailuropoda melanoleuca
TTAACCGCTGTGCCACCCAGGCGCCCCTACTTATTTATTTTTAAAGATTTTATTTATTTGACAGAGAGAGGTGGGCAGAGGGAGAGGAAGAACAGGTTCCCCACTGAACAGAGCCTCTGGGATCATGACCTGAGCTGAAGGTAGACGCTTAACCGACTGAGCTTCCAGGTACCCCCCAGAATACTAGCATTTATTTTTGTTGTATTTGTAGGCTAGGCAGCTCTTGTAGTCCTTCAGAAAAATCATGATGTGAATATGAATTTTTAAAGATTTTATTTATTTGACACAGAGAGAGAGGTGGGCAGAGGGAGAGGAAGAACAGGTTCCCCACTGAACAGAGCCTCTGGGATCATGACCTGAGCTGAAGGTAGACGCTTAACCGACTGAGCTTCCAGGTACCCCCCAGAATACTAGCATTTATTTTTGTTGTATTTGTAGGCTAGGCAGCTCTTGTAGTCCTTCAGAAAAATCATGATGTGAATATGAATTAGGAATTTGGAAATGGGAATTCAGGAACTTGGCTGGATATGAAAATCATTTTTAATTGTGTCATTGATTTGCATTATGATACAAATAAATTATCTTTCCTATATTTTATCTTAATCTATTAATTGGTAGAATGTATATAATCATACACTATTATTCAGTTTGTAATATACAAAATCTCAATGGTTTTATGTGCTGAGATCTGTTATAAATTTGTAAAACTAAAGCATAATTATAAATGACAATGCTCCAAAAATACAAAGTATAGGCGCCTATTAGGGATGTTATAACTACTCCTCTAAATATGGCAAAACAGGTATGTTTATCTTGACCGAAGATTAAAAAATAACAGTTCCAGGGGCAACTGGGTGGCTCCATCAGCTAAGCATCTGACTCTTGATTTCTGCTCAGGTCATGACCTTAGGGTCTCAGATTGAGCCCCAAGTCGGGCTCCTTGCTGGGCATGGAATCTGTTTAAGATTTTCTTGCTCTGTCTCCTGCCCCTCCCCCACCACTAAAAAAAAACCCCAAACATTTCTAGCTACGTAACAAATGTTAGTTCCATCTATAGTTAAACGTACTCTAGCTGGCTGTTGATAGAAATTTTCTTTTATACATTCTAGTTTATTGAAGGATTTCTCAGTGCTTATTTCATTATAGAGTTAATAGTAGCTCAGCTGGATGTAGTTTGGTGGGATTAGGGAAATACAATTACAAACAAAAATCTCCTCCCAAGCCAGAAAATTTCTCCACAAAGGCAGAAGGGAAGGAAAACAATTTTTATTATTGAATAAGCATTAAACCAAAATGTGACACACATCATAGGCAATCCATCACAAAGATCTAAAAGTTAGAAAGAGCTTACTCTGTTAAGTAGCGAAGCAGGTGCACCCATTGTATGCATTTTCTGAAAATAAAAGTAGTCCTCGAATAAGACTTGTCAGCACTATTTGTTCATTATAAATTTGTTTAGTGTTTTGAAGTGAACTTCTGTGTTAGTTAATGGACATATTGATAGGGAAAATAAACATTTCATATCTTCACGATCATTTCGCATTTTGGAGAGAGGCAGCCTGCAGCTGAAGTTAGGCTCCTTGCTCCCATGGGACAAGGAGACCGCTGCCTTGATGATTATATTTCAAAGAGGATGGTTTCCATGTACTCCAGAAAGGCAGTCTGAGATTGTGGTGACAGTCAGAGGCTTATTTAGCTTTTAAAGCGATTTACATACATTTCAAAGGGACAGAGAAAGAATTTACAAGTTTTCCAAAGTAAGTGTTCTAAAAAAGGGGAGGGTGCTTGGTGTCTCTCCCTTTATTTTTAACAGGGAGAATTGAGACTCTTATTTTTAATTTTTATTTACCCTTAACCTACCTACATGTTAAAATTTTGTTTTGCAACAAATTTATAGCTAATTTCTGGTTAAGTACCAAGAAAAGTTAAATCTTACAGTGAAACATTAGTTCTAAAATGGAACAGAAAGCCCTATGCTATGTGTGTAAGAATGCTGATTTCAAAGTCATCTAACAGCTAGCCAAAACTGCTTCACAGTGGGGTTATTATCACTCAAGTGAAAGGAGTATATTTAAGTACAATGAGAACAGGTATTACTTATACTTCTAAAGACATTTTAACCTAGTATCTATAAACATTATCTATATTCTTGTCAAAATACGTATTTTAAAATCAAGGGTAGTCCCAGATAATGAAAAATAGGGTTACTCAGATCAATTCTTTCACTAAAAACAACAAAAAATGCCAAAAGAAATATATTTTTCAAAACTCATTTTATAAACAATGGCGAGTCACAAGACAATGGGGGAATTCCAAGACCAAATATTTAAATAAAACCTGTTAGCAGAGATATAAATACTATGTCTATTTTTACCTTGGGAGAATTTGCTGATAAATTTATCCTGGACAGCTATTTGATTCCGTTAACATAGTAAGAGAGACAGAAGTTAAGGCCCAGGATCTGACCATGGCCCAGAGTCCTATAGGATTCCCTTTCCCAATTAAGTTGGAAACTCAAAGGTCCACATCCTGGGGTGCCTGGGTGGATCAGCTGGTTAACCATTTGCCTTAGGCTCAGGGCACAATCTCCATGTAGGGCTCCCTCCTCAGTGGGGAGCCTGCTTCTCCCTCTCCCTCTGCAGCTCCCCCTGCTTGTGCTCTCTCTCTCTCTCTCTGTCAAATAAGTAAATGAAATCTTTAAAAAAATATCCATGTCCTTTGGATAATGGTATACCAGATTTCATCTCCCTCTAGCTGTACCCCATTCTGAATCTCCAGGGTCTTCAGAGACGTCTGGCATGGCTCTATGCAGGGCAGGACAACAAACTGGAAAGGAGAAAATTAGAACTTAAAGCCAAGGACCTGCCTTTGCGTGGACTTTCTGAGTACACTTAGTCTGGTATAACCAAGGAATCTCAAGACAAGGATTTTATTGGAGGGAATCCATGACTTGTAACTATGCAGCTGGCAGAAGCACAAGTAAAGTTTTTTGAGAAAGGATCCATGCATCCTAGGACCAGGGCATGCTCACAAATAACATTCCAAATCCAATGGCTCTAATTTTTAAACTATTAACTAATCATATTTAGAAACAAAGTGTCATGAATATGAACCAGGAGTATAAAACAAACTGTAAACCTCAGACATCAATTTTAATATAACTCTGCTTACTCTGTTTAAAAATAGAATGTCACACATCAAATCAGTTGCAGATAAGATTTTATAAATATGACCTAGTAGGTTTGAAAAATGAGCAAAACTAATTTTTTAAATGAATATCAAGATAACCTAAATTAAAAACTTTGAGGTTGTATTAAGAGACTGAATATAGCAGAATAGAGAACTGGAAACTGGAAGAAAAGAAAAATATAAAATTATTCAGATGCAGTGCCTAGAGAAAAATGATGGAAAATTCAGAAGAGAGGGTCAGAGGCAGAAAATAAGTGCTACTCAAAATTTGGTTCCTGGAGCAGCATCAACATCACCTGATCAAATCATCACTAAGTGCTTGCTTAAAATACAAATGTAATTTTTTTGTTTCTTGAAACATGCTTCCAAAATTCTGGTCCCAAGAAAGCAGCATCATTATTACTCAGAAACTCATTAGAAATGCAAATTCTCTGGCCCCCACCTCAGACCTACTGACTCAGAAACTGTGGGAATCCCCACGGATATATACTCCATCTCTATGAGATCATCAAGGGAAATAAATAGCTGTGGCTAACAATTCAATCTACTCTATAAAAATAATGAGAAGTTGAAAGTAAAGATTCTAGAGAGAGATACTGGGTAAGTATTCATTCAAAAAGCTGGTGTAGTTATATTAACATAGAACAAAAATAGATTTCAATTTCAAGTCATGAATCTAGAAACAAAGTTCAATTCACTTGGAACATATAACAATTCAAAGTTTGCATACTTTAATAACATAGCCTCAAGTTTACAAGAATCAAGATATTGGGTTTTTTGGTAGGAGGCAGAATATGATATTTCTGCAGAGTTATGAAACATGACACACAATTTATCATCCATCCACTTATTCATTCATCAGTCATTCTATCAACACTATATGCCAGGCATCACCCTAAATGTTAGAGACATAAAGATGAATACATGATTTCTAACAGTAAGGACTTCATTAGTATGTGAATTATTATTATTATTATTTTTTGCTTTTGGTAAAATATAAAAAAATCTTAATATTTTAAAAGCCATATTATTGACTCTTTCCACCTCCCTCCCAGAATCCCTAATAAATAGTGGCAATCCTTGACTAATGTCATGATCTTAGGACACAATAACTTGTTTCAGTGTGCACAGGTATGGATATGAAAATTTAGGAAAGAAGTTGCCTAAATGGGAAAGGAGAACTGTAGGAACAGTTCTCTCTGAGAAACTGCTAAGCCTTTCTGACTCCAAATGTGACTGTTCATATGCTAGAGTCAACTTCTGAAGGCTTTGAAGAGAGTGTTCCCAAAGATGGATTGGAATGCATACAAACCTGATGGTAGCTTTCCATTATTACCTCAAGAAATGAAGAAGTGACTCTCCTTTTCCACTGGGATATTCTTTCAGAATATTCAGAATGGATGAAGGACCTAAATGTGAGACAGGAAACCATCAAAATCTTAGAGGAGACCACAGGCAGTAAACTTTTTGACATTGGGCATTGCAACTTCTTACTAGTTATGTCTCCTGAGGCAAAGGAAATAAAATAAAAAATAAACAATTGGGACTTCATCAAAATAAAAAGCTTCTGTACAATGAAGGAACCAAACAACAAGGCTAAAAGGCAACCTGTTAAGAATGGGCAGGAAACATGAATAGACATTTGGACATGGAATGGGAGAAGGTATTTGCAAATGACATATCTGAAAAAGGGTTAGTATCTAAAATATATAAAGAACTTATCAAACCCAACACCCCAAAACCAAATAACCCTGTTAAGAATGGGCAGGAAACATGAATAGACATTTTTCTAAAGAAGACATAGAGATGGCCAATAGATACATGAGAAGATGCTCAACATTACTGATCATCTGGGCAACACAAATTAAAACTACAATGAGATATCACCTCACACCTGTCAGAATGGTTAAAAACCAATGATAAAAGAAACAATAGGTGTTGGTGAGGATGTGGAGAAAGGGGAACCCTTGTGCACTGCTGGTGGGAATGCAAACTGGTGCAGCCACTGTGGAAAACAGTATGGAGGTTCCTCAAAAAGTTAAAAATAGAACTACCCTATGATCCAGCACTGCTCAGTATGTAACCAAAGAGTACAAAAATACTGATTAGAGGGGATACATGCATCTCTATGTTTATAGCAGTATTATCTACAATAGCCAAATTATGCAAGCATCCCAAGTGTCCGCTGATAGATGAATGGGTAAAGAATAAGTGTATGTAATGGAATATTAGACATAAAAAAGAATGAAATCCTGCCATTTGCAACAACATGGATGGAGCTGGAGAATATTATGCTAAGTGAAATAAGTCAGAGAAAGACAAATACCATATGATTTCACACATATGTGGAATTTAAGAAACAAAACAAATGAGCAAAGGAGAAAGAGAGAGAGAGCAAGAGAGAAGCAAACCAAGAAACAGACTCTTAATTATAGAGAACAATCTGCTGGTCACCAGAGGGGAGGTGGGTAGGGGAATAAGAGAAATAGGTGGTGGGAACAAGGAGTGTATTTGTTGTGATGGGTACCAGGCGATGTATGGAAGTGTTGAATCACTGTATTGTACACCTGGACATACATTACACTATATGTTAACTAACTGGAATTTAAATAAAAACTTAGAAAAAAGAAGTAAAGAAGTAGGGTATATACCCTGAAAAAATGAAATTCAATGAAAGAGCATATATAACCCAATCTGGTATTTCTCCTCATGAGTAAAGCACTAGCAACAACAGATCACTAGCAAGTCGTTCTTCAGCGTGCTTATTATTTCGACGATAGGCACTGCTCTCAGGTAGTAATCCTAGTTTCTTACAGTGTGTGTGTGTGTGTGTGTGTGTGTGATGATTTTTGCATCCATATTTGTAAGAGACTTTGGTCTACAGTTTTCTATCTTTTTTATCTGGTTTTGGTATCAGAGTAATACTGGCCTTATCAAAAAACTTGGGAAGTATTCCCTCTTCTTCTGTGTTTTGGAAGACTTAATAACAAAGACTTGTTATTAATTCTTTTTTAAGTGTCTGGTAGAATCCACTGGTGAAGTCATTTGCCTAAGTTTTGTTTTGTGAATTTGTTGCTTTGTGATAATTTTTGATTACTAAATAATCTCTTTACTTGTAAATCTATTTGGATTGTCTATTTCTTCCAGGGGTCAGTTGAGTAGTTTGTGTCTTTCTAAGAATATATCCATTTCATGTAAGTTATGCAATGTATTGGCATACAGTTATTCCCTATATTCCTTTCTTTAAAATTTCTGCAAGGTTGGTAGTTATGCCCCTTCTTTAATTCTAGTAATTTGACTCTTCTCTTTTTTTAGTCAATCTACTTAGAGCTTTGTCAATTTTATTGGTTTTTCAAGGAACCAGCTTTGGATTTAAGACAATTTTCTCTATTGCTTTATTGTTTTCCATTTCATTAATTTCGCTTCTAATCTTTATTATTTCTTTCTGTCTGCTTGCTTCAGGTTAAATTTTCTCTTCTTTATCCAATAACTTATAGCGGAAGGCTAAGTTCTTGATATGAGATCTTTCTCCACTCCTCCACCCCATCTTTTAATAGAGACACATACAGATATATAAATCCCTCTAAGAACTGCTTCAGCTGCATCCCATAAGCTTTGGTGGACTGTGTCTTTTTTTTTTTTTTTAGATTTTATTTATTCATTTGACAGAGAGGGCTTGCACAAACAGAGGGAGCAGCAGGCGGAGGGAGAGGAAGAAACAGGCTCTCCACTGAGCAAGGAGCCCAATGGGGGGCTTGATCCCAGGACCCCGGGAACATGACCTGAGCCGAAGGCAGATGCCTAACGGACTGAGCACCCAGTCACGCTGGTAGGCTGTGTCTTTATTTTTGTTTGTTTCAAAGCATTTTCTAATTTCCCTTTTGATGGCCTCTTTGACCTATTGGTTATTTATGAATGTGTAGTTTAATTTTCACATATTTATGAACTTCCCAAATTTCTGTCTCTTACTGTTTTGAAGTTTTATTTCACTGTGATTCAGAGAACATATTTTATATTCACCACCATATTCAAATAAATAATGGCTGAACACTTCCCAAATTTATTGGTAAACATTAATTTACATGTTTAGGAAATAGCAAACTCCAAGCAAGATCAAAGCAAAGAGATCCACAAACCTACATATCTCAGTAAAAATGCTGAAAGAAAAAGACCAAAGAGAAAATCTTGAAAGCAGTAAAAGGGGAATGAATTATCACTTACAAGGGAATGAGAGCAAAATAAAGGCATTCCCATATAAACAAAAACTTGGAAAATTTGTAGAACAAGTAGACAGAAGATCAAACAGGAAGTGGAAGACTAAAACACTGTACAACCAACTAGATCTAACAGACATCCTTAGAACACTACATTCAACCACAGGAAAGTAGATATTTTTGTCACTTGTACATGAACTATTCACCAGGATAGACTAGATGCTAGGCCTTCAAACAAACCTCAGTACATTTGAACATGGCATTGGCTTTCTGCCTAGGAAAATTGTATGGTTTCCATTTGTTCGAGTGTTCTAGTAAGTGTTTAGTATTGTTTTAAAAATTTCCTCATGTATAATTTGCATATTTCTTGTTAAATTTGTTCCTAGATATTTTATGTTTGGGGTTGTTACTGTAAACAGTCTTTTCTCCCTTTGTGTCCTCTTTTAAAAATGTCCTTTCTGTACTTTTTTTGTAATATTTTTTCAATATATTCTTGCCTTTTCTGGGTTATAGTCATCTTCTGAAACTAGAAATTTTGAATTAATTTCTCATTTCTAACTATATTGGCTCATTCCTATAGTACAATGTTAAGTGGTATAGGTAATACAGGGTTTTTTCCCCTGTATTTTGGATGCAAAGGCCTCTATTATTTTATATATACATACATATATAATTATATATAAAATTATATGTAAATATACACATAATTTTAAAGTTCTCCGTTTTCCCCATATCACTGAACGATATCTATGTAGAATGAGTTTTCAATTTTGTCAAATATCTTTCAGTATCTGTGAAGATAGTCATATAATTTTGTGTTAGCTCTATCAGTAAGGAAAATAATATTTTTACCTTTCTTTTTTCCCCAATCATTTTATTTATTTATTTGGAGAGAGAGAGGGAGAGAGAGACAAATCACTCCACGCTGAGTGCAGAGCCTGATGCAGGGCTCAATCCCACAACCATGAAATCATGACCTGAGCCAAAGTCAAGAGTTGGTTGCTTCACCAACTAAGTCACTCAGGCGCCCTACTTTTCTTAATATTGGCTCATCCCTGAAATCTGGGAATAATTCTGAATGTTCATGATTTTATTTTTAACATCCTGCTGATTTTTGCCCAGAAATATTTTATTTAGTGTTTTTACATCAGTATTTATAAGTATGATTAGTTTATATCGCTGCTTTTGTGTGTAAGAATCTTATCTAAAATTTAATAACTACAAAACAACAGCAACCAAATACATATGCATACCCATACCTGTTAAAAAATAATTCAAAAAATTGATTTCTTGGTAAGGACGAGCAATGGAACAGAGTGATGTTATTTTACTTTAAGAGTTTATTTTGGCAGGGGTTCTGCAAAAGAAGGCTTAGAGCCTACTTTGGAATGGGTGGCAAGGAGATGGATGGGAGTTTGAAACTTGTAGGGTAGAGGAAGGGAAAAAAATAGGAGAGGGTGTTGGTTTAACAAGTCTAAGGCTGTCTAGCCTGAAGGAAAATTCTGAGTAGCTGTTTGTATGGTAATTGGGAAGAACAGAGGTACCTAGTATAGCTTTAATTCAATTCATTCCCTCTGCCCCAGTGAGCAGCACCCCGTCCTTCACGGTGCCTAACCTTTCCTGATCTGCTGATGCAGCAGCCTGGCATCAGTTCTGTGGGAAACGAGGGCAGGGAAGTGGGGAGAAGTGCAGCGCCATCCACTAGACCCACTTTGGCAGGAGTGCTACCTGGCAGGAGAATTTCAGGGCAAGACCAGGCATGAAGTGGAGCCTGGGACAGAGAGCCACACTTAGGAGTTCGGAGTAGGTGTGCGAACTGGCTTAAGAGCGTCTGCTTCACACTCATTCCTATCTTGAAATGCTATAGGAAGGTGACACTCGAAAGGTGAAGAGGCAAAAATGTAGCAGCATGATAATCAGTCTTCTCTTGCATAGCATTTAAAATTGGAATGTCACGTTCATATGCATAATTTCATTTGAACTTTATAGGGATTTGGTGTGTTAGGTAGAGCAAGCCGTATCATTACTTTCTAGACGAATGTTGTGAGAGGTGTGTTCCTAGCCCAAGGTCACACGGCTAGTAAGAGGTGGAATCAGGTTCCATCCAGGTCTCCTGAACATCTTCAGCTTACTCTTCACTACAGTTTAGGTGTACATAAACCACGCATGCCTGACACAACTCTTCTGCGATTACCTTTGCCTCTAGCCTGAAGTGGGACGTGTTTGGCTGTATTCAGGTATTATTAAATTAATGCAATTCTTTGAGATCCTTCTAATGGTTACTGAGAAGTGCCCGCTGAACACCTAAATTAAGGAGTGGAATTCACCTATGAGAAAAAGGTTGGGTTTTGATTTACTAAAACTCTGATTACAAGTAAAATGCCATTTCTGTGCAAATCTAATGCCCTTCAAGCTATTTTCAACTGCAATCAAAATATATTCATATGCTTTCTTGCTTTGAAAAATGATGACACTGCTAAAAGTAATTAAGTAAAGATCTCTGATCACTGCCAGTTTGAAAGGTGTGGATCAAAGTACACTTCTTTTAGAGAAAGTAAGTTGCTCAATGATTCAGTAAGCTGAACTTTAAAATGTGCTGCCTGTAGTCTGTGAATATAATGCTGTGCGTGGATGACACCTTAGATTTCCACTTGGCCGCTTGCAAAGATTAATGACCAGTGTCGCAGCCATGAGAGAAAAATCGTACTGATTCTGGATAAATGCATAGCACACCATATAGTTTCCCTAAATAGCACTTAAATTTTTTTCTTCTTGTATAAAGCTATGTATTTTTTTTGGTAAAGCTATATTTTTAATCCTCCCAATAAGTGAGAGCATACTCTAGATTCTCAAAGAGCTTGTCAAGAATATAATGCGCTCTTATGTTATATTTTGTCTCAGTAGGCCCCATCCTCCTTTTTACATTAACATCTCGCATTCCAAAATGCTTTATTATTTACAGTAGGGTATATTTGACCAATGTAGCCTTGACGTATTATCACAATTCTAGAGTACACGTTTTAAAGTTTCTGATTATGGAAGAATAAGAGGACTCGAAAGCTTCTCAGGCCTTTGAGAAGACTCAGCATCATCCTCTGAAATCTACCAGTCTTTGGGTGCATAGTCTTATGAATTACATAAGGTTTTAAGCTGAATAGACAAATTACCTTTACAGAGTCTGACCCTCAATTGCTAGCTCTACGAGTCTTCCTACAGTTAAAATATGTTTTTCTATTTTTATATGTTGTACTAAAATGGTGGGCTTCAGCCAGTGATCTAGCTAGTTCAAATGACGCAAACTAAAGTCTGCCTGTGTCAATAACTCAGGTATTCGGAGGCTTACAAAGTAGAGCAGGGTCTGTAGGAATATACCTTCCTGACTTTCTGTGGATGGCCAAGCTAAACTGTTGCATGCTAATGAAGCTTACACTGAAGAACGCCAGATGGTTGAAATAATATTTTCATTCTATGCTAAGAAATGAAGAGATTTTAAGCAGCTCTCCTTATTTACTCTTGAATTAACTTTTCTTCGTCAAGGAAATTTCACCCCAATTCAATAAACTCTGTATTATAGTTGACTTACTTAAAAAAATCAATCCCATTGTTGCTAATTAATGAAATATTTTGAAATAACTGCTGTAAAACAAATATAATTGCTCATTTTCATAAGGTATTCTATTTTTAATAAGAAATTTAAACTCTATTGAGTGTATATGTGAATTAATAGTAAGGCTCTTGAAGGCAGGGACTTTTTTGAAGTTTCCTATAGTGCTTATGGAGCTTAGAAATGCATTTTGCATTTGGGTTCATTGTATGCTGTGGAGCAGACCTACATCCTATCTGTGAATACTGAGCCATTGAAACGAATCCACCTTTGAAACACAGTCCTTTTTTCCTAATACTGCTCCACAGGAAGGATTCCTCAGCAGGATTTATACATTTATAGCTACATCATTTTCAACACAAAAAGTAGAGTGTCCATTCTTGGTTTATTTTCAGGACAAAAACTGCTGCATATTGCTTGAAAAATTTTGTGTGTATTTTTAAAATTTCTTTTATTTTTCTCTTCTCTTTCAACTAATTTGAAAATGTGTTGTCTTTAAAATTATTTCCTCCTCTCTTATGGTTGATATTTGTACTCATAATGAGTTAGTAAATAAAATATAACATTTACAATAATGTATCACTTCAGTGAATTGGGGTTCCAATAACCATAAAATGAAGAAAAACAAAACTCTTTGTAAGAAGGAGTTGAGAGATGGATTTTGCTTAAAAGGAAGTTTCACAATAGAGAAAAGAGTTGTGTCACATTCAGAAAAGGCCCATTAATATGAATAAATAATCTTTGACAAAGAAGAAAACGTATTTCTCATGTCACGTTTTAAAGAATAATTTTTATTTTTAATTGAAATAGGAATGTTTGTTTTTTAAAGACAACTATTCAGAACTCTCTCAAGTGATAAGATTTCATTATTTTATTTATTATGGTCATTTTACTTAAAGGCACATAAACTTGTTTCCTACTGGGTTGTCATTACCTGCCTAGGCCAGCGCAGCCCATCAGCAGGTAGTAAAAAGTGTCATCCTAGAGGATTACCTTCTGACCTTACCTGAAATAGACCTGCCAATAGAATCATGAGGACCACTCACATTGCCAATGGGTCAGGAATCAATTTTGCTTCCCTAGGAAAATGTACCTCAGCAATCTCCCGGCCCCTCTGTGCCTGCTGACTTTCACTCAATCTGCCACCAGGTTCTCCCGGTCATGGACTGCTGCATGGCTTCCTACAGACTCCTAGCTTCATGGAGCTGGCACCACTGTGGCTGGTAACCTGATCACTCTTCCCATTCTTGCTAGCAACTTTTCCCAGAGCAAGACCTTAGTGTCCTATCCCAGCCAGTGGCTGGAGTCCCACTCCAAACTTGGTAAATTGCATGGAAATCTAGCATCTCACTTTTTAATATTTTAAGCATTATGACGATTACACACTCTCACTGACATATTCCAAATGAAGATAGGACTTTCTTAATATGGCCAACAACATGGATTTTTATTTCAGGTTCATGGTGCAAAGTTGGAAGCACAGAGCACCTCATAGAAAGGACTCCCTTTGGCTATGTTGGTACCATCTCCTTCATGGGGTATGGTAGCAAGTTGAAACCCAAGTTAGAATTCCTAATCCTAGACAGGGAGCTATTGTGATGCACTGATTTACAACTGTAAGAGGAAAATGGGGGTCAACTGTAGGACATGCCCTGGTGCTGTCAATATCAATATTCAATATTAAAATAGCATCAGGAGAAGAACCAGTAAGATATGTAAGAGGGGTTTGTTGTCAGACTTTTCCTTTATCTCATTACCTTTGATCTGATTCCTAATAGGAACAAACAATCAAAAATAAAGCTGAAAAAACATTTTTGCTTCTCTAATATTATGTGGATCAGGAGTATGTGTCATCTATGAAAAATGCCATTAACAACTTAACTACCTACCGCTTCTAACAATAGGTTAACACTTGCAGCGTTAACTATGTATCAGGCATTTTTCTAACTGCTCTACACATATTAACTCATTTTGTCTTCACAAAAATTAATTAATTAGGCACCGCCCAATTTTATTTATTTATTTATTTGAGAGAGCAAGAGCACAAGCCGGGAGGAGAGGCAAAGGGAAAGGGAAAAAGCAGACTCCCAGCTGAGCAGGGACCCAGATGCAGGGCTCAATCCCAGGACTTTGGGATCATGAGCTGAGCCAAAGGCAGATGCTTCACTGACTGAGCCACCCAGGTGTCCCTACCGGGGGCATATTTCCTATAGTCATTCAACTGTTAAGTAGTGGAGAAAGGTTTCGATCACAGTCTGTGCACAACTGAGGATCATATTTAGTAATATGTCGCACTGCCTTGGGAATTTAGCCTATTGGGATTTTATAATCTTTGTTCTCAGCTATAAGATGTTCATTCTCATAACAGGTGGGCATGCGCTTGAAGCTGAGCCAGCCGATGATGGGGTGTCTAGCTGGTAGCCAAAAATAAATAAATAAATAAAAATAAAATTCACTGATATTTCTTATCACTGTAATAGGAACAAGGAAGCAGCAAAACTTGTTGCACAGGGGTGTTTGGCTGGCTTAGTCGGTGGAGTGTGCAACTCTTGATCTCAGGGTTGTGAGTTTGAGCACCACATGGGGTGCAGAGATTACTTAAAAGCTTAAAAAAAAAGTTGTTGCACAAATCATCTTTAATTGAAGTCAAAGCCTCTGATGAAATAGCAGCCTTCTTTGGGCTTTGAGGCCCAAAGTTAGCAATAAATGTGGATAAACTCTTAATATATTCAAAATAATTATGTTGAGGGAAATTATGTTGAGTAAATTGTTGATACACACACAATCTGCAAAATAATTATGGCAAGTGAAAGAACCCAGAAAAAGAAGTGAGCATACTGCATAATTCAATTCATATAAATTAAATTCATATAAAATTTTAGAAATGGCAAATCATAGTGGCAGAAAGCAAATCACTATTTGCTTGGTGACTGGGGGACCAGAGAATGGGGAGGGGATGTAAGAAAAGAATTACCAAGGAATATAAGGAAACTTTTTGGAGCGATGCATATGTTTGTCATCATGGATGCATATGTCAAACTCACAAAACTGTACAATTTGAATATATGTAATTTATTGTATATTAATTATACCTCAATAAATATGCTAAAAATTAAAATCAAAAAGAAAAAATATTGAACTCATCAGCCAGAATGATACAAGTTTTCCTGACTTCCGTGGACTCCTCTACCAGAAGCAAATAGAGCTGATTCCTTGTGAGTTAGGGACACGATGGGGGGAGTCTCAGGGGATAGTCTCTCCAATGAGGGGGCTTTCTAAGCTACTTGAAATCTTCATGGTTTTTAGGGACAGGTAGGGAACAGGTAGGGAAAGATTACTGATCTCAAGATGGCATTTATGGCTCTTCTGAGTAGCTCCATTCATGTTCCACAGTCTCTTCAAACAGTCCTTTCCTTTATGTGACAATTCTAGCTAGATATACTCTGGTGGATTACTCCTGATATCAACAATGCATATTCAGTGTATATACAGTATAAATGGGCCAGTACAACATGGTCCGTTGCTTCTTAATGCTCTATGTCTAGCTGTAATAGGTACTTAGCAGTAAAGCCTCTGTAAATGATTTGTATCATATCATTTTTGCTTATTGCACAAGTATAGCTTACTGTATTTATTTTGTGTACTTATGAGTCTAACTCAGGTAAGCAGATTTTTAAGTTTTTAACCATAGGAGGAGAGCTTCTTAATTTTATCGGTGTTGCTAATGCTATTAACAGCTGTCCTGACAATAGTTTTTATGAGAATAAATGCTTTCTGGCAAAAATTTGCTTATTAGCATACTCTGGAGAAACCCTACAGCAGATCAAACTAAACCAAATTTGTCCCCTGCTTGATACAGCTTCTCCTCTGCAGCCTTATTTAGATGTCTGGATCTCTCAGGACAGTGTCTTGTTTTTAGTAGTAAGTATTCTATTCTAGCAGTCTTAGTCAAAACTTCCATTCAGTTAGACTTAACACCTAGTAGTTCTTAAACGCATGCAAAAATACACATAGGAAAGTGACAAAGGCAACCTTTGTCTCTATTATCTTTGGTCATTCTTTCCAAGACAGAAAAATGGGCCAGGTATCTTTCCTTACCACTGCTTTATATTGCTTTTTATTGTTTTCTTGACTTCATGGCACATCAAATTATCCATCATTGCAAAAATGGAAAGCGTATGTTTTTTTTCCCACCAGCAGGTATAAGAAAAACTATTCTTACCTATTTTTCTTCTAATTCTGACAAACATAAAAAGCACCTCATTGAATGCGGAGCATTTTTGTATGCCCTGTGTATTTTCAGCTGTCCTTGAACTCTTTGTTTCCCTTTCTTTAGTTTTGGAAGTTACTAGCAAAATTATTTCTGAAATACTGTTGATTCATTTTTCAAACCTATTAAGAAAAGTCATGCCAACGTGTGCACTTTATGCATTAGGAAAAGGGATTTCAAGATGGGATATTCATAAAGTAGTCCATAATAAATTTTCTCTTACTCTAAAATCAATTCATCAAGTGTACGGTATTGTTTTAAGTACATAAATAAAAATAACCCCCAAATGAGCAGTCATAAACTTCCAATATGGTATAAATTAAGACCCAGAAATAATGAAGGGATAAATAAAATACAGCTAATAAAGTACAAATATCTGAATAGAAATACAAAAACAAAAAGAAGTGGAAAAATTAACATATTATGAAAAGGCACAAGTTAAAGGTAGAACATTCCAGAGAGATCCCTAGTGAGTACTAGGAAGAGATCATTAAACCAGATGAATGTAATGTTTCTGAGGATTGCAGCAGAGAGTCACCATAGAATAATGAGTCATCGTCTCTTGGTACCTCTATCACTCCCTGAGTTTGAGTAAAGTACTTTTGGAACTGTAATCAAGTTTTTAATGCACAGAAACCTCATTAGAGCAATGTTTACTATTCAAAAGTGTTTCAGATGAAATGGGACTTTCTTGGCTTATTCCAATGGATTTAAGTAAGGAAGAAGTGGGAGGCTTTTATTAGGAAACATTATGACATATTAAACTATCCCAGTGTATATACCTTGAGTACAGCTAGTGTATTCAGTAGAAAGTAGAACCTAGTAAGTTACATCTTTATAATGTGAAACAATACAAAACAGCCTTAAAATATCAAGTTTCTCAACATAGAAGTAACAGTTTTGAAGGACATATACGTTTTATCATGTATTTTAATACATGATAAAAGCATGCTCATGATAAAATACATGCATCATGTATTTTAATACATGATAAAAGCAGTATGCTCACTTCTTTTTCTGGGTTCTTTCACTTGACCTAACATTCCCCAAGAAGGCAACTACAAAATAAACCTTGTAGAACAGATAACTAAGGAATTCTGAGCTGACAGTTAATTTATTAAATTTTCTGTTCTGTGTTATAGAATATAAATGACAATAATACACCCACACACTAATTCTTGACTTTATAATTTATTATTCTTATTGTACCATAGTCATGTTCTTGCTTTAAATGTCTTGCAAAGTAATGATCTTTTGAATGGGAGTGTTGTCTTTCTAGACCTGGATGAACGGAATCATTTTATTAGAACACAACCATTGTTGTTTGTAAATGTGATTCTATTTCTTGTTAATCCCTTCAAGAGGCTTATTGGCTCTATTAATGTCCTTTGGCAATTTTTTTTACCTCTCAAAATCTGTTCCTCAGCATAGCCTAAAGTAATTCAGTTTTAAGTATTCAGATACTTAAACTTTAATGGCAAAATACTTGGAACCCTTTGGAAGTCATTTTGAATGAACCTCCACATTTTCCTAAAACTTAATGGTTATTGATGTTAAAATACCATACCATACCATTAATAAGAGATCATAAATAAAAGCACTTACAGAGGACAGAAGAAATAAAATTAGAAAGAAGTTTCAGAAGGAATTACTGAATGAAAATAGCATCTTCTTAAACTACATCAGAATTTCCAATGAATGGATTTTCTTTCTATTACTGAAATTGTTGGATGTGTTAAAAATGCACTTTGTCAGAAGGTTCAGGGGCAGAGGACAGAGGTAGGGCTGTGCAAATTCGACACTTAATAAACAAGTCCATTAGCAGGGTCCCTGCCCTTCTTTCTGAGCACCGTGCATCTTAGACCTTGCTTGCCTCTCCTCTTTCATCCAAAATTATCTTTCTCTTTTTTCTTTTGTAGAAGAACTAAGTGTCATCTATAATCTCTAGTATTGTTTAAAGCTATTGAAATAGTCCTAAAATATAGGACATTTTACAGAAGGTTGCTCAGTAAATCTAAGGTGTCAGATGCATCTTCTCCATCAATACCCACTTCATTTGAATAGAGTTCAATGTGTTTAGAATGTGAGAGAACATGACGGATTGTTTGAGGGGATATAACAGGGTCTTTACTGTATTTATTTTGAAGGTCTCAAGAGTAAATGGTATACTTTCTGGATGTCCTTTGAGAGCTAGGCATCCCCCAGATTAAATATATATTATAAGTGTAATTTACTCATTTGGAGATAATTAAGAATAATTAATCACTGAATTTTCTGTTATTTTTCCCTTTTGTACTGAACAGTGTTAGAACAGCAAGGTAGGCTCAGTAGGAGTACCTACTGGCCTGGACCAGTCTGAGGACGTGTTTCAACTGCACAATTCACGACATGTTGCCAGAACTCAGTGTAGCANTCTGTTATTTTCCCCTTTTGTACTGAACAGTGTTAGAACAGCAAGGTAGGCTCAGTAGGAGTACCTCCTGGCCTGGACCAGTCTGAGGACGTGTTTCAACTGCACAATTCACGACATGTTGCCAGAACTCAGTGTAGCAAATCTAGTTGTCACTAACTACTGTAGAACAGCAATAAAAACCTGAAAATCTATTGTTGAGATCCCATTAATATGTATGCCTAACTACTAATGAGT
Organism: Ailuropoda melanoleuca; assembly: GCF_002007445.2. Lineage (NCBI taxonomy): Eukaryota > Metazoa > Chordata > Mammalia > Carnivora > Ursidae > Ailuropoda > Ailuropoda melanoleuca. The sequence continues at coordinate 202,638,078 of NC_048218.1, forward strand.
CAATTTATACTCCCATATGCAGAGTGACAGTTCCACTTTTCAAGTGTTTTTTCTCCCCTCTGGAATCTCAGGAAGTCCTCTGAGCTACAGCACTCACTCAACACAGCCTCTTGGACCTCTTCCTCGCCCAGGCTTGGCTCACGACTCCTGCCGTGGCTCAGGACTGCTGCCAGGTGTTGCCCTATGAAAGGGGTATTCAGGCACCTCCCTCCAGAATTGACTCTCTTAGAGTCATGTCACAGTAGGATGCTGGTGTCATAGTTTATATATCATCTGAGATAAAGATCTGATAGAGTAAAATTAAGAATAATTTGGACTCCCTGAGTTAGTCAAGATCCAATCAGGAAGAGATTCAGTTAGGATCATTCAGGGAAGACTTATACACAGTGGATCTTATGACAGAGGTTTGGGCAAGGTGCTAAGGAGCCACAAGAGTGCAGGGACCCGGAGTAGCAGCAATGGGGCTGCTACTACTCTTGGGGTCAAAGAGATGAGAGCATGGGGTTAGAGTCACATGGGAGCACAGGCTTCATTTCCTTGGAGACAGGCAGCAGAGGCAATGGCTCCGGGAAGGACTCAGTGGAATATACGGTTTGCAAGGTGAAGAGCCTGGACCAGGGACAACAGATAATGGGAATAGCTAAAGAACAAATGTTCCCTCTCTTTCTCTGATGATTCTAGGACTCCTTATTGACTGAACTTGGTTGGAAGCAAGAGGGCGTGGTTGTCCTGTTGACGTCATCCATGCAGATAAGACTCAAAGGCCCAGAACAGGATGAGGAAGGATGGAGAATGGCTCTAGAGTAGAAAATACAGATATTTGGCACAGCCACTCTTGCCTATTTGTATCTGCCATATGTCAAGCAATTAAATACATTTCTTTCTTTTTTTTTTTTTAAAGATTTTATTTATTTGTNTTTTATTTATTTGTTCCACAGAGATAGAGACAGCCAGCGAGAGAGGGAACACAAGCAGGGGGAGTGGGAGAGGAAGAAGCAAGCTCATAGCGGAGGAGTCTGATTTGGGCTCAATCCCATAACGCCGGGATCACGCCCTGAGCTGAAGGCAGACGCTTAACCGCTGTGCCACCCAGGTGCCCCAAATACATTTCTTTTAATGCCGACAGTTNCGGAGGAGTCTGATTTGGGCTCAATCCCAAAACGCCGGGATCACGCCCTGAGCCGAAGGCAGACGCTTAACCGCTGTGCCACCCAGGTGCCCCAAATACATTTCTTTTAATGCCGACAATTGTCACTATTAGCCACAAATATTGGCGTGTCATAAAAGGCTGAATTTCACAGTGGTGCCCTTTGACTTCAATAGAAAATACATTTCTTTTAATGCCGACAGTTGTCACCATTAGCCACAAATATTGGCGTGTCATAAAAGGCTGAATTTCACAGTGGTGCCCTTTGACTTCAATAGAAAATAAAAATGTTACCTCATAAAAGTAATAATGGGTCACACTTTGCATAACACTTAATATTTCTAAGTACTTAAACATGCTTGCCCTCACTTAATAGATATTCATAAAATAATCGATAATATCCACTGGGCCCATGCTATATTCTGGGTACTATTATGAAGGATTTAATTCCCGCAATTCCATGAGGCAGTCCACTGTATGGATTAGGAACACGAGACACAGTGAGGTCTCTAACTTGCCAAATAAGAGAGCCTAGATATAAATCTCAAAACCTGCCCTCAGAACCATAATGACATGCTATAACTTCTGATAAGTACAATGCAAATGGACAATAAATATGGATTAGTACAGTTGTTTTGCATCAGAAAAAAACCTGAAGCTAGAGACAATAAAGTGAAACTCTTTGGGTGGTTTTGAGTAAAGAATTTAACAATAGGACAGTAGTCTACTACTCTTAAGGTTAGAGCTCTTTTCTTTATCACTTGTAAGAAAGATTTCTTTCATGTTTCAAGATCATGTTAGAGCTAATGCAAAACATCAAATATAAGCAGCTAAACATAAAATGGTGCTTTCTAGTTTTCATTCGACATGCAAAAATATGAATTTGAATTTATTTCATTTAGATATACTTTGGTAGGTGTTGATGCCCAGCTCCTCAGCTAATGCCTCCGCATCTCCTGTGGGGAGTGGCCATCATATCACCTTTACACCCTAGGGTGTATAGACCTCTTCTTGCTTTCCTTGGAGAAGGAGAGGTGGCACTACCAAGTCACACAGTTGCCTAGTGCTGCAAAATCTGTCGTGTTTGGATACAATATGCACTATATTTTTCATATTCCACTTAAGCAAAATACTTCCAAACATTTTTATGAGGGCAGCTGTTGATCCGAAGTTCATTGTCTTCAGCATGACCATAGAATAACTTGAGTTTAAATTGGATACATGTGTTCTTTACTTATTAATATTCTCTGTTGTCTGTAGCCCAGTATCCTAAAGATTCGTTTTCCTTAAGATGCATGTGTATCTTGGGGTCTTGAAGACTCAGTGTATATTTTTAATTCATTTAATTCAGCACATTATGTTTTTACTTTTTTAAATGCCAACCCATCTTGATTTTATACTCTGACTTATATACTTCAAAAATTGCTATGGTCTCACCTTGTATTGAAAATTAGTATTTATTACTTAGGATAAAAGTTCACATCCTTATTACGAACCAGTAGACATTGCCCAGCTCTGTAATATTCTGTCCTACCACTCTCCATTTTTCTCACTGTGGTCTTGCCCATACTGGCTTTCCCCCAGCAACGCAACTGAGTCAAGCTTCTTTTCATCTCAGGAATCTTGCACGTTCTCTTCCTTTTGCTTGAACTACTAGTATCTCTTGTAGCTTGGTGAATTCCCCCCTTCATATTTTAGATTGTATATTAATAGTAGCTTCTAAAGATAACTTCACAAACTCTGGTTTTCATATTGAAATTTTTTTTTATAACAGCACGTTATATTTGGCATTTCAGCAATTTATGAATCTGTGTCAATTTTTCTCATCATCTGTCGCTCCCATGGGCAGTAAACCCTATGACATCAGGGATCATATTTCGTTTGTTCAGCACTATCTAGCTGGTCCTGAGCACAGGGATCAGCACATAAGAGGCGTTCAATAACTAATGGTTGAGTGACTGAAGGAATTTTGCTCATCAGTTATATTTCGTATTATCTGTACCTTGAATAGCATTTGGATTCCCCATAATGTCTAGAACATTTTAACTTAATCTCTATTCCATGTCCTTTTTTGTCTCTCTTTACCCCAAATCTCATCCTCTGTCTCTACTTTAGTCTACCTGGTATGTGGGCACTTTCTTGGACTACACTAAACTTCTCATTTCTGTTCTATTTTAATCTGCCCTAAAATTTCCCACTTAGTTATCTTCATTTTCTTATTTCAAAATTTAACTTTATTATTCAAATCCTTCATTGATTCATGCTATTTCCATGCATTTGCATTTTCAACATGCATATTCCCTCCTTTCCCTCCCTCACTCCTTCCCTGTTTCCCTTACTTTTTTTCCCCTTCTTTCCTTTTGTTTAAAGTCTGAGACTTTACACACAACATCACCCTCCCATTGCTCCTAGCCCCCATGTTCACTTAACTAGCTACTCCTCACAATTATACCTTGAAAGTGTTGTGTTTACTTTTATTTAGAATGTGTAAATTCATACGCACAATGTCAAAATCACCATTCCTCCCTACAAACCCCCTCCCTCTAGCAAACACAAGTGACAAGTGATGTGTCATCTTTTGTGTACTAAAGAGTTGGGGACTTTCTCCAGGATCCATCTTGTATTTACTCTGCTAAAACTAATTGCTCCATATTGCCTGTCTTCTGTGATAGCCTCCATTTTGTGGCCAGAATTTGCCCCTCTCTCTCCCTTTAGATTTGACTCTTTTATTTTAGTTTTCTGTCACCCTCCTTCCCCAAACCTTTGATAACTCAGTTTTTCCTTTAATATTCAGTCCCCGTTCTCTAAATCCCAGCTACATCAGAGCTCTGGGTTAGAGCCCTAGGTCTCCTGCCTGCCTAAGGTAAGAGTTCACATACACAACAGGAAGGTCTGTGTTCTCCGCTGGTGTGTAAATACACATGCATGTGGATAAAACCCATGAAAGATGGGAGAAATGGGTAGAAATGGAAAAACAAAATATAGATTTTACATGAAACTGATACAGTTCTACAATGTCTGAATATTATAATCAGACTTAGTAAATTTTCTTCTACATTGTAACAGGGTGACAGTCTTAAATATACATGAAATTGTTCCTTTAAGTGAAGATATGTTTATATAACATCTGCAGAATATATATTAATTCCTGTTGTAAAACATAATCTAAGAAGTTGTGAAGATTTCAACAACTAACCTCAAAGAAGATTAATCATTTATTAGGATCAGCAAAGTTGCCTGGAACATGGGTACAAACGGAAGCCATACACCATATGTATAAATATTTTAAAAATCGAAATAAAGTTAGAAAACTTTTTTCTTTCCTTGACAAATATCTTCCGTAATGATCTGGAAGGCCTGGTTTGGATTTAAAATTCTCAGCCTCTTCTAATGGCATGCAAGAATATGGTAAACCCAGTCTTTACCCCAGTATACCTGTGTTTTCTTTCTACCCTTTCTCTGTCCCACACTGACAGATCTTGTGAATACATGAGTGGACAGAAAGCCCTAGCTCTTCCCACACCTCTGCAGCCATGGCTCCTTGAACCTAAGGATGTCTGTATCTGTGGAAAGGGGTTTTCTCAGGAGAATAGACCTTGGGAAGAAGTTTGTACATGTCCTGCATACAGGTTTGGAATATTTGGCCAGTGATTTCTGGTTCTAAGGAATCTAAATTATAGTCAAGAAAGGGACAAGAAAACTGGGGGTAGGGACATCACTTTGATTTACAAACTCCTCATCCTGTTGGTTGGAAGGAATATAATCAGTACAGGGTTTAAGCCAAAGTCAGGCCACCCAAATTTCAAGGATCAGGGCAGGGACCACCCTTCCTCGGTTTAAGGGTGAATTGGCATTTAGGGTTTATTAAGAATTTCTGCTTTGCACATAAACCAAGATACATTGTTTCTTCATCCAGAGCAAAATTCAATGGAGGGCCTTAAACTGGGTGTAATTGTTTAGAAGGTTAAAAAAAAAAAACCCAAACTCCCCCAAAACCAGTTTGTTTTCATTTCATAAAGGCCTCTGGAAACCTTGTGTTTATCATAAAAAATCAATTTAGGTCCTTTCTCTTTTCTTTTTGATAAGTCTGGTAGGGGTTTATCAGTTTTATTAATTCTTTGGAAGAACTAGCTCTTAGTTTCATGAATCCATTCTGCTGGGTTTTATTTGTTTGTTTGCTTCTGTATCAATTATTTCTGCTCTAATCTTTATTATTTCCCTTCTTCTGCTGACTTTAGGCTTTATTTGCTGTTCCTTTTCTAGCTCCTTTAGGCATAAGGTTAGGTTGTGTATTTGAGAATTTTTTTGCTTCTTGAGGAACACCTATTACTATATACTTTCCTCTTAGGACTGCTTTTGCAGCATTCCAAAGGTTTTGGACTGTCATGTTTTCATTTTCATTTTCTTCCATATGTTTTTTTTAAATTCTTCTTTAATTTCCTGGTTAACCCATTCGTTCTTTAGTAGGATGCGCTTTAACCTCCATGTGTTTGAGGACTTCCAAATTTTCTCTTGTGCTTCACTTCCAGTTTCATAGCATGGTGGTCTGAAAATATCTTTTTGTACTTGTTAAGGGTTGATTGTGACCCAGTACGTGATCTGTTCTGGAGAATGTTCCACATACACTCAAGAAGAATGTATTCTGCTACTTTAGGATGAAGTATTCTGAATATATCTATTAAGTCCATCTGGTCCAGTGTGTCATTCAAAGCCATTGTTTCCTTGTTGATTTTCTGTTCAGATGATCTGTCCATTTCTGTAAGTGGGGTGTTAAAGTCCCCTACTATTATTGTATTATCATCAATGAGTTTCTTTTTTTTTTTTAATTTTTTTTTAAAGATTTTATTTATTTATTCAACAGAGATAGAGACAGCAGTGAGAGAGGGAACACAAGCAGTGGGAGTGGGAGAGGAAGAAGCAGGCTCGTAGCGGAGGAGCCTGATGTGGGGCTTGATCCCACAACGCCGGGATCACGCCCTGAGCCGAAGGCAGACGCTTAACCGCTGTGCCACCCAGGCGCCCCCATCAATGAGTTTCTTTATGTTTGTTATTAATTGATTTATATATTTTGGTGCTCCCAAGTTGGGGGCATAAATATTTACAACTGTTAGATATTCTTGATGGATAGATCCCTTAATTATGATATAAATCCCTTCATCTCTTATTACAATCTTTGTTTTAAAATCTAGTTTGTCTGATATAAGTATGGCTATTCTTTTTTTTTAATTTTTTTTATTTTAATGTTTTTTTATTATATTATGTTAGTCACCATACAGTACATCCCTGGTTTCTGATGTAAAGTTCGATGATTCATTAGTTGCGTATTACACGCAGTGCACCATGCAATACGTGCCCTCCTTACTACCCATCATCAGTCTATCCCATTCTCCCACGCCCCTCCCCTCTGAAGCCCTCAGTTTGTTTCTCAGAGTCCATAGTCTCTCATGCTTCACTCCCCCTTCTGATTACTCCCCCTTTCTTTATCCCTTTCTTCCCCTACCAATCTTCCTAGTTCTTATGTTCCATAGATGAGAGAAATCATATGATAATTGTCTTTCTCTGCTTGACTTATTTCACTTAGCATTATCTCCTCCAGTGCCGTCCATGTTGCAGCAAATGTTGAGAATTCGTTCTTTCTGATAGCTGAGTAATATTCCATTGTATATATGGACCACAGCTTCTTAATCCAGTCATCTGTTGAAGGGCATCTCGGCTCCTTCCATGATTTGGCTATTGTGGACAATGCAGCTATGAACATTGGGGTNTCATATGGCCGTTCTCTTCACTACATCTGTATCTTTGGGGTAAATACCCAGTAGTGCAATGGCTGGGTCATAGGATAGCTCAATTTTTAACTTTTTAAGGAACCTCCACACTGTTTTCCAGAGTGGCTGTACCAACTTGCATTCCCTACCAACAATGTAGGAGGGATCCCCTTTCTCCACATCCTCTCCAGCAATTGTTTTTTCTTGCCTTGTCA
>NC_048218.1:202645304-202645551 GCF_002007445.2 Ailuropoda melanoleuca
ATTTGCTGTAGGCTTTTCATAGATGGTTTTTATGAGATTGAGGAATGTACCCTCTATCCCTACACTCGGAACGGTTTTAATCAGGAAAGGATGGTATATTTTGTCAAATGCTTTTTCTGCATCTATTGAGAGAACCATATGATTTTTGAATTTTTCCTTCTGGATAAAATCTAAGACACTGATATATTTGCGAATGTTGAACCACCCTTGCATCCCAGGGATGAATCCCACTTGGTCATGATGGATA
>NC_048218.1:202645962-202773155 GCF_002007445.2 Ailuropoda melanoleuca
ATTGCTTAATTTATTGGCATAAAGCTGTTGATAAAAGTTTCTAATAATCCTTCTAATGTCGTTGTTGGTTGTGACCTCTCCTTTTTCATTCATAATTTTATTAATTTGGGTCCTTTCTCTTTGTTTTTGGACAAGTTTTGCCAGTTGTCTGTCAATTTTATTAATTCTCTCAAAGAACCAGCTTTTAGTTCTATTGATCTGCTCTACTGTACTCCTGGTTTCTAATTCATTGATTTCTGCTCTAATCTTGGTCAACTGCTTCCTCGTGCGTGGATTAGGCCTGTCCCTCTTTTGCTGTTCTAGCTTCTTGAGGTGAGAATATAAAAACTGCATTTTAGATTTTTCTATTCTTTTGAGCGAGGCTCAAGGAAATAAAGAAAATTCTTTATCCACCCTACAATCCAGCAATTGCACTACTACGTATTTACCCAAAGGATACAAGAATATAGATTCGAAGGGATACGTGCACCCTGATGTTTATATCAGCATTACCAACAATAACCAAATTATGGAGTGACTCCAAATGTCCATCAACTGATGAATGGATAAAGATGTGGAACATATACACAATGGAATATTACTCAGCCATTCAAAAAGAATGAGATCTTGCCATTTGCAATGACATGGATGGAGCTGGAGTATATTATGCTAAGCAAAATAAGTCAGAAAGACAAATATCATATGATTTCACTCATGTGTGGAAATTAAGAAATGAATCAGATGGATATAGGGGGAAGCAAAGAGAGAGGCAAACCGTAAAACAGATTCTTAACTATGGAGAACAAACTGAAGGTTTCTGGAGGGGAGGTGGGTTAAATGGGTGATGGGTGTTAAGGATGGCACTTGTTGTGATGAGCAATGGGTGTTGTATGTAAGTGATGGATCACTAAATTCTATTCCTGAAACTAATATTACCCTGTATATTAACTAACTGGAATTTAAATAAAAACTTGAAACATCAATCAATCAATCAGTTAGTCTTCATCACTATTAGTTCTAGAATTAGAGAAAAATTGACAGGGCCAGATAATTGAAAAGTGCAGTGAAACTCAGAACTAGAGGTGACACTGAGATCACATTTAGAAAGCTAAGGAAATATAGCCTGAGGGAGACTGAGGTTCTCAGGAGATCTCACAACAGAGCCTATAGAAGTCACTTCATATTAGAATTTGCTCAGACAGGACGAGGAAAGAAATTGATAAGTCTTGTAGAGAATCTGAGTCCCTGAGAAACCCATGAAATCTGTTTGCTAGACTTCTATTACAAATTTAGAAATCTTCCCTGTAATGGTTTATTCATTTCTATTTTAATTCCTCTGTCAGCCAAAATTCTTTGTTGAAAGCAACAAAATTTGACTCTGGGAAACTTTAACATAAACTTAATTTACTGAAAGGATACTTTATAGCTTGTAGAAATTTGGGGGAAGTTAAAGAACCTGGATCCAAAATGGGTAGGAATTAAGCAAGGCTTGAGAATCTACAAGAGCCTTTTGGGAGGAAGATTTTTCTCTCTCTCTTTGTGATACTTGCGCCAGATTCGGTCCCCGATGGGATGGTATTATGGGCTGATCCAAGGTCCCATGCCTACACCTTAACAACCAGAGGGACAAGGAAATAAGCTTTAGACATTTTGGCTTCTTTAGGATGTCATGCATCTTACCTCCCCCAAGATTCATATATTCAGATGTTGGGTAATTAACTTAATAATGATCAACATTGCTTTGGAAAGAATACATCTGGATGCCTGAAGAGAAAAAAAATAACATTAAAAGATAGTACTTGGGTACCCATAGATATCAGAGTTTCCAGAAAGTAAAAATACAGTCTTGTCAGAGCATATGGCAATGAGAAATTTGGGGAAAATTAGGGGAAATAGCAGTTAGTGAGGTAAAACCTTAGAGTGAGTATATGGCCTTGAATACTTTTCTCTTTCCATGGTGTGCAGTAAAAAGCTAACTCACCAGGTCTCAGTTGCCTAAATCCTGCACATGCCATAGGTTTTTAGAACGGGCCCTTTTCTGGCTCCTGGGAGATAACCTCTGAGCCATGCAGATATCCAGCTTGATAAGAATGTCTTTGCATACCTGAGACCTTGGGCCATGCTGGATAGATTATGCTAACAATGTGATTTATGGTTACTGCCTGTTTTTGCCTAGATGCTTGGGGCTTTGGGCCAGGCTCTGTTTGGGGAAGTGCTAGTCTGAGAACCGAGGTCAGTTACACAGGCACTGAATACCTAGGTGACTAACTCAAATAAGATCCCTGACACTAGGGCTCTGGTGAAATTTCCCAACTGGCAACACTGCACATGGTGTCTCATGTTGTTGGAAGAGTTAATACTGACTGCATGACTCCACTGGGGGAAGAAAACTGGAAGCTCCTGCCTGGTTTCTTGTGGGCTCCACCCTATATAGCTTTTTGTTTGCTGATTTTAATCTATATACTCTTGCTATAATAAACTGTACTCATGAATGTAACAGCTCTGCTGCAGCCTCTCAATTCTTCCAGCGAATCATCAAGCCTCAAGGTGGTCTTGTGGACCTCCACCACACGTGGGACACAGGATTTAACTGATATTTCCCTAAAATTTTGAGTCCAAGAGTAGAACCCATTCCTTCTCCCTGCTTATAAAACCTTTTTTCAGGGACTGTTTTCATAATGCATGTGTGCTGTTACGTTCTGTTTGTATTTAAGGATAAATATAATGCCCATCAGACAGAAGGCAGAAAACAATAAAATGGAGAATTAGTACCTGACCAGAAGCTTCCAAAACCATTGTGTGCCAATATGAGAAGCTAGATAAATAAGAAACAGATGAAAGAGACCTGGAAATTTACATTATCCATAAAAGACAAAGCAACGGTATAATGCTTTACATCATTTCTTTCTTAGAATGCTATTGATTGTGCAGTTTGCAAAAATTGTTTTTGTTAACTCCCCTTTTGTTACCTCCTGTATGTGTCCCTTTATTTCTTTCCGAGGTTGAGTTGGCAAGATGTGAGTTGCAGTGACAAAACAAACATGATGAATTTCTGTTGCCCTGTGAAATTTGTTCAGTGTGGAGTTCTTTTGCTGTTTAGAATCCTAATGTTATGCTCACGCACCCCTTTCCATCCATCAGATAGCATGCTGCCATCTGTAGAAGTGCCACAGTGCTAAGATTTATGTGTTACTATTTAAGGAATTTAGGTTTGGCAACTTCATGATGTTCATTTGGCCAAACAATAATATGCTAATTAACCTGCTTGACCTAAATTATACAGCACTTGAAGATATGCAGCCAACCCAATTGCTCAATTGGCTGAGCATTTCTGACCCTACAGTTTTGCATATAAGGAGCTTTACATCATAAAACAAATGGTTATTGGGCTGCTCCATTTCATCATCTGAGAGGGAATTAATTATCTTCAGTTCACTAAAGGAAATTTATATTTCATTTGATTTGTTATGATTATACCATTATTTCACAATTAATGTGCATTGGCAGGGACAAAAAAATTTACTTTCTTGGGGCGCCTGGGTGGCACAGCGGTTAAGCATCTGCCTTCGGCTCAGGGCGTGATCTCGGCGTTATGGGATCGAGCCCCACATCAGGCTCTTCGGCTATGAGCCTGCTTCTTCCTCTCCCACTCCCTGCTTGTGTTCCCTCTCTCGCTGGCTGTCTCTATCTCTGTCGAATAAATAAATAAAATATTTTTAAAAAAAAATTTACTTTCTTTCCCAGAACAATCTGTATTTTTTAGTTGGCTGAAACACTGATAAGGAAGTGTAGACATTTATATTTATTTTAGCTTGAGCTTAGGATATGAAATTCAAGATCCATATGTGGGTTTCAGAGTCTATGAATGCCCAGAAGCTATATGCAGAATTTGACACACATGTGCTTAAAGTAGTTTATGAAAAAGATTTTCTAAGTTCTCAAATTGGATTCGTGCCCCCAAAATAAAATGTAAAAATAGTCATTAGGTATTCAAAGACTAATGATCCTTTTTTTTTTTTTTCTTCAATAACCTCATTTGGTGGACCCATATATCTGGTTTCCTTATGGTTACTTATCACGTAATGCTGAAAATCTTTAGCAATATCTCTCACCAGTCTGCCACCTCAGCAGAATTCAAATAAATGAAATACTCTAATAGTCAGAAACAAATTAAAACAATACAGATATTGAAGAAAATTATTGCATAGAAGTTCTTTAAGATTTAAATTTTCTAGTACAGGTCAAAACAGTGCTGAAAGTGCTCAAATCCCAAAGACTATACAATCTCTTGCTATCTTGATAACAGAGGAATAGGAAAACTTAGTAACATGGTAAAAGAAAAACATTCAGTAAGGAGAAGAAAAATTAGGAGAACAGTTTAGTCACTGCCTGAATTCCATAATCGAAAGTAAAATCAAAGCTGAGAGTTGTGCTAAGAGCAAAAGTTTTAAAAAGTTGTGCTGAGAGCAAAAAAAAAAAAAAATATATATTGTATCTGTCTTGAAAAGAAGCAAGAATAGTTAAGTTTAGTATAGGTTTAGTAGAGGAATGAGATAATGTCTCAATGCTAATAAAAGCATCACATTAAGGATGCCTGACTTCTTCACTAGTATGGTATCAGGTAAAGACGATAAGCATCTCTTACCAGTGTGCTTGAATTAGTGCATATGGGAAATGTTATTTAAATGTTTCCAATAAAGTGACGAAGTAAATGTACATATTGTTGATCTAATAATGCTTGCAAAATGAGCATTGCTATAATAACAATAAAAATAAAAATAATAGAGGAAAAGCAGTATATTAAGCAGTGTAGGTGGCTTGAAGTTCTGTCTCATCTTCCTTGGACTCCTGCTCTTTTTCATTTTTTTTTTTTAAAGATTTTATTTATTTATTTGACAGAGACAGAGACAGCCAGCAAGAAAGGGAACACAGCAGGGGGAGTGGGAGAGGAAGAAGCAGGCTAATAGCAGAGGAGCCTGATGTGGGGCTCGATCCCATAACGCCGGGATCACGCCCTGAGCCGAAGGCAGACGCTTAACCGCTGTGCCACCCAGGTGCCCCCCTGCTCTTTTTCATTTAACTATTTTTATTAGTTTCTATTCCTGCATAGATTCCTTATTCAAATATAAGCAGAAAAATATATATTTTTATTATTTTCTCATAAAAGGTTATGTACTATTCATACTCTTCTAGATTTTGCTTTCTTCATATATACCATATTGTGTACATCTTTGTGTATCATCCTATGAGATAGGGTGCTTTTATTCTATTTTATATTGGAATACCATGATGGTTTTTTTAACCAGTTTCCTATTGATAGACTTTGGGGGTTTCTCTTCACAATTGATTACATCATACCCAGATATATTTGCACACGTGCAAGTATACCACAGGAAATCCCCAGAAGTGGGGTTGTTGAGTCCAAATGTGTAATCAGTTGTAATTTTGATAAATACTGGAAAATTGTTTTCCATAGACATTGTGAGCCATGTTACTGATATGTTTTTCTACAGCCTTACCGAGAGAGGATGTTAATAATTTCTTGAATTTCTGCTGAACTTACAGATGAAAAAACATTTATCTGTGTAGTTTAAGTGAGCATTTCCTATGTTCTGAACTAAATTCAGAAACTTTTCATGTGATGGAGAGTCACTTGAACTTCCTTTTTGATGAAAAATATGTTCATGTGTTTTATGCATATTTCTATTATGTTATCAGCCTTTTGTGATTATTTTTCTGAAAGCTTTTTAATGTATTAAGGAGATCAGTTTTTGTGATGTGAATTGTAAATATTTTTCCCACTTTAATATTCATTTATTCATTCAAGTTTTCACCTTGCCTATTTTTTTCTTACAGAAGTATTTAATTTTTTTGAGGCTGATTTTATCAGTCATTGTTTTATGACTTCCAGATTTTGTCTCAAACCAAGAAAGGCCTTTCCTACCTCAAGATTATAAAGGGATACTCACTTGTTTCCTTATACATTTGTTCAAGTTATATATTTAAATCTTTGATATATTAAGGTTTATCCTGGTTTATGATGTGGTTTTGGTGATAAGATAATATTTATTGAACAATTGACCATTCCCTTACAAATTTGAGATGCCAAATTTCCATATGTATGCATTTTTTGGTCTAATTTTTTTTCCATACCATTGATTGGTCTCTTTGTAGATTGGTGCCATATTACTTCATATATTGAGACTATATCTTTATGTTCCTGATAGGTTTAGACCTCCTTCATGAATCTTTTACAAAAATGCACTGAATATTCCTATTTATTTTTGTAAGAATTTTAACATCTGCTTATATAGATCCAAAGAAAGTTCATTTTTATTTGAATTTATTTTAAATGTGTAGAATAATTTATAAATAACAAATATTTATTTGATGCTTAATATGTGCCAGATAATGTTCCAGTGCTGGGAATCCACAGTGGACAAAAAAGAAAAAAAAATTCACTGTCCTTAAAGAACTTACATTTTAGTGGTGAGATATAAACAATGGGAAAATCAAATGGGTAAATAGTACAATATATTAAAAGTTTCCAGTGCTATAGAAAAAAACTAAAGTAGGGAATGGGAATAGAGGGCCAGTATGTATATATGTATGTATGATCTATCTATCTATCATCTATCTATCTATCTATCTATCTATCTATCTATCTATCTATCATCTATCTATCTAATGTTGAGTGTATTTATACAAAAAAACTGGAATATTTTTCCATTTATACAATCTTATTTTGTGTCCATCAGTACCTTTTAATTGAGCACTTATTATGTACGAAGCCATGTCTAATTGATGGAGATCAACTGTGCTTATGGAGCTCACATTTGGTGATGGTAGAGAAATAATCAAAGAAGGAAGTATAATAAGCAAATGATAACATATATTCAAAGGTTAATACATCATGGGGGGGGAAGGCAGAGAAAGAGGGTAAAACCAGTGTGCCTGTGTGTGTGTGTGTGTGTGTGTGTGTGTGCGTGTTGTGTGTGTGTGTGTTGATAGAAATGAGGGGTCAGTGTAGATATATTTTATGATGCAGTGTTTTTAAATTAAAAGTCATACTATCCATTCCCATTTGCTCAGTCTTTATGTCTTTCAAAGTGGTTTAAAATAGTCTCCATATTGGTCTTGTGTATGTCATGTTCAATTTATATGGGCATTATATAGTAGAGATAGAGACAAAGAGAGAAAGACTTGTTTTATCAGATATCAAACATATCTTAAAGTTGTAATAATTAAATAGGGTATTTGGTGCATAGATAGATAAAGCCATTTATAGGACAGAATTCAGAGTCTGCATACATATCTTTACCCACATGAAATTCTAATAGAAGACAGATTGGTAGAGTTAAGAAAGTTTTCAGTAAGTGTACTGGGATAGCAGGTGACTCATAGAGAAGAAAATAAAAAGTTTCTCTATGTCCAACCATACACAAAAATCAATTCAAGATATATAAAGAATTTCATATGAAAACAAATCCCATAAAATTTTTAGAACACAATATGCAAGAACCTATAACTTGTGATTAAGTAAAGATTTCTTAAAGACTCAAGCAGTGCAAACTAAAATGGAACAGATTGAAAATCTTAATTACACTAAAATAATTATAAAGAAAAGTAAAATCCACACACTCAGGTTATTAACAATGTATTTCATGAACAAAAGGTATAGAATCTAAAACTTATAAGCCAAATGACCAGAAACATGTGTCAAAACAAAAAAACGGAATTATAAAGAAAAGGGAACAAGAAATTCAACTTCAGCAGTGAACATCAAATACAAGTTTTACTATAAAGAGATACTATTCAAATTCTACAAGAATATCCAAATTTTAAAAATCTGAAAATACTAAGTATGGATGAAGATGAGAATCAGTGGAAACTCCCATTTCTTACTGGAATAAAAGTATATGCGAGACTTTGGAGTCAATTGTTATTGTGGTATCAAATTAAACACATACACATGTATGATGGTATTTACAACACTTCAGTTATGATTCTTTGACAACAACATGAAAGCTATTTTAGATCTTTAAAAATACATTGAATTCTGGGACTTCATCACGGTCCACATTATTCAAGAGTCTCAGAGATGATGCCTCAACATCAGCATTTCTGAAGACCTCTTAGCATGATTTTTATGTGCAGGTAGGTCTGAGAAATACTGCCTTAGAGAAAGACTCTCATAAGTACCCCAAGACACAAGAATGAAAATGTTCACAGCAACATTACTTATAAAAGCAAAATATTGTAGTCAACTTAGATGTCCCCAAACCACAGAGTTAAATCAACTGACCACAATCACACTACAGAATGCTGTAAAAAATGAACAAACTGCAGGCATATAGGTCAACATAGATTAATTTAAAAAATAAACCATTGAATAATGTAGGGTGCAGTCCCCAGAAAACAGACTATGACAGATTTGTACTTAGGAGATTGTGATGGGGGCACTCTTGGAGACAACACACGTGAGCAGTGAGAGAAGCAGGCTTGGAAAGAGAAAACTGTAATGCTGTCATAGGAGGCCTCAGCCAAGACTGTGCAGAGCTTTGACTGGGATGGCCTTTCAGCATTGTCCCAACTGAGGCAAAGGGGCTGGATTTTTGTACCCCACATCAAGCAGATTGGCATTACCTTTATTGGCTCTCTTGCTGCTGGGAACACTGTGTTCCACTGACCCTCTCCATTAACTTGTCGAGGGCCACATACTCCTCTTGACACTCTAACATTGCCACGCAATAAAACAATTATGCCCACTTTGCTTGTAATCACTGTTTAAGAGTCTCAGAATTACATAACAAGATCTTATAACAGCATATTGTACCTTTAGCCCTGCCTTACAGAGAACAGATATTTAATGATGTAAATGCCCTAATAACTAGTATTCACCCATTTCAATGAACTCCAACTTTATATCGCATCTCCTTTATTATAGAACCTAGAAGATCTAATCCCTATGTACTCAGCTCCTGCTGGTTTATGTTAGCTAGGTCTTACAGCTACTTTGGGGTATAGTTTCTTAGCAGACTCAGGCATTCCGTGGCCAGATTATGTTGTGACTTCACCCTAGTGATTCTTTGTTTTTCTTCTTTGTTTATGTTTATGTCTATCTTTATGTCTATGTCTAAATTTTATGTACTTTTGTATTTTTATATCATATTTTCTCTTTCAAAGGAGAGGATAATGAAAGTATTATAAATGATTGCTATTTTGTTTAACATTAAACCTAAAATAAGTCAAGAGAATGATGTGAGTACTAAAACTGTTAAAGAATAGATTCATAGCACTTCAGATGAGGGAGAGAGAGAATCCTGTCCTGTCTGCATTTTGCACTCAGGGCGAGGTGATCTCAATGGAGAAGAAATTCTAAATTTCGCAATAAATATCTTATCTAGAGCAAGAAACACTATCTGGACATTAGTGCTTCCTTCAAACACTGTTTTTAGAAAATTCTGTTATTTGGGAAAGTTTCAACCATGATATGTTGAGGTAGAATCAGGGTCAATAGGAAAATCAGAAATATAAGAGAGTCGGTCTTGCAATAGGAAGAAATTTCAAACCGAATACCCAAGATAGAATTAATTCATATTGTATGTTTTCTGCTACTGGAAATGGGTGAAAATAAGCTGGCCCACTACATGGTCTGAATATTATGGAGGTCACTTAAGAATCTGAGGAGATACTCATTCCTTTGTTAATTCAATAGATATTTGCCGAGCATCTGTGCAACGCCAGGCACCGTGTCAAATGTTGGGGATAGAATGATAAACACAAAATACATGGTTCCTGCCTTATTGTCCTAAAACTCAAGTACTTCTAATATCCCAAGCATCTGTATTTAAATGAAACGTACACAGAGCCACAATATAACACAGAGGTAAGAGTTTTGCTAATGTGTGGGTTCCCCCCCCCATACTTCCAAGAAATTCTCCAACACCAGCTGGGTGTCCCACAGTTCAATTCACTTCTGCCACTATCTACTCAGAAATAGCATCAGATCCCGCAGGCTGAGGGCTCAGTGCCACAAGACTGCCCTCTACTTTAAATGACAATTGCCGAGTTCAGGTTGTTACCTGTGCTTCTGACTGACTGGCTGGGTATGAGAGGTTGCCACAACATCCTCCTTGGGTTTGATTAATTTGCTAGAGCAGCTCACAGGACTCAGGACACAAGTTTATTCACTAGGCTACGGATTTATTACAAAGGATATTAAAGGATGTGAATCAACAGCCAGTTGAACAGATACATAGGGCAGGGTCTCAAGCAAAGGAGCTTTTGTCCTTGGGGAGTTTGGGGCCTGGCACATGGAAGGGGTCTGGTTTCCTAACCTGGAAGCTCTCTGAACCCTGTCCTTTCTGTGTTTTTATTGAGGCTCTGTTACAGAGACAGGATTGATTAAATCATTAGCCATTGGTGGGGCGCCTGGGTGGCACAGCGGTTAAGCGTCTGCCTTCGGCTCAGGGCGTGATCCCGGCGTTATGGGATCGAGCCCCACATCAGGCTCTTCCGCTATGAGCTTGCTTCTTCCTCTCCCACTCCCCCTGCTTGTGTCCCCTCTCTCACTGGCTGTCTCTATCTCTGTCAAATAAATAAATAAAATCTTAAAAAAAAAAATCATTAGCCATTGGTGATTGATTCAACCTCCAGCCCCTGTCTCCTCCCCAGAAATTAGGAGGTGGGACTGAAAGTGCCAACCAACCATCTCTTCGAGGTTGGTTCCCCTGACAACCAGCCCTACCATTTTGTGCTTTTCAAAAGTCACCTCATTAACATAAAAACCATGATAGAAAAGTCAGGACCAGAAATATGTCCAAAATATGACCTAAGGAGTATGTATCCATCCAGTCGGCTAACCATCTAACCATGCATGCAGTCGACACATACTTAGTAATTTCTGCTTTACTAGGCACTATCCTATGTCCTACAGATGTAGATGTGAACCCTGAAAACTT
The DNA here is from genome assembly GCF_002007445.2 of Ailuropoda melanoleuca. Taxonomy (NCBI): domain Eukaryota; kingdom Metazoa; phylum Chordata; class Mammalia; order Carnivora; family Ursidae; genus Ailuropoda; species Ailuropoda melanoleuca. The sequence continues at coordinate 202,656,906 of NC_048218.1, forward strand.
TGATATCCATAAGAATAATTTAAAAGTAAAATAAAATCAAACATAATTCAATAATATGGTTTCCCATGGGGCTAAGGCTCAGAATTAATGTAATTTTGGATGTGCTACATGTGCACAGTTAAGTCATCTTATCTTTCTCTTTCTTCCCAGCACCTCCCGACTTACTAATCCTAATTGCCTATTTAAATACCTACCTACTCTCGGGGCGCCTGGGTGGCACCGTGGTTAAGCGTCTGCCTTCAGCTCAGGGCGTGATCCCGGAGTTATGGGATCGAGCCCCACATCAGGCTCCTCTGCTGTGAGCCTGCTTCTTCCTCCTCCCCCTCCCCCTGCTTGTGTTCCCTCTCTCGCTGCCTGTCTCTATCTCTGTCAAATAAATAAATAAAATCTTAAAAAAAAAAAATACCTACCTACTTTTTAAAACCAGGGCTGTTTGTGACAAATACCTTTTTTTTTTCCTGTTTCACGCAGGGCCCTAATGCTGTAGGTTAATATTTCTTCACCTTATTTTTTAAGATGGTGTTTCTTTTTTGGTACATTTTTCACAACATATGTAAGTTTATTTGTTTGGGGTAGGTAGGGGTTTGGGAATCCTGGGGTTAATGAAGAGAAATACTTTACCCTCAAGGCTGAATAGAATGACAGCCCTTGGATAAACAACAAATAATGTTAAGAAGTAGAATTGACAGCAGTCATTATTACGCTGTGTAAAGGGCAGCTTTACATAGATATTAGAGAAAAGATGCACAGATTAAGTATAATAATCCAGGATACTTTCAATAGAAAATTTTAATATCTTAGAATTTGTTTATATGATTTTATATAATATTCACTTTATATTATCTTCCTTATTTTCAAAGTTAGAGAACTGAAACTCAGGGAGGTTACTTAATATGCCAGAGGCAACAACTGCTAAAAGTTGGAAGAGTTAATATCCAAACTCATAACTACAAATCCTGATCTTTTTTACCATGGTATCTCCCTAGCTTGGAGTCACAGAATGAAGAAAGACAATCCTTTTCTTTCCTTTTCTTTCCTTCTCTTCATATTAATTAATTAATTAATTTGAGAGAGAGCATGAGGAGGGGGGAGAGAGAGAGAGCATGAGCAGGGGAGGAGCAGAGGGAGAGGGAAATGCAGGCTCCCCACTGAGCAGGGAGCTCGATGTGGGGCTTGATCCCAGGACCCTGAGATCGCGACCTGTGCCAAAGTCAGGTGGTTAATGGACTGAGCCACCCAGGTGCCCCAAAAGACAATCTTTTCATATACATCATCCCCTCCATCTGCATTCTCTGCCTAGATTCTGAAACCCTTATTGGTATACATAAAAAATGAGGTATGGATCTAATGACAAAGTCTTATTCTTGAGGTTAAAATCTAAACGGAAAACACAGCACAACAGAACTTACTTTCCTTTTGAAGAAGGACCTGTTTTGAAGGGCTGTGTTGTGACTTTTAAACTGCTGTTCACTGACCAACTTAAATCCTATGCTTAGTGTTGATAACTGTAGGGCATTTTATTGTAAACTATTTTTATATACCAGGAATCATATTTTACTTCCATATTTTGCAAGGACACATACGGTTAATCAAATTTGGATGATTGAAAGAATGCATGAGTTTTCTTAATAACTCAGATTGTGTGACAATCAAAGAAATCAAATAATTTAGAGACTGTCAAAAAGTTACCTTTCATTTATAGCTAGTGTATGCCCAGTAAATAAGATGGTTATAAAGCATTTTTTTTGTGTTTCCTTAGCCATTACAAAATAAATCCATAAAGGAAACATCTACTGGTATTCAACCTTTTAGTACCCATCACTAAGTAAAGTGGAGTATACTTAGAAGGAAGTAAGTCAGAAGAAAGAAATAGCTTATTTATAATGATGTATGTTTTTGCCTCACTAATTTATGAAGGCCTAATAATAGTGAAATGTTGGAGTATTCTCTCTCACACACACATACACGGAAACACATATGAAACACACAAATAAATATGGCTCTACTATTGTATAAGCCATTAACATATACACCAAAGGCCTAAACTCTTGTTTGAATTTTGCAGGTTTACCCTTGGGACATAAGGCTTTATCTCAATGATGAAATTTAAGAACGTTTTAGCTCTACAAGGGTTACTTTTAAAATAGGGTTAACATTTGGGCAGATCACATGATGTTCTCCAGCATCATGCATTGAACTTCCAAGGGAAATAGCTATTTTTTTTAAAGATTTTATTTATTTATTTGACAGAGATAGAGACAGCCAGCGAGAGAGGGAACACAAGCAGGGGGAGTGGGAGAGGAAGAAGCAGACTCATAGCAGAGGAGCCTGATGTGGGGCTCGATCCCGTAACGCCAGGATCACGCCCTGAGCCGAAGGCAGACGCTTAACCACTGTGCCACCCAGGCGCCCCAGGGAAATAGCTATTTTGAGTAATTCCCAACAACGTCATTTACTGGTACACTGTAATCCTTCTATATTACTGAAGACACATTGTTTCCAGCTGTGTCTAATCAGAGAGTTACCCATCCATAATAGTTACAAAGTCTATTGATATCTTGACATTTTATCTTCATTACTTAGAAATATACCCTCCACTAACTGAGCAAGACCACCTCTGACCACAAAGGTTAACTTGTTTTTCTTAGAATAGAGTTAATGCAGCCTATGAACCCATGATTCATATTTGTTAAGGACAGAGATTGAGAGAGGCTGGCCAATGACCAACTGTAATAAGAGGCAACTCTACCATCAAGGCCACAGTTCATAGCTCACTTTCGGAGGCAATGAAGTAATTTTAATATTGATAATGTTATTATGGGAGGAAATATTTTCCTGGCCTTCTTGTTTCATGACAGCTGATGTATCTGCAATTGTCAAAGGGATTCTCAAGATGTAGGAAGAAGTCTAAGAAATAACTTTTCAAAATCCTTACAGTGTGAAGAAACTCTAAAACATATCAAGTGATATACATTATTATAATGACTATGAACATTTAATATATTCTATATATCTGAAAACAGTACTTATTTCAATGAGTGCCTCTGTATGCATTTACTGATTGTGTGATTTTTCATATTATTCACTACACTTGTATCTCAATGTCTTTTTTGCTATTTCTAAAAATGAAGGCCACCCATACAGGTAAGGGTTTGCTAACATTAGAAGATACAAAAGTTCCTAAGGAAGTGGTCACTGTCTCACCCCTTTTTGAAGTAAGGAATACTAGTATTATTGGAATGAATGTATAGTTTACTAATGAAGCTACTTTAAGGGAGTAAATAATTTACATATATAATTTATAAAATCTTGTAAAGAATCTGCCCATGTTACCTTACAGTTAACATGTCTTAGTTTGACTCATTCTGAGTAAGTAAGGCTATCAGCTTTTCTTTAAAAGTTACTTCAATTTCCTAGACATTTACTCTGGTAATAACAAAGGGATAATTCAGAAGCACGCACTCCTAACGCTGCTGATTACTTGTTCTCTCCATGACTGAGCTTTGTATTGAATTTCTAATCTGGTTTTCCAGGCTTTTTTTTTTTTTTTTTTTTTTTTTTTTTTTTTTTTACATTTGAAATGAGTACCAAGGAAAAAAATGACCTAAATGACCATTAGTATAAGCTGTAAAATCCTTAAATTGCTTTTAAATGATCATATTTTGGACTGTAGGTCTGACTCAGCATCCAGCAGTCAAAGAGAGTTGACTGCGGCCTCTAAGCATCACTGGTGTGGCGGTCACCTCCTTATGGAAGTGAGGCATGCTGGAAATAAAGCTCCAGGTCAACTGTCAGAATATACAGAAATCAGTGTTGGTATCCCGAGGAAGGAAAAAAAACCATTCTTTTTTGAAACTACTAAGTTTCGATGCGTATATTTGACTGCATATTGCACAGATCAGAATCTTTATCACGCTTCTTTTCTTTCCTTCAGCTAACCATTAAGTACTTGAATATAAGGTGTTTGCAACTATTCATCGAGCAGGCTTCCTGTCACCCACTGTACAAATAACTGTCAATTCTTTTGGGCAGGAGAACTCACGGCAGCAGAACGTTGTTATCAATATTACTTGTGAAACTACAAATTTGAATAGCCATCAGGATCATTCCTCATGGCAAATATTAGGACAATGGTAAATATTAAGACACATCTTTCTAGCCATAAAACCATGATTTTTTTGGTTTTTCTTCAAGAACTATGAATTTTGCAACTCTCTAAGACATAGGCAAAGCCACTCAACTAAACTGAGATAACAAGTGATATTTGATTGACCTTAATACTTAATTATTCCAAAAAAATACCTTCTTGTGAAAGAACTTTCTGCATGTCTGGTGTATATCCATATGTACAGTACAGAAGGGAAGACTGTTTTCATGTTTAGCCTTGAATAGGAAAATTTAATCGTAAGACTTGAAATATTGGGAATTTTTTTTTGAAAAGTAAGGAAAATAAATACTGGGAAATACTGGGGAACACACGCAAATTGTAGTTCTGGTAAAACATTCTTCAATAGCATTCCATCTTTGTCTTATTTGACTAAGGTATTTCTTATTAAATCTAATATTCATATATAAGGCTTTATAAGATACTTTCCAAACTTCAAAAATTACCAAACTCATTTATTTTTTTTTCTGTAGCTTCAGTATGAACATTCTTTATTTTATTGTGAGGGAAACTAGTGTTCAAAATTTCCATTTCTTTATGTGTAATATATAAACCCATTTGAGATAAACTTAAAGATAAAAGATTTTGCTGTAATCTATTAAAGGTTGTCAGATTCAGTATAATAGGTTTTGCTGAAATGGAAACCTATTTTCATTGCTTGGCTTTTACATATGTATATATCCTGTCTTCTCAGTAAGGTCAAACTTCAGGACAGTGGCGCCTGTGATTTACCTTAATGCACCTGCGACAAGTTGGTTAGGTACAGAGTAACATAGGTGAATGATTGCGTTAGAAGCTGCTGATGCCCTGCCCAGGTTTTCTCCAGTGGCTGGAGGCATCCACCCTCAGTTGCTGAGGTGTCCGCTGCTAAGGGCACTTTGCTGCACCTGTCTCTCGAGTGTGGTCTAGGGCGTTCGGAGATGCCTTGCCTGGTGATCCCTGAGAGGTCAAGCACTCACACCCTGGGGATCTAACAGTTTAGCTTCCGTGCATTTCGCAGTATGACAGTGGTACAGCCCACACTCCAGAGCTCCCTGTGGGGCCCGACTGATCTTGATTTCTCCTAAAACCACATCCTTTTCCTAGCTTCTTTGCCTAGCGATGCTGTTTTTCTCATCTGCTTATAAATGTCTTTTGAGAGTAAATTGGAGTCATTATTAAGTCTGTATTTCCTCTCGCAAATGAGAGTAACTCTTGAAAACATTTAAAAAATGAAAGCAGGACATGAGGCCTCCAGTGATGGAAGCATGGGTTTAAGGTGGACAAAGGCTAAAATCAGCGGATAGGCTTTTTAGCTTTTGTGAAGTTAATACTATTTTTCATTTGCTATTGTCTGCATCACCCTCTTTTCTCTTACTGTGTAATACTAATAATTGAGACCTAAGTAGAGCGTCCTTATGCTTACTATTCCCAGTGGTGGCCACACAAATAATTTTGGTGTTTCTCCGTTGTTTAGAACTAAGGATGGTAAAATGACCATTATCTTCCTGAGGGTGCATTTCTCTGATTTTTCCCAGAAGATATTGCCTGAGCAGGCTGTGGTTGTCTGGATCCGGCAGATTGTATGTTTAAAGGAGGCCACTTTGGAAGCTACATTAACTCCTTCAGGCTTTGAGGGTGGTACTTAGCATAATCTAAGGCCAGTCTTAACCAGTTCCAAACAGGTGAATTACTCTCAATGATACACCAGAGCCTTGAATGAGTTAACATAACTTCCCAAGATGTTACTTCAATGAGCAAGCAGCTCACACCTGGGAAGAGCCGGGCACAGTGTGTGCAGGGGACAGGATCCAGAATGGGACAGGGCTGGTTAGCTCTTTTTAAGCACTGCGTGTTTGGGGCTGGCTTCATTTCCAGTCTACTCCCTCCTTTACACTGTGGAGGTTAATTTTGCCGAATGGTAATCCCAGAGTCTTGGGGAATTAATGGAGTTTCCATTTGTTTAGAAATAGATGAGACACTGGCATAGTCTGGATCTGTGATCTGAAAAAGGAGATTAATTATTTCCAGTCTTTAAACAAAACCCAGTGTATTCTGAATCCTAATGCATAGCATTTGTATGGGCTTTTGCTAGGGCTGCGGTAACAAAGCGGTATGAGTGGGGTGGCTTAAATAACAGCAATTTATTTATTTATTTATTTTTTTAAAGATTTTATTTATTTATTCGACAGAGATAGAGACAGCCAGAGAGAGAGGGGACACAAGCAGGGGGAGTGGGAGAGGAAGAAGCAGGCTCATAGCTGAAGAGCCTGATGTGGGGCTCGATCCCATAACGCCGGGATCACGCCCTGAGCCGAAGGCAGATGCTTAACCGCTGTGCCACCCAGGCGCCCCAAATAACAGCAATTTATTGTCTCACCACTCCGGAGCCTGCTGTTTGAGATCAAGATCTCAACAGGGTTAATTCTTTCTGAGAGATGTGAGGAAAGTCGATCCCATGCCTCTCCCCTCACTTCTGCCCTTTTGGTGACAATCTGGTGTTCCACGGCTCATGGAAGCATCACCCCTACTAGTGCCTTCATGGTCATGTGGTGCCTTCCCGTGCCTATCCATCTCCAGATTTCTTATGTTTATGATGCCAGGCATAATCTTCGAGCCTTCTCTAACTGGATTACCTCTGTAAAGACCTTATCTATAAATAAGGTCACATTCTGAGGTACTGGGGTTAGTATTTACCACATATAAAATTTGGGAGGACCTAATTCAATCCATAATAGAATTATTAGAAAATTCTTTTGTGTTGGTGGATGTTACAATTTGAAGTCACAGGACTCGTTGAACACTACATCAAAAACTAATGATGGCTAATTGTTAATATGCTGGCTAATTGAACATAATAAAAAAATTCAAAGAAATTCAGTATTTAAGGATATATGTGACGTAACAGACGTGAGGCCAGTAAACTGAAAAACAATACATTGATGAAAGAAATTAAAAGAATATTTAAGCATATGCATAGATATCCCATGTTCATAGAGTAGATAACTTAATGTTGCTAAAATATTACTTTCCACAAATTGATGTACAGTTGTAATACAATTCCAATTTTAAAGAAATCACATATGTGTTGGCTAATTAAATTTAAGTTAAAAAAAAAAGAAAAAGAAATCACAATCAAAATCCCAGCATGTTCTTTTATAGAAATAGGTGAAATGTTTCTAAAACTCGTATGGAAATGCAAAGAACCTAGAATAGTCAAATCAAATTTGAAACAAATAAAGTTAGAGAATTTGTATTTGAACTTGTACAATGAAAAAAATCAGTAAGATTACAAGATATAAAATTACCACATAAAAATCAAATACTTTTGTATTCACAATTAAGAGTCAGAAGCTATAATAGAAAATATCACCTTATTTACAATAACCACAAAAAGTAAAAATAGTATGTTTACTTACAGTATATTTAATGAGAAACATACAAAACCTAAATAAAGCAAAAGCAAAACAAAACAAAAATAATAACAACAAAATCCAAAACCTTTAAAATACTAGTAAAAGATACAAAGTAGTTCTGAAATTAAATGAATTGATGATTTCACTTCTAGGTTACACCTAACAGACTTACTTTGAAAAGAATGTTCACAGCAGCATTATAAATATAAACCATCCAAATATCTAATAACAACAGAATAGATATTAGATTGTAGTATTCATCTGAAACTATTATACAGCACTGAAAGTGAGTGAAATATGATTATCCAGAGTATGAAGCCACCTCAAATAAAAAGTTGAGTAATCAAAAACAGGAAGAAAAGAGTTTAAGATGTGTGATTCCTTATATATATAGTTCAAGAAAATCAGACAGAACTAAAATAAAACACTATTTTTAAAGATGCACATTTAGCTGATAGACTGTAAACAAATTAAGAAAATAAACAGCACACAAGTGAGGACGGGGACTAATTGTATGAGAGCTACGAAGAGTGAGTAATTGTGAAAAGGGATGAGGGTGGTGACTAATGAATGTTCTGTTTTTTTATTTGGATGATGATAACTTGTCTATAATATTTGTGATGAAATCACTGAATCATATTTGTGTTGACTTTTTAATATGTCCATTATATTTTAAAATAAAAATACAAAAAATAAATTTCAATGAAAATTTTAATATATTCTTCTCACATTCCAGGGGATCATCTTGTGTGCTCCCTGAATTGTGACAACTTGCCCTGAAGATGAATGGATTAGACAATAGACAATGGTAACGGAATTTGTATAGAAATATGTATTTTATCAAGATGGTTCTGTTTAAGACAAATGCAGTCTGTATTCATGATAATGATCTTTTATTGCATCATTTAACCTTTCTTCTCTATAGTAAAGACTTCTATTTCTTCCTAAAAATAAGTGGAGTTTTAGGAGAATGTATGATATTAAGAAATAATCAAAATGAAATCAGTGTTTTTTAAAATAGCACTGATTTTTGTTTTAATATATCTGAAGAGTATAAAGAGTATGTAAACCTTAAATGTGCTTGAAACTAGGTATTTATGTTTAGGTGTTAAAGAATTAAGTTTATATGACTCTTCACTATTAGCACATTAATAATATTGGTCCATGCAAGGACCCTGGTTTATTTTGCTTTATGTAACTTAATTTAATTTTTCGCATTACTGTTTACGTTCAGTCCTCGATTTGATTACTCTCCTGTTATTTATTTATTATTTTGGATCCAAAGAGTGATACCACATTATTATTTTTATTATTCACAATATTTTTAAGAAGTAGATTTCATGATAAGGAAAATCATTTCTAGCATTGTGTGTGAGTGTGGATGTGTATATCCATGTACTTTTGCCACTGCAAGGTTTTCTAGCATTTTCCTTCTTTTTCTCTTGTTTCTTGTATTTTGGATAGCCTGGGCTATGATTTTCCTAGGTGATGATTTTCTAGTCAAACATAGGGATTTTGGCTCTTGGATAGTGTGGGTGATACAGTGAAAAGGATTTTTACTGAGAATCAAAGAGTTAGGTTATAATTCTGAATATGCCAATAATTTACTCTGAGAATTGGGGCAAAGAAGTTCCTCATCTTGGATCTGTTTCCTCATTCTTCTTATAAACTGGTTGTTCTAAAAGTCTGTCCCACTATAGTTTCCAGATGTTAGGTTTTTAAAAGATCAAGAAAAAAAAAATGTAGACCAGGATAGCATAGCCAGTTTATAAAATTTTGCCAAGTGAAAATATTTTTTCCAAAAAGCATGCCCTATACCAGGGTTCAAATCTATATCTTCACTTCTACCTTCTTTTCATCTATATTCACCCATTCGGCAGCCATTCCATTACGACTCAGTTCTAAGAGCTCCTAATGCATGATTTCTTCACCTGTGAGGCAGTTCTTCCTCCTGCATCCCTGTTTAATTAATAATATTACCATTTTACTTCTCAAGGTTGAAATGTTAAAGTCTTTGGCTTTTCCTTTCTTTTACCATCTGTTGAAAACTTCAACCGGTCATAAAATCCCCTTCATTTAAAATAAAATATATCCCTCAAACTGCCTCACTGGTACAGCCTTAAACTTTCCCCCGAACATTTTTCAGTCCCATGTTGTAGCAGCTTTCCGATTATTTCTGATACTCTCACTTACTCCTTCCTCCTCCTGTGCATTTCTAAGCTGTCATTTTTCTGAAGATGGGATATGATCACATCACTCATGTGACTATTATTTTCTCTGACAAATCGGTAAGAATTAATAACCAAACTCCGTTGGGCGTGCTAACCCTTTCAAAGTTATTTCCTAATTTACCTTTCTGGTTTTAATTACCAGTTTTCTGTCTGACACCAGAGCCCTTCCCCATATCAAATATTTTCCTATAGTCCAAATATACTCTCGCCATCCTGTGTCTTGTTCATTCTTCTAGGAAATGTCTTTTTCTCCTTCTTTCCCTGATAAAATTTACCTCACTCAGTAGACCTCTAGACCCTCTCCAGGATCGATCATTCCCTCCTTTATGCTCCACTTGCATTTAGCTCTGTACTGTTTTGGGGAAAATAATAATATTTTAGTCATCACCAGTCCAAGAGTCTTGTATCATGCTTAGAAAATCAGATAAATTAAAAAATATATTGATGCAAAATAATCATTGATCTGTTGGCTTTCCACGTTTACAAGAGTGGGGCTGAATATTAAGGTGTATGAAGTCAATTAAACAAGTATCTGACAGTGTTGCGTCCTCTGTATTCAGCATAGTTCTTGTCACGTAGTGTACGCACAGTAAATATTTTTGAGCAAATGAATTACTAAGTGAGTATATACTTTGAGCACGACACAATATGGAGCTACTTAATGGCCGCTGACTTTGAGGGCTCTGAGAAACCCGCACCCAGAGCCAGATGGGAAGGCTTACCCAACAAAACTCTAATGTTGACAATTATGTTCTAGCACTGCATATTGGTTGATCTTCGGTTGGCAAAATTATCAATCAGAAGTTTTCCATGTATGATAATTAATTTGTTAATGCATGCTATTATTTTTACCTTACCAGAGATATTAATGAGCCGTGTCCATTGACAGAGGGTGCAGGAAGAAGTACTGTTCCCAATCAAGCACACAAGAAGGAGCTTTCTATATATGAGTATGTGGATGTAGGTGTTAGAGTCAGGGAACTTCCTAAAAGAGGCAGACGTGTCACATTTGCAGGGACCTTAAATGTCTTTCCAAAGATGACAGGGTGATTCTTATGCATATCAAGGATTAATAACCACAATCTAAGGGACTAGGGTGAGAAATATGTCCCTATGGCTGAGGTAAATCCCAAAGAATATATTTTCCTCTAACAAGTTCTGGAGTTTCTTTTCCACAATCCTGAAATACTCTAAGCAGAGTTAACAAATGTCAACATAACTTTGAATATATTTATTTGGAATAAAAGGAGTAATAAAATATCTCTCCCATTGTTTATGGAACACTTGCGGTGAATTAATTATCCTTTAGTTTCTGGAGTCTCCACACGTGCCAAAATTCAAATTTTATATGCAATTGATAGTTTGAAAGAGACTTTTTTTAAGGGAGAAGTAAAACAAAACACCCAGGAAAATAGGTTGATGCACAAACTCTAGAATATTGTGGGTGCCTTTTTGCAGTTTATAACATCTGTCTTTAGCAACCAATTAACAGTTTACAGTAACCATTGATTTAAGTGTGAGCAGGGAAGGAGTTAAATATATTTAAATATTCAAAATTCCTCCAACCTATCATGTTTTCTTTTGAAGAAATACATGAAAATTTTCTCCTCCAATAAAAAGTAAATTATAATGTCCTCAGAGATCACCTTCTAGTTTTTTCCCCAGTTAAGGGCAGGATAATATAGTGTAGTTTTCACCTAAGATATCAACCTCATTTGAAAATTTACTTTCCAGGGGCGCCTGGTTGGCACAGCGGTTAAGCGTCTGCCTTCGGCTCAGGGCGTGATCCTGGCATTCTGGGATCGAGCCCCACATCAGGCTCCTCCACTATGAGCCTGCTTCTTCCTCTCCCACTCCCCCTGCTTGTGCTCCCTCTCTCGCTGGCTGTCTCTATCTCTGTCTAATAAATAAATAAAATCTTAAAAAAAAAAAAAAGAAAATTTACTTTCCAAAAATATTTCTTTGGAAACTTTGAAAATTGGTTTAAGGAGGCTTCATGCTAGATCTAACTAAGATCCATCCACCTATAAACTTTCCCTTATGGGGTGGGGGGAGAATATTATAAGCTCCCTCAAAGTCTTAAATAGCTAGAAACCTTTGTCATGACTTCGGTGGAAGTAGACATAACACAATACTTCCAAATTAATTACTTTGATCTAAACTATAATTAACCAACTTTAATAAATTATTTTCCTTTGTTATGCTATCTCCCCAAGCCAGTCTTCCCAGGATTTCAAATGGAAAAGAAACAAATGAAAATTGTTTACATTCATTTTATTCAAGGAGCTTGATTTTTTTTCTTGTTTTAAAATTAGTGGAAGTTTATAAGTAGAAGAAATTTGCTTCTTCCTCTGGAGACTTTTGCAGGACACTGAGTAAAATGCTTCAAGTCACAAAGATAGACTGAGCTTTTTGAATGTAGACTCTGTGTTAAATGCTGTATATAATCCCTGGCTTGTTAACTGTTTATAATGTTTTTGCAAATGAGAAAACTGCATTCTGAGAAATTTTTATCCAAAGGTATAAGGGGAGCTTTGGGACTTGGAGTGAGAATCAGTCTCAAAATTGTTTCCTGACTCTGGGTCTGGTGTTTCGCACACCTCTGAAAATTGCATTTCAGTGAATTTTCTCATCATTTCTATACCAGAATCCCTTGATAACCGTTGAACTTCTATCATCAAATCTTCATTCAGAGAGCTATAGAAGAACCAGGATTAGATGCAATGTTGCAGGTCATTTGTTCCAAACATGCTTTCTCTGAACNTTTCTGAAAAAAAAAAAAAAAAAAAAAAAAAAAAAAAAAAAAAAAAAAAAGAGGCCGTTACTTTTTTAATCCCAAACAAAAAGAAACCAAAAGAAAAATGCTACGTTATTTCCTGAAATGACTTGGCTGTAGCAGACATTTCCATAGTAGGAGTTTTTCATAACCTTTTTCCAAGAGCTATTTCACAGGGATAGCAGGAGAGAATATGAAAATACCAGGAAAGACATACCAGGGAAGATAATCACTAGAGGTAAGAAGGCATAGAAGTATTAAAAATAAAATGTAATCAACATGTATTTATGGCTTTTTTTTTTTCAAAATCATTTCTAATCCTAATCTAGGACGTGGGACCTGTTTTGTTCTGTTTTAACCAAGTTTCCTTATCAACACGTTGACTAAAACTGGCTCACATTCTACATTTGTTGAAAATTCTCTAGTGCTTCTAAGGTGGCAAGGACTTCTTTGTATAAGGCAGAACCAAGATTTGCCTTTTGTAGTTAGTAATAATAATATATCACTGCCCACCACTATGAAACGTCATTCTACCTAGCTACGTATAACTGGATTTAAAATGCAACTGGTGACTATCTCAATTTTTGGATGAAAAAGTACCTAAATCCTTCGTAATATAGAGTTCTAATATCTGGTCAAAAAATATGAAGAGAGGGAAAAACACAAAATACAAGGAAAGTCATGCTAGTCTCTAAAGTGCTTTATTAACAAGAATCAATTCCTAAGTTGTGTATTTAATAAAGTGGACAGTTGCAGAGACAAGAGTAGGTTTGGAAGAGAGAACTCAGCTGTGAAATCACAGTACAGTTTCACGTGATTTAGTGCTCATGTCCCCTCACAAAAAACCTCATAAAGAACTACACGTGTGTAACTACCCTTATTTTATAACAGAGGAAAGACGTTTTAGAGTGATGTATTAAATTACTTGCCAAAGTTGCTATAGTTCACAAAAAAGTCAGCCACTGCTGGTCAGAAGCCAATTAGATTTTAAATTTAGATATTCTGATTCTAAATCTGATGTTACTTGTGCTATATGGAAATGAAGGTCTTAATATATTTTTGGGAAGATAAACTATCAAGGACCAGACTTATCTTCCATCTGAAACAATAAAAAATAGACAAAATAGACAAAACTATGATTTTTAGACATTAGACATCGGAACAGTGATCCATGAGGGAGAGGAAACAATAAGGTGAGTCTCTGATTGGCCCAGGTTACTGCAGCCTCAGGGACACACGGAGTTGAAGAAAGGAGGAGAGACCAAGTGATTTGAATTTGCCCAGCAGAGTACTAGATGACACAGAGAGAGAGAGACAGAGGGAGAGGATGAGAGAGAGGGGGAGAGATATGTATGTGTGTGAGGGGGAGGATCTGAGCATCTACAAAGTTTCTCTTTAGCCTTTAGCTAAGTACTGATCAGTTCCTTTGAGGCAACTATCCAAGGCTGGAAAAGGATATGCAAAAGAATTAGAGGAAACAATTTACAGAAGTCACAAAGGGTGGCAATAGTTCTTGTTTCCACCATTCGGAGGGATTGCAATTTTGTAATTAAAGGAGTTGGGGTAGAGTACATGGAAGTATATTGCCTGAGCAATGGAGCGGAACTAGCTCTGGACTAAAGTCATGTCTGGTCTCACCTAAAAGAGTATAAAGGCAAGCTTTGAAAGGATCAAACTGTTTCCAAGTAACTCTACCACAGCCCTGAATAAAGATCAAGGATATTTACATGAATATAAAAATATGCAAGATCCAAAAAGGTAGAATTGACAGTGTTTGACATCTGATCCAAAGTTACTAGGCATGCAAAGAAGCAGAAAAATACAATCTGTAATGAGGGGGAAAATCAATCAATAGAAACAAACCTATGAAAGATGCAGATGATAGAATTAGGACAAGAATTTTAAAACCGCTCTAATACTCATACGGTGTAGACGTAAGAAAGTAGAAGAAAGATTATGCATGTTAAGTAGAGATAAAAAGGATATGATGAGACCCAATCTAGAGATGAAAACTACAATGTCAGAGGTGACAAATACTCTGGGTGGTTATAACCGGCAGGTCAGACACACAGAAAACGTGGGGAACTTGACATCAGGACTAGCAACTATCCAAATTGAAACACAGAAAAAAACCTAAAAAAATGAACTCAGCAACAAATGTGGGACAATTTCAGAGAGGTTTATGTACACGTGATTGCAGTTCGTGAGGAAAGAGAGGAAAAAGATATAATGACCAAATGTTTGAATTTTCCAAATTTGATGAAAACTATGAACTCCCTAAGAAGTTCAACACATTATAAGCATACGAAATATGAAGAAAACCACACTAAGGCACATCAAAGTCAAATTGCTTAAAATTAGTCATTAGAAAAATTAAAAGCAGTCAGAAAAAAGTCGGAAGAATATAATATGTATAGAAGAATAAAGATAATTACAGGCAGGGGTAATGTCTTTAGAGTTGCTGAAAGGCAAAAAGAAAATGTCTGCACCTTGCATTATTTACCCAGTAAAAATATTTTTCTTTTTTCTTTTTAAGGTAAGATTTTATTTTCTTGTCATGTTAGGAACTTTAACATGTATATTTAAGTTAGACTATGTCCCAGTTAATTTTATGGATGCTGGGGCTAGGGTGACATTACCTTTGTTTTGTTTTTAAGATTTTATTTTTTTAATTTTATTTGAGAGAGAGAGAGAGCACAAGTGGTGGGGGTGGGGGTGTTGAGGAACAGAGGCAGAGGGAAAAGCAGACTCCCCACTGACAGGGACTCAGTCCCAGGACCCTGGATCATCACCTGAGCAGAAGGCAGATGCTTAACTGACTGAGCCACTCAGGTGCCCCTCAAAAGGGAAATTAAAACACATTTAAGACCTAATAAAAATGAAAACAAAACCTATCAAAATTATTTAATGAAGGTAAAGCAGTGCTTAGAGTATAATTTACAGCATGTGTTTGTGTGTGTATGTATATAGATAATAAGGGAATATTATGGATATATATATATATATGGATATATATATGGATATGGATATCTATTGATATATATACATATGGATATGGATTTCTATGGATATATATAGATATATATGTATAGATATACATATATATATCCATATAGATATATATCCAGAAAAGAAGGAATGGAGCTGAGGTCACTGATTAAAATCCTCCTTTAAAAAACAACAACAACAACAAAAAAACAAAAACAAACTTTAAAAAGAAGAGCAAATTAAACCTAAAGTAGGCTGAAGAAAAGTAAGAGCAGAAATAAGAAATCAGAAAAACAAGAGAAAATTAAAGAGACTAAAATCTGATTCCTTGAAAAGATCAATAAAATTGGTAAATCTCTGGACAACCTGAAGGTAGGAGATGTAAACAAATTACCAATATCAGAAATGAGAGAGGAGACAACAGTACAGATGTTACAGAGTTTAAGGATAAGGGAATATTACGGACAACTTTATGCCAATATATGACAACTGAAATTAAGTGCAAAAATTCATTGAAAAACACAAATTGCCAAAGTTCCTTCAAAAAGAAATAGATAACTGAATTGTGCTTTTTCTACTAAACAATTTGAATTTTATGAAACGAAGAAAATTCTCAGCTCAGGTGGTGACTTCTATCAACTATCTAAAGATGAAATACTACCTACATTAGTAAATAACACAAATAGAACATGAGCAAAAAAATGTGAACAGATATTTCACCCAAAAAGATACATACATTAAAGATTAGCCCTTGAAAAGATGCTCAACATCATTCGTCATTAAGAAAATGTAAATTAAAAAAACCCCAACATCAACAAGATGTCATTACAATTTTACTAAAATGACTAAAATTAGAAACCCAATAAAAACAATTATGGCCAGGATGTGGAACCATTTCACCTCTTGTATCTTGTTAGTGGGAATGTAAAAAGGCACAACCGTCTTAGAAAACATTTATAAACACACCTATGGCATGATGCTATTTTATTCCTAGGCATTTACCCGAAAGAGATGAAAGCATGTTTCCACAGGGAGACATGTATACAAATGTTCATAACAACTTTATTTGTACAAACTAAAAACTAAAAATGACCCAAATGTCCATCAATAACTGAATAATTACATTCTTGTAATGGTATACTACTGAGCCGTAAAAAAGAATGAAGTTTGGCGATATCCAACAACAAGATTGAATCTCAGAATAATTATGCTGGAAAGAAGCCAGACAATAAGAGAGTATATACTCTATGACTCCATTTACATAAAATTCTAGAAAATTCAAATCTGTTGAGATAGAAAGCAGATTTGAGGTTGCCTAACGATGGGAATTAGGAGTACAGAGAGCCACGGTGGGGAGGGAGTACAAGGTACACATGTAAACTTAAGGGATGTTGGGTATTTTTTATTATCTTGATTGTTGTGATATTTCACTGTGTGTGTGTGTATATGTCAAAACTGACCAAACAATATGCTTTATATATATGCATTTAATTTTATGTTAGTGATATTTCCATAGAGTTAGGAAAAATTATTCTTGCCATGTTCATGATCAAAATACACATAAATATTCTGTTGCTGAAACTATGTCCTATTTCCTCTCCCATATGTGACCAAGATTCCACTCCAATAATCGTGCGGCTTTTCTGTTCGCATCTTATAGACTACATTCTTTTATTGGAAAGCAGTTTGGGCTAAAAAACATCATTCAAAGATTCAGTGTCTGTTTCTTATTAAAGTGGGCAACAAGATAGATTCTTGAGTGAGATTTGGAGGACAGAATTAAGGCAGTAGCCGCTTTATAACTCATCCTATTGTAGCTTATCGGCTAGCTCATGTCATTGCTATGGGCCAGCCAGCTACCTGTCCTACAAGTGCTACCTCCTTCCTCTGGGTCTTCTGGTCCAGAGGTGTGTTCACTTCCATAACGAAGGGTACCAGCATCCCCTGCAGGACTTCTGTACCCTCAAGGTAGCAGACAACAGGAACTGACACATAATTCTGTCCCTCCTCATGGATTCTAGCTCATGTTGTCATTGCAGCATGTCGTTGTCTTGCTCTCCTGTATTTGCACACATCTTCCCTTTCCAAATGCCATCCTTGTGGATTTAAATCTCCAGCATCAGACTCTAAATTCACATGAGAATGAATTTTAGATCGGTAGATTTTAAAGCTTCAGCCACTTCGAAGAAAGTGTCATTTTCATCTTGGATCCTTGGTCCTATTTCTTGAGAGGGGAAAATTTTCAGTGTGCATTCACAATGCCACCACCCATGGAAGCCTGCCTTAATCACTTCAAAGCTTGCTTGTGGGTATAGGCTGTGCCCTATAGAGACCCCTAGACCCTTACTTCTAATGGAGTAGATGTAAAGATGGCAGGCAGAGCAAACCGGCCACATTACCGTGCTATTTAGAACCAATGCTTTGTGTTATCTCCCAGTCACACATGCTTCCATGGACTCGTGGCCCCAAGTAAGTCATTGACTTTAATTACCCCACAGCACAAGGCACAAATATTTCTGAGAAAGGATTATTTTTACTTATATATTTTAATTTTCCCTTTATCCCCTGTGGAAGTCCTTAGAACTAGTCCTCCCTCTCTTTGTGATTTTGCCAGCAGAGTGTATTTTTCCTTTTATTTTGCAGTCTTTAAAATTTAACTTTGTGCTGAACACAATGAAACAGGCTTCCACCAGTTCTGTCCCTTGTGTCCGTGTAGATTACCATGTAGATGAAAGAAGAAACCACGTTATGCATTCGATTTGTGTTTCCGACCATCTGACCTATCCTAGGATTCAGCATTCCTAGGTGTGGGTAAAGCACAATTCTTAGGGGCCATTGAATGAAGTCACCTTTTGGGTACTGTCTGTTTTTGACCTCATTCTCTTCCCCTACCCATAGGGAAATCTTAGGAAGGAGAGAGCAGTTGCAGGCACAGAAATTAACCCATGAGTTAGGACTCTTTTTGTTGTAAAGCCAGCTAAATTTAACTTTAGTTAAAAAAAAAAAAAGAATGTATTTCCTCATGAGGAGTATGTCAGTATTTGAGTATGTAAGTGTGTATGTAGGTGTAATGAAAATGGAGCTTTTGTTCTAGGAGAACAATTGGCTTTGAGGACCTCCCTCACCTCTCCACAGTTCTGTGCATATCTTGAAAGGTCTCAGCTGTCAGTACTGCTATAAGAACATGAAATCACTGAAGAGAACTACATACTGCAGAAAGGAATTTCATTATGAATCAAGACTAGAGAAAGGCTAGCCTGTTTATCATCAATTTGGATAGATTCAGATACAGCTGGAGTTTCCCTTGACTAATTACGTTCCTTTCCATCTTGTTTTATTAAAGACAGGAACAAAGGAAGCCCTTCTGGAAGTGCCGGCATTTTTTTTTTACTACCTGATTTTAATGGTAATATTGGTGATATCAATACTTTAAGGAAGTAAATGTTACTATTCAATGATTTTTTTTTCCTTTTAGGACATTTGAACTTTGTCATAAATCATTTCTATCTGGTAGAGGGAAGTAAACAAAGATGGGATCAAAAGGGATAGACTTTAATTTCAGATTTTCCACTTGATTTAAATATATCTGTTATTATTACTCTTTCTAATCCTCTGTTTTCACGGCTGTGAGTTGAGAGACTAGATTAGATTCTCAGTTATTTTCTCTATCTAAAAACTAATTATTACTTCATTCTAATACATGTAAAATATTACCCACCTTCAGTTATATCATTATATCATTAATATGACAGCCAAATTAATGCTTTCACTGAACTAATTCTTCCATACTAGGTTTCAGGTAGCTCAACATCAAAAAATGTTTGCCAGCTCTAAAGACTTTTACCTACTTTCTTCATACTTATCAGTGTTGTAACAATGAAACATGGCTGGGTGAGAACACTGGTAGCCTGAAGAAGTATAAAAGAAGGAGATAGGCTGTATTTTCAATTTTATTAAAATTCTTATTTTCAACTAACTATATGCTTTTTATGCTTGGCCTAATTTCCTTTTGGCTGTGGGCAACTTTTTGCAGGTTTTACAATCTCTTCATAAAGCACAACCTATCCCATTATTACATTACATACCTCCATAGGCATGCAATATTTTGCTCAACTTAGAGGTAGGGAGATAAAGGCAAGAATAGTTTTCAAGGTTTTGAACTTTTCATTAAAGTATGCTTTATTGGGCTTTGCTCCTAGTCACATATTAACCAATAGGCATAATAAAATACTTGAAACATTTTTATTTACTGCTGTCTATATGTCTCTTACTGTAGTTAAGAATTATTTTAGATAAATGAATTATTTCACATGCCATTTAAGTTTTGTTTTCATTTCTATAAATGACACATGAATTGATATTTACTATGCTAATGGAACAAGGTAAAAGACTAAATCATATTCTCCTCGTGCAAAGGAAGTTTAGGCACTTTTTTCCAATATTGAACCTTCTCTGTACTGGATGACAAATAAAGTTTACTTACTTATATCGCCATTATTTCCTGGGTTCATGAGTTTCTTTTTACACTAAGTGGTGAGTCTACTTAAATTTTAACTTAAAATTTAACTTCCAGAATTGGTAGGATGCGGTAGCCTTTGTATTAATCATTCTCTTTCATCCCTTTCTCTGCTATACCTCAGGATCATGTCTGAGTGAATGAGTGTACTTAAGTCTGGATGGAGAGAAGGGGGCCTTGGATTGATGAATTGGCCCCTGCATTCTGGTCGATGATAGAATTGAGTTCCTTAAGGTGGAAGATGAGATCCCTTTTCTCTTGGCTGTTGGCCAAGGTCCCTTTCTCAGCTCTGTAAGGCTGCCCACATTCCTTCTTGTGTGGCTCTCTCCATCTTCAAACCAGCCACAGAATGCCAAGTTCTTTCCATACTTCAAATCTTTCTGATGACTTCTTCTGTTCTGCCCAAAACAGAATAGTCTGCTTTTAAGCATTCTTATCTGATTAGGTCAGGCTCACCTGAATAATCTCCATATCTTAAATCAATTGACTTGGGACTTTAATCTGTAAAATCCTTTCAAAGCAGTACCCAGATTAGTGTTTGAAAAGCCAAGGGAGTGGAATCCTGGGAGGACCATCTTAAGAATTTTGCCTACCACAGTTTGCCTTCTGGCCCCCATAATGCCATGTCCCTCTCAAAACAGAATATATCTACTCCATTTCATGATACCCAAAACTTTGATTTTATTACAGCATCATTTTCAAGTCTCAGATCTCATCTAAACCTTTATCAGCTCAAAATTCTAAAATCTCATCCTCAAAGCCATCTGAATTAGGTGTAGATGAGGCTACCTTTCCTCCTGGACTCCTGGACTTGGAACTTCCTGCTTCCGAGTTCATTCAGGGTGTTGGCAGAATTTAGTTCTTTGTGATTGTAGAACTGAGGTCCCTTTTCCTTGCTGGCTGTTTGCCAGGCGGGGAGGGGTTATGCTCTCCTCCTAGAGGTCAGCTGTACTACGTCTACAAAGTGCTCTTTGTCATATAATATAACATGTTCATGGGCATGCTCCTGCATCATATTCATACTTTCCAAAGAGTAGGGCAGAATAACTTTGGTCTCCACTTAAGAATTCTGCCTACCATGGATGGGATACTCTCATGGGCCTTCTGGAGCCCTTCCTACTTCTCTCTCTCTGCTACTCCTGACTAATTAAACCTCAGGTCTGTATATTCTTGGGTTTCCCCATACATTTCTACTCACCCTGAAAGACAGGTGGAGCAAGGACCTGGTATCTGATTTATTTACACTACCTTTGTCTTCTTACAATCCACTCAGTCTGGCAAAGCAAGCTTTACACTTGTTCTTTCTGTTTTATTATGGCTTTCTTTAATGTAAAACCTTGCAGTTGCATTTACCACATTTGGTTCTCATTATGGTTGTCATAGGACAATTTAAATCCTGGGATTATAGAGTTCAAATATAACTATACACTCATTTCTAATATTGGTGAGAGATACTAATGCTTCCTTATAAAATGCACAGAAAATCTGTAAGAAATAGGTGGAGATTCATGTGATTGAATAAATATTGAAAATTAGAGCGATATTACATATGTGGCTACCAAATGTTTAAATTTAAATTTGGATCATTGATTCTCTAGTGAATAAGATACTCCTTTAAATTTTTATCTTATCATTGTAGGCATGTGGTAAGTGCTCCCTAGGTCTGGTGTCCAGGAGAGACAATCTGAGAAATACCATCTACTGAACACACAGATTAAAATAAACTGTTCATGTGTCATTAGTTTAACAAATATTTATTGAGTACCTAGTATATGTCAGCACCTACTCTTTGTAAACTGTTCTAGTGAATGAGATGCATGAGTAAACAAAGCAGATACAAAATCCCTGTACTCAACTATATAAGCAAGTTACACAGAGTGTTAGAAAACAAATACTACTTACACAGATAGAGCAAGATGAAAAAGATCAGAAATGTTGATTCTGGAGTGTAGAGATTCAATTTCAAATAAGTTCATGGAAGAAGAGCTCACTAAGAATGTACTGCTTGAGCCAAGACTTAAAGAATAAAAGGGAGGTTGCTATGTGGCTATCTACGAAAAGAGGATGGTAGGCAGAGAATAGTGAGAGCAAAAACAATGATTGGAATTTTCTAGGAACAGCAAAGGAACACTGGAGCTAGGATGGAGGAAGCAAGGGGGAGAGTGAGAGGAAAAGAGGTAAGACGGTAGGGCAGGATGGGAGAGAAGTAAGGTAGGGACACATAGGTATTAAAGATTTCAGATTTTCCTCTGAAAGGAAGAGGGAAATACTTGATGACTTTGAGCTTAAAGTCTTTGACATAAGAATATGGCTCACATTCTAAAACAATCATGTTAACTGCTTTATTGAGAGTACTTGTATGGGGGCAAGGGAGGAAGCAAGGAGCTAGCTAGGAGGCTACTGCAATGATCCTAACCAAAACCAAAACAAACAAACAAAAAATGTGGCTTACACTAAAGCATTAGAAGAGGAAATGTGAGTAGTGGGCAAATTTGATGTATTTTGAAGATACAGCCAAGAGAATTTTTTGAAGGAGTGGCTACAGTTCTAAGAAAAAGAACTCAAGGATAAATCTAAATTTTTGGCTTGAGCTGTCAACTAAGATGAAGAATGCAGGTAAAAATGGTTCTGGGGAATATTCAAGGTCCAGTTAGGATTATGTTAAATTTGAAATATGAAATATCCAAATGGAAAAGATTATTAAATAGTCAAGTATATTTTTTTTAGATATTCACTTACAGATATTTACTAGATACCCAGGTGGAAATGAATCAAGATTTGAAATATGAGTTTGGATTCAAAAGAGAGGTATGGGCTGCAGGTATAAATTTGGAATTTATTAGCATAAAGACATTTCCAGGAGACTATATAGAATCACCAATGTGGTGAGTGTAGATGGAGTAGAGGATCAAGGACTGAGTCCTGGAACACTTCAATTTCAAGAGGTCAGGCAGAAAGGAGGAATAAGAAAAGGAGACCTGATGAGAAGAGAACAGCATGATAAGAGGATATCAAGAGGGTATAGTGTTTTGAATATCAAAGAGAATATATCAAGGAAAAGGAAGGAATCAAGGAAGGGGGGGTGAGGGGTGCCAAATATTGCCGGTGGGTCAGGTAAGATGCAGGGTAAAAATTGACTGTTGGATTTAAGAAAATGAAGGTTATTGGTGACTTTGACAAAATTAGTTTCATTCAGGTATGGAATGATTGCTTACATGGAGTGGGTTTAAAGTGGACTGGGAAAAGAAGAGCAGGATAACGTGAGTTTGGACAGCTCTTTGATGAACAACAACAGGGAACTGCAGCCGATAAGGAGGTAGAATCAGAGGGAATTTTTTTTTAATGAGAGTAAAGCACAGCATATTTCTATGCTAATTATAATAGTCATAGAGGAGGAAAAATTGATAATGCAGGAGAGAGAATTACTACGGCAAATATTAGAGCAGTTGAGAGGGAATAGGATCTAATGCCCAAGTGAAGGAAAGGGCTACCGTTGTTCATCTATTCTATAGGCAGGACATCAGAGCTTATGATTACAGATACCATAAGTGTGACAGTAGATGTGGTGGTATTGTTGGCTTCAACTTTCCAGCAATGCAGAATGAAGTAGATGGAAGAAGTGGAAAAAAATTGAAAGTAATTGAAGAGGAATTAGGTAGATATATACAGGATTTTAATTGTTACTTCATATGATATGAATTTTATGGAATTGCTTTCACATCTGATCTTGTTACCTTACTCTTGTCCTCTGTTCGTAGAAATGTGAGCCAATACACTTGTTTTCTAAGAGTTTTTTCATGTGCCCTTGTGTGCTGCAAAAATATTCTGTTACCTCCAGAAATGGTAGTATGTTACAGGCTAGGTATTTACTTTTGTGCTATGACTTTCATAATTTATTTTTTTGGTAATGACTTTTTTCTTTTGGATGGCAGAGGACTTTTGCAACCAAAGTCTTAAATATTTTACATAAAGAGAAATCAAATCTATTAATGTCAGATTAATCAGCATATTTACTCAGGCCACAGATCAAAACCATGTGATGACAGTGAGCTAGAAGAAATAATCTTGCTATCACAAAATAATGCCATATGAAAAGTGGCTGAATCATTAAATTCAACTCCTATAGTACAACATAGGAATTGGTGCATTCAGATAAATGCTGGAATATGAAGGCAAGTTGTTCTAATACATGTTAAATTCCTAAGAACAGACTTCGGGGACATAACTGGTTAGGCAGGTAAAAACCATACAGAAATGTTATCTTTATCTAGCCTCATTAAGGGAAAGACACTTACAAATAGAATTTTGCAGATATCCTCATGCATTATTTGCACGTTTACCTCACAACGTAGGTTTTAAACCTAAACACCTATATTGTAATTTTATTGGTACACTGAAACGCTGTTATTAAAACACCACAGATCAATAGTTCAACTTAGCAGTACCATTTGAGTGGGAGAGCAATCCCTGTATGCATTTGGAGTTATGTGTTAAGGAAACTGCATGTTATTTAAAAGCTTACTAAACTAACATTAAAAAGAGAAAACTGAATTCCCTCTTCAGACATGAAAATGTATTTTGTTATTATGAATAAGGAGTAAATTTCTGTGCTATACCATTCCTTGCTATGATGTATTTTTCTTGAGTTTTTCCTCTGAATCCCAGATTCACTACCATAAACAAATGTACCCATCCAGTATCCTACCTATAATTATACTTCGGCAGCTCTATTTTTCCCTTCCACCC
This sequence comes from Ailuropoda melanoleuca, assembly GCF_002007445.2. Taxonomy (NCBI): domain Eukaryota; kingdom Metazoa; phylum Chordata; class Mammalia; order Carnivora; family Ursidae; genus Ailuropoda; species Ailuropoda melanoleuca. Next base: position 202,681,723 of record NC_048218.1, read on the forward strand.
CCCCCTTTTTTCTTTCTTTTTTGTTAGAATTACCCTTGCATTTAGGGCCACAGTGTAGGTTGGTACTGAAGGAAAACCAAAGCTAAAGTTAGGGAAAGCACGAATATATATTCAACACAATTACAGACTCAAAGGAACATAGTAGAGGGAAGTACAGAGGAGAGGGAAGTACAAAGTAGAGGGAAGGCAAAATACTTCTAGAAGGTGGTCCAAGTTTGAGTCTTAGCAATGTAAGTACTTTAAAAATGCTATGCTTTTAGCAAGACAAAACAAAACAAAACAAATACCTGACAGCAGACATTAGATACATATGCTAGGCAGTATTTTTCTGGGTTGTATATGAAGTGATTAATTAAGCTTACAAGATGTGTAGGACAAATAATGCAGTCAGAAATGTTTAAGCAGTTCAGGATTTTCCTGGAAATATTCATTCTTTTAGTGAATATTGAACACCTGCTAGTCAAACTACTGTTAGAAATATTTCTTGCGCATTAGCATTATTCCCTGCCATGCTTGTTAGCGAAGGTAAGGATGATTAGGCTATGGTGATCTAAGTCAAACTTCTGAAATTCTTTCTGTACAGGTCAAATAAGAGTATGAAAACCATTTCAACAGTTGGTATAAAATTTTCAAAAATTTATACTGCATTTAAAGAAAATAAATTCTACTGACGTTGACCTATAGATTTCTTCTTTTTGTTCCTCTGTTTTCCATGTTAACTTTGTACATATCTACAAACTGCATGTTGTTGTTTGCACGCTTGACTTTGTTATTAGGTTAAGATTTTCTTGAGGGCAGACACTTGGTTTATTGATCCTGATAACTTAATGTGACATATTTGTAGTCCTTAGCACGTTATGTAGGAGTTGTAATCTATGGCACACACTCACCAATAGCAAGTAAACAGCTGGGTAGTAAACATCTAAAAAGGCTTTGAAAACTGAATAAATATTGAAACCATAGCCTACAGAAGGCAGGTTGGAACCTAAGGGCTGAACTTAACCAGGTCTTGATAGTCAAAACAGAAATACTATAATTCTCTATAAAACTGCAGTAAAACCCAGAGCTTTGACATAATATATGAAATGCCCAAAATGAAATAAGAAATTACTCTGCATGCAACAAAGCCATGAAAATCTCACTGACATAGAAAGACAATTAGCATATGCTAATATTGAGGTGATATAGATGTTGAAATGATCTGATATAGACATAAAACAGCTATTGTAAAAATGCTTGAATGACAATCATGAACACCCCTTAAATATCTGCTAGAATAGATGAGCTCAGCAAAGAAATAGAGCAAGTGAAGAACCAAATACTAAAAACCGTAATAACCAAAATTAAAAAGAAAAAAAACTCACTGGAAGGACTCAACTGGAGAATAAAGGTATAAGAGAAAAAGTCAGTGAACCTGAAAATAGATCAATAAAAATTATCACATATTAATAGAAATTTAGAAATTGGAAAAAAAAAAAAAGAACAGAGCTTGAAGGACCTGTGGGATAATAATACAATGCCTAGTGCTCATGTTGTTGGAATTCCAGAAGGAATATAGTGTTGAAAAAGACATTTGAAGAAATCATGAAAACCTTTCAAATTTAGCAAATTACATAAAACCACAATTCAAGAATCTGAGCAAACCATCAGTAGGAAACCCAAATAATCTGTGCTCCTACATAATAATCAAATCACTGAAAACTAAAGGCAAATAAAAAACCTTGAAAGCAATACCTGGAAAATGACTTTACTTATAAGGGAACCAACATTCTAATGAGTGAACGGTCCCCATTGGAAACCATGACAACAGAAGAGAGAGACACTACATTTTTAGTGCTGAAAAAAATTGGTAACCCAGAATGCTATGTCCAGTGAAAATGTCCTTTAGCAATGAAGATAAAATAAAACATCCTCAGATGAAGGAACACTCAGAGAATATGTAGCCAGCCAAACTGACTTAAAACAATGACCAAAGAGAGCTTTTAAGACAGAAAGAAATGATACTGAAATGGAAACTTGGAACATCACTAAGGAAGGATGCACAACAGAAAAAGTAAATATTGGGTACCTAGAATGGCTTTTCTTCTCTCCAGTTCTTTAATATGAGTTTAATGGTTTCAGGGTATGTATATGTAATTTATATGACAATTACAGCATAAAGGGACCACACTATAATAAAAGTGGTAAAATATCGATTCTAAATAGACTGTAAAATTACGTATGCATTTCATAATCCCTAGAGAAGCCATTAAAAATATAAGAAGATGTATAGTCAAAATCAAACTAAATAAATTAAAATGGAATGCTAAAGATTTCCAAATAACCCAAAGGCATAAAGGAATAAGGTAACAGATGCAATAAACAGTAAAAATTAATTGTTAGAGCTAAATTTAAACATATAGATAATCACATTAAAAGCAAAAGGACTGAAACACCTAACAAAATCAGAGATTAGAAGAATGGAATTTTGAAAATATTCATCAAGATTAAGAAGTTTTTTACCATTAGTTGTTGGTTTGTTTGTTTGTTTTTTGGTCTCTTTTGTTTGTTTCTTGGTTTGTTTTTTGTCTCCTTCTCTTTCTTCTCTTCTCTGGGACTCCCGTTACATATATGTTGGCACACCTGCTGTTATCCCACAGATCTCTGCATTTTTTTTTTCCAAATTGTTGTTGCCGTTGTTCTTTAGATTAGATGATTTCTATTCATCTATGTTTAAGTTCACTGATTACTTGTCATTTTTTTTAAGATTTTTTATTTTTTTATTTGTCAGAGAGAGAGGAACAGGGAGAACATAGGCAGGGGGAGCGGCAGGCAGAGGGAGAAGCAGGCTCCCCGCTGACCAGGGAGCCCGACACAGAACTTGATCCCAGGACCCTGGGATCATGACCTGAGCTGAAGGGAGACACTTAACCGACTGAGCCACCCAGGTGTCCCTTGTCATATCCTTTCAAAACTGCTATTGAGCCCATCTAGTGAATTTTTCTTTAAAATGATTGCACATTTCACATCTAGAATTTCCATTTGTTTCTTTTGCTTTATTGATATTATTTATTTGTTGTGTTATTATCATGATATATTTCTTTATTCCTTTCAACTTGGTTACCCTTAATTGCTTAAATATTTTTGTTATATCTGCTTAGAAGTCTTTGTCTGCCAAACCAAATATCTTGGTCCACTCCATGACAATTTCTGCTGATTGCTTGCTTGCTTTTTCTTTCTCTTTCCTTCTTTCTTTCTTTCTTTCTTTCTTTCTTTCTTTCTTTCTTTCTTTCTTTCTTTCTTTCTTCTTTCTTTCTTTCTTTCTTTCCTTCCTTCCTTCCTTCCTTCCTTCCTTCCTTCCTTCTTTCTTTATTACTCAGAAATGGGTCACACTACTGGTTCTTTGCCTTCCTCACCTTATTTTGTTGAAAAATGGATATTTTAGTCATTTAGTAACTCCATATTCTGACTATTTCCCCCTTGAGAATTGTTGCTTTTGCTTTGTTGTTTGTTTATTTATTTTTAAAGTAACTTGAGTGGACTTAATCTCTGGATTCTTCCTCCTCTGTGCTGTACAATCACCAATGTCTCTCCTAAGATGATGGTGAAGATGATTATTAAAATGTAGGTGGATTTCCTGGATGTCTTTGTGACCATCCAGTGATTCATTGTAGGTTGTGCTGTTGTGCTGAGATGCTTTGAGGGGTAAGGTTCCATCCTCTGTGGATAGATCACTATGTGGGTTTGAAATTGCACTCAAAATTCAGGGGGTTTTTAAAATTGCCTCTGTTTTGTACTTTTGCTTCATCCTCTCAGATCTTCCCTATGCACACTTGAGATAAGTGTCTGAGATGAATGGAGAGATCATGAAGCCTCTATGGGTCTATCAGATTCAAGATCACCTTGTTAAATTTCTGACTCTTCCTCTAGTCTACTTACTGGGACTATGGTCTCAGGCTAAGGTTGCTGAAGCTTGTGTCCATTCATTTTCTATTGGGTTTGCTACTTGCACCGACAGTGCATCTGAGTGTAGGGTGTCCACCTTCCACTGCAGACTGAGTCAGACCTGTCTGGCCACTTTGCCTCTCGTGGTCATGACCAGCCATGGCTCTGTGGAACAGCCATGGTGTTTGAGGGGATGTGGGAGGTGGTGGGAGCCTCTGACATAAATGAGGTAGACACCCTGAGCTCGTACCTGAAGTTCAGCAGCTCTGTATGAATGACTGCTTCTCAATTTGAGGTTTGCTTTTTAGTTGATATCCATATCCCTGATATGGTTGTTTTGGGAAGTTTTTGTATGGTTTTATAGTTGTTTTGTGGGAGAAGAATTGCCAAACTCTTCACTCATTCATAAAAAAAGTCCCATCCCTTTCCATGTTATTTTTGTCTAGCATTAAGTTCAACCTCATTATTAATTCCTTTTAATTTTACTTTTGTTGTTATTATTATTATTATTCGTAATGCTATTTATACAGCTGGTATTAATTTAGGCTTACTCTCATTATTAACAATTATTTCCATGATTGCACTTCTAGGCATTTATCCTAGAGATATGAAAACATACATTCACAAAAAACCTGCACATGAATGTTCACAGCACCTAGATAGCCTCGAGCCGGAAAAAACTCAAAAGTCCTCCAAAAGGTGAATAGTTAGGCATATCATGGTACATCCATACAATGAAAGAACACTCAGCCATAAAAGGAAACAAACTACAGATGCCCGGTACAACTTGGAAGGATTTCAAGGGCCGCACACTGAGTAAAACCAGTCAATCACAACTACTCAAGGCTGAATTCTCAAGTTTACATCAGAAATTGAGGAAATTCAGTACTGAAGAAGGTGCCATGTTTTTAACTTCTCGTATATTCGCCAGAAGATACAAATCCGATGCAAATATTATTAGCATGTTGGCCTCCGTCTGATTATTAGAGCATTAGCAGAAATATGTTGAAATTTACTCCTTTCTAAAGTATCTTCACTATAGAAATTTGAGTACGTTAGAACATTTGACTACCAAATCATTGAAACAAAATTAAGACAACATGTAGCCTTCAAAAAAAAAAAAAGTTATATGCTGCATGAATACGTTTATATAACTTTCCTGAATAACAAAAGGGTAGAGATGAAGAGCAGTTTAGTGGTTACTAGGGACCAGGGGAGGGGAGTTACTTTGTGTGATGGAGCAGTTCTGCATCTTTATTTTGGTGGTGGTTACATAAGCATATCCTGTGATAAAACTGTGTAGGGTTCGACACACACACTGAGGATTGCACGTAAAAACGGGTGAAACCTGAGTAAGATCTGTAGTCTACGAAGCAGTATTGAACTGGCACCAATTTCCTGATTTCTAGTCATTAATGTACTACAGTTATGTGACTTGTTAACATTGGGGGGACCTGGATGAAGATTCACAGGACTCTGCTATTTTTGTGGCAGCTTCCTGCGAGTCTAGAATTATTTCAAAATAAAAATGTTTTAAAAAAAAGGAAGAGAAAGGTAGTTTCTGAAATGATTAAAGTATCTCAATTACTATGATACTTAATGTTGAAACATACCCTCAGTATAGTGCTGTCTAACCAGGCTCCTATTTATTACACTTCCGGAAGAGCTGTTTCACTTCATAAATATTCTCTGTATTCCTTTGGACAATATGCACATTTTCTTTCATGGCGCCGTGTCTTCTTAGAATTGCAGGAAAATGCTGCACATCTGGACATGTGCCCTAAATTAATATGACTTGGGGTCAGAGGAAAACTGTTTACAACAGACCCCAGCTCTGTTGCCTCCTTGGAAGGGGCTGTGGGTCAGTCCTAGGAGATGCCAAACAGAGTCAGTGGATGGTGAGGAGTGAGTGACCTAGTGGTCCAAGGAAAGAGGCAACCTGAGATCGGAACGAGCAAATATGACCACTTAAATGTAAACTACTAAATTACTTGCAGAATGATGGAGATGTTTGTATTAGAAGCTGAGAATTGGCATCATTAAGACATACCAAAAATTTTGAGGCAGATTTTGAACATTTTAGCTCCTTTGTGAATATTATGGAGGCTACAGAGAATGCTTTTCCTTTATGCTTTAGTAACCTATTAAAGGTGCTTTCATTCACTGGGCTATAGTTATTCATAATTTAGTTCATACTTTACAATTGCAAAAAAAGACATCTTCGGGCAAAGCTGCATTGTCTTCAATATGAATTTTAGAAAGCTGTGTTAGTAGTGTTAGAATTATATCCAATATAAAAGTTCTCAAAATACAACATAATACATTGACAAAAATAGGAGCAATTACAACTCTGTACAGTTATAGCAAAGATAAATGTATTTTATATATGATGGCATAATTTCCCCTAAGTTTGTAAAAATTTTACAAATGACATCTCATTGCTGCAGGTGGTGGGAATTAGGATAGTAAATAGGACATTTCTGTGTCATTTGGAATAGAAAAAAATAACGCCTTGGTCTCCTTTTGGGGATCAAAATAAAATAATTTGGGGCATCTGGGTGTCTCAGTTGGTTAAGCCTCCAACTCTTGGTTTTTGGCTCAGGCCATGATCTCGGGGTCGTGAGATCAAGCCTCGAGTTGGGCTTCTCAACCAGCACAGAGTCTGCTTGAAGATTCTCTCCCTCTGCCCCTCCCCCAACTCATTCCCACATGCTCTCTCTCTAAAACAAATAGATAAATCTTTAAAAAAAAGATATGAGAATTCTACAGCTGATTCTGACAGGATCAGAACTGAAATTTTAATAATGAGATCTATCACATTACTTTTTTGGCTCCCTCCAAAAACTGATAACCCTTAAATGTTTAACATTTATTTAGTTGGATGCATAGACACACACATTTTTATTACTGAAGTTTTAAGCTTGTTCACATATGGAATTTATTACTATAAATTTTCTGAAAAGTTCCTTGAGAGGCATTTAAATTACATATATACAATTCACCCTACTTGTCCCCAGTAAAACTGCATTAACCATGCTTTTTCTGTCAGGATATCAGCTGCTTATGAATGACAACTTTAAGTGACAGCCATCTGGCTGGTACATCTTGTCGCTCATTCCTCCTCCGAGACTTACTCAGTTTGTGCTTTTCCTGTTGCGTAAGATATGTTAGTTAACTGACACCCTGTTTCCAAAATATTCCACTAATGTTGGATTTCACACTGGGACGCTACCACTAATTTAATCTTTAATTTGGTTCTGCTTTCTGTCTTTAATGGTTGTTTTTCTTTGCCTGTGTATATGCCATGAAATTAATTGTCCATTGGGTCAGTAGTAGACAGAAAGTATAATGGCATGAACCTGGCCAAATTATTTTTAACTTTGGATACCCCAGAGGACAGCTGGTAAACCCCAAGGAGTAAACACCGGACGTAGTACATAAAGCTGTGTAGATGGCTGCATAGTTGGCTACATGACAGTACCAAATGGTTGTGCTTTCTAGAGATCCTGGAAGTTCACAATTGTTTTGTGACAGCTTGTCAACATACATAATTCTCAAGAAACAGGAGGCAGTCTTATCCAGCCAGTTAGGAAGGATTCTGCAGTTCTCTCAGGGAGGGCAGGACCATTTCTTCTGAGGTGTTCCATCTTCACCTGGAAAATATACAAAATAATGACAAAGTAGAAAACTAAGGTAGTAAAGACATAGCCTCATTCAACACACACCATCTGACCCATTCAATTTTTACTCAAAGTCCACCATTCCTAACACTCAAGAAAGATTTGAACAGAACCCAAGTCCACCAGGACACCTGGAGCAGTATAATTAGAAAAGGATTACGAAACCAGGGTTGTCACCTGAATTTCACCGTGAATGATGAAAAGAAACTGATGCAAGCCATAGAGAAAAGACTGCCCCAGGGATGATAATTTAGTCAGTGGAGAGTTTCAACTAACTTCTTACTGTTTTAGTGCTTAATGGCCATGGAACTTGAGTCACGCGTGGCGACTATGAGCTTTAATTGAGAACGTGGAAAATGCCTTCCCCAACCCATGTACTTGTAGGATTAGTGAAGTGAGAAAAGCTTCCGAGTGATTGTTCCAAAGCTTCCTGAATGAAAAACCTACATGGCACTTCGTCTTCTGGGTTTAGGGCATAATGTGAATAGAAACAAGGAAAAGAAAATGTCTTAAGGACACCTTGGATGACTCAGCCAATACTAATGGGAGAACTTAAATATATATGTACATGTGTGTGTGTGTGTATATATATATATATATATATATAATGTACATGTGCTTTATCTCTGTGTTGGGGAGTATTCTGTCCTGTATGGAATTAAACGCAGCAAGCAGTTTCATGTTTTCATAGTTTACAGCATATTCTTTTGACAATCTTCAAAACTTCCCCCCCCCCCAAAACCTACTTTTTTTGTTCTTTTGTGAAGGTGCCAGGCAGCTGTTAAGCAATTGCAAAATTTTTAGTGATCCCTAAACATACTTTACATGAGGAAAATGTTTTTCCTTTAGGGGAAAAATTACAATTAAAATCAATTTTATTCCTGCATTCTCCTTGGACTTATAATATTTTAGTTGTCTTCCTTTTTATTAAAAAACCTGAATTTTTATCAGCTGAAAAAATTGGAGCATAGAAATATTTTATGCCGTATTTGAATTGCTAATTAAGTGTGGGATTTATTTTAGGGTTGTAGTTTCTGAAATAGTGGAAATAACAGCTGTGACTGTTTCATGTTGTGCATTTGAGACTCCACACTCTTAGGCAAAATGGGCAGAGTATAAAATAGCCCATCTCTAATATGGGACACTTGAATTTATTATACAGTTCTCACTACACTGAGGGAAATTGACTGATGTTCTCATTCTGCTGTTAGTAAAAAAAACAGTTCTATCTCCCTCCCTCCCTCCCTCCCTCCCTTCTTCTGTCTCTCCCTCCACTACCACCCTCTCTCTCTGTTTTCCTCTCCCCCCCACCTTTCTCTCTCAATCCCCTATTTAGGGAATGGTTTTGTGGAAAGCATTTGGGGATTCCGAAGGATTTTCAAATTTAACCCCATAGAAACTGATTGTAAAAACAGACAACGATTGAAGAATAAGTATAAACCTGTTTCTTAATATTATCTACATTTTAAAGGGAGTTCTACTTTTCAGGAAACATCTGAAAAGTCCCAAAGCTTTCTTATACTTACATAAAAACAGGCAATAAGTAGGACACAGTAATGGAATCTGCTAGAGACATTCGTTCGATTCTATTTTTGCCACTCTGGGTTCATGGGAATTCCTTAAACTCTGTCAGCCTTAGTTTGGCCTTATCTGCAAAATACGAATAATAATAACTATAACACAGAAGATTTTCTAATGATTAAATAAAGTCATGCATGTGGAAGTCATTGTGTAGACCTTCCCTGTGCTCTGAGTTACATTTAAATGCACTGTAGCAACAGCACAAACCTGTGTCTAAGATTGGAAATCGGATTCCTCAGGCAGAGAAGGAGACAAATGACATTGGGAGGGGCCAACTCCCTAAATAATGTTTTACTGATTTTAAAAATCTGAAGCAGGTTTGCCTGATGTCAGGATTAGGCAGAGCAGAATGATTGGTACCCTGGTGTTCATTTTATTAGTTTATTTTGGGGTGTTTGGAATATTTCAAAATGAAAATGGTGAAACAAATAAAGTAGCATAGGAGATTCTGAGATTGGGCCATGGTAAAATGCTAATTTTTTTTTTTCTTCCTCTTGCTTTAAATTAACCTTTTTACTGCCTTGGTGATGAAAGGGTACATTTAGCTTTATGTGAAAGTGAGCTATAATGAAGATATGGAAATAAGAGAAAGGAAAATGCTTACATATTATTAAATTGTTGACCGTAAAGTACCAGTAAAATAATTTTTCTGGCCATGGCGTTTTTTTTGTTTTCAAGTGGAAGCGGCCACCTACATAGAGAAATAAAATGGAGAAAAACCTTTAAGAGTTTGACCTTCTCCCTCAAATTGGAAAGACTATTTTGTAAATTCTGGTGATTAATGAAATATGGAATCTAGGCCATTGTATTACATTTTAATCGAGACAGTGAGAAAATGGTACATTATGGCTATATGTTTATGCATTGCTCAAATTTCACTTAGAAATCTGTATGAAAATTGCTTTAGCCATGAAATAGAAAAACATTTCTCCTGATTAAACTTGTATGTTTGCCTTTCTTTGTTTTAAGCAGTGTCACAAGCTAACGAGAAAGGGGGGAAAAAAAACAATTTGGACAACGTCTCTTAGAAATTAGAGGTGGAGGCAAAACTAACATTCCAATACTTCGGATGTGCAATCCCAGGGCTTTATGAGTGAGGGAGAAGAGGAAAAGCAATTATAAATAAATATGATTTGTTGTGTTGCCAAGCCACACAGTGTCATAAGAAACAGAGCTAATCATTTAGTCATGTATCTCCAAATAGAAGGGAAGAATTTTTGTCAGGCGCTTTCCATATCCTGATGTGGGTCAAAACTTGCACAAAAGGTGTTCACTTCTTTGCATTCCGTGGTTTGGTTACGTGGTCGAGCGGGCAGCTGCTGAGGAAGCCAGAGCGTCCGTAGGATTGCTTGTGGATGCTGGTGTGCCTGGTGGTTCTGCAGCATGTTTGATGGAATCCTGTGGAAGTGTCAGTCATCTCTACAACTTGAAGCAGTGGAGACAGCCTAGAATATTAGATGATGGGCAGACAGTGGGTGGTAGTGACCAGGGCTCTTTGAGCAAGTGGGTGAGGCCTGGAGGGCAGGTGGGTCACAGAAAATGTATTGTAAGGTGTAGGAATTTAAGGAAACTTTTGAGAAACTTTAACAGGTAGAATTTACCTTGGCTTAAAACTGAATATGTGGTAACATGCCGCATAAACAGAATGTTGTTTTGGATAAATTCATATACCATAGAATGAGAAAGAAAATGAACAATAATATCAATCTAGGTGAAGCCAAAATCTTAAGTGAAAAAAAAAATCTGAGAATGTTTAAGTGAAGAAGATTTGAATCAAGCTGGGATTCCATTAAAACCAGCCTAGTGTGATGGTCTCTGTCTAGATTCCTGTAGAGCTATTTGGATGATTCATGCAAATTACACTTGATTTCTGTGAGATGAGGTCAGGAAGATTTTTTTCTGACCCAATAAGTTCTTTCCACACCAAGAGTCTGGAAATGCTCACAAGACTTTCTTTAGGTCTTCTAGAGCCACTTCTGGGGTTTCTTGCAGGACCACGCAGGACTACCTGTTAGAGAGACTTCCCTAAGATAAACTGAGCCAAAAGCTTGACCCAAGTATTGGCATTTGTCTTTGGCAGGCCGCCTGAGAAAAATGATTCTGGATGAATTTTTCTTGGGAGATTCAACAGTAATATTCTTGAATGGGGTTAGAATCACATATTTCAGAAATAATTAGAAAAGTACATCAAGTATTTTAAATGTTAAAAGCAGAGTGGCTGGGTGTAAAGGCTTGGGGGTCCGAGCTCCACGTCACTATGTGACTTTATGCAAACTGCCTTCTCTGTTAACTGTTGGAAGGGGTTAGTCGTATTTAACTCGTAAGTTCATGTGAAATTTAAATGAATCATATATAATGGCATATAGAAGTGCTTGATATGAGTTGCTTCTCTATATTAAACATTTCTTCCCAGTAATTTTTAGTGCCTTGGGATAATCTTGACCAGTTTGAAACTTTTACATCATCTTATTTTTTTCATGGAAGCGTAGAATGACAAGGTAGGGAGGGACTTTAGGGTAAATTGGTTCATCTGTTATTTTACTCAAAAAATTCCCATTGCTTTATTAGAACATTTTTGGTGAGTGGTCACCTAGTCTCTGAATATTTCTCATGGCAATGAATGCATTGCCATATATAGCTGTTCATTTCACTACTAGGCACATTTCCTTCAATTAAGAGAAATATGTTATATCTTCAACGAGTTATATTGTAATTTCCAGGAAGTAGCATTTAGCCACATTTTATTTAATCTGATTTGTTCATGACCACTCCCAACTGACATCTGAAAAATAAATTTTTAAAAAAATTTTCTTGATGGTAATAATAAAGAGACAGAATAAAAGTACTAATAACTTAAATGTTAGTTTCTTATCCTATATCACTAACATTTAAACATTTTTAACACCTGGAGTTGAGAAGAGGATTCTACAGTTGCCTTATGGGTTCTAATTTGCAAAATCCTACAAAAGTTGGGAAATTCTTCTCAAATCAATTCTGACATCACCAAGATCACCACCACCACCAATAAAACCTGTCAAACTGAATCATAGTCACAAAATAAAACTTTTTAGGGCCTTGCCGTATTACCTGATAAGTCCAGAATATATTGCCTTGATTGTTCCCATCCAGTATCTACGGTAGAAAATTAAAATGAATATTACTTTCTTCCAGGTGTCAAATGGAATTAGGTAAAATAACTTGAAGGAATGCCTTGCTTCGCACTGCTACATTTTTCAGCTTGTATTACCTATTCTCTCTGGAGATGGGTGGTATATTTTTCTTCTAATAGAGGGGAAAGCACTGACAGCCCATTGTGATGAAGGCTTCATTGTTAATGATTGCTGTGAGGGTTGGAGAGAGAGGAAGGAAAACTTATCCATATCAATGTAATAAGTGTACTGTCCTTTCAATCATCAGCAGGCACAGACTTATCTATTCAGGGGCTCTAGAATGTAATTGATTTTGATAGGAATTAAAATGCAACAATAGCAAAACTGCAGCAAATACTTCAACTTTTTTGTGTTTTATCTCAAAGCCTTTCATCTGATTATGTGTCTTAAGAAATATAGCACTCACAGAGCGGGAAAAAAAACCATGCTGAATGCTGAAAGCAACTATGAAATCTTGCTGAGTGTTCAGATTAATGGACAGAGAAATAAAAACATGAATACTAATTTTTGGACTGGGTATATTTGGTAATAAGCACACCCACCTATTCACAAACAAGAATTTCTAGCTGCATACCTTAAAACCACATGTATTTTCTTTGTTACAAAAATATGGATAATGTAGATGTGGAGGGGAATATTGTGTGTTCATAATTATTTTCTTCTTGTATGAAGAGTTATTTTCTAAAAGATCAACAAGTGTCATTGAATGGAACTTCCAACGCATAAATTGAGGAAAGCCTATGGTAACTGATAGCATTGTTCTCTTCCCAACCTCTCTCTCTCTCTTAATCCTATGAAAGCAATGCGGTCCCTCAACTCTGAGCTCCCTGTGATGAAATAGAGAAAAATTGTAGTCTGTGCCCTGCTTACATTCCTGAGTTTTTGAGATCAGAAGGTGTATGTATGTTAAAGTACTCTGGTGTTGATAATGAAACTCAATGATATAAAGCATTGTTTCGATATTAAGTGAAATTTGTCTAATTTGAATGTTTAACTTGAAGCAGACTTTTGGAATTTTATTGCTGTAAGTATTAAAAGTTAAATATTTTTATTTTATTTATTTTTTTTAAGGTTTTATTTATTTATTTGTCAGAGGGAGAGAGAGAGAGAGAGAGCACAAGCGGAGGGAGTAGCAGGCAGAAGGAGAAGCAGGCTCCCTGGCAAGGAGCTGGACGTGGGACTCAATCCCAGGACCCTGAGATCATGACCTGAGCGGAAGTCAGATGCTTAAACTACTGAGTTACCCAGGCATCCCTAAAAGTTAAATATTTTTAAATGAGATTTTTTCCCTCTAGATTAATATAGTGTTGCTGTAAATAGACAGAATGAGTAACATTTCTAAATATCTTAATGCCCAGTTATGTCTATTACAATATAATATATCTATATTTGGGATGGACCTCTCTGTGACATTGAGCAATTTCTTTTACCAACCAAATTTTCTATATGTTATCTTAAAAGAATCTATTTGCATCTTTAATTCATTTAAAATTACTAGAATGTGTATAAAAACTGCTCAATATATTGCATATTATTCAAGACATACATGGCATCACTTAATTCTCATATAAATATTATAAAGTAGAATCTATTTTTTGTAGATGAGGTGGTTTGTAGATGAGGATGTTGTGGTTTATATCTTTATTCCAAAAAAAAAGAGAAAGGAAATTGAATATACCATGAGCACTTACATAAGATTTATATAGAGAAAATTTCATCTTCACTTTAAATAAAGAACATGGTATTATTTGCACTGTTTGATTTTCTCAGATAATATACAGTATATAAACATAAAAATGTTTGAAAAAATGAAGTAATATAGCTACATTTTTAAAAAGGAATCAGGGTAACTAAACATGATTCAATGATACTAAAATGTGAAGACAATTTTCTTTATATGATGAATATAGACTGAGAGTATCTTTCAGATGGTAAACTTAAACAAAACAGTTCTGATGAAAGAATTTTAAGAAGAGGGTAAACCTGAATATTCCAGTGCAAAAATCTTTGTCTCCTTCTAAGCATTCCTGAAAGAAGAAAGTTCAGTATGAAATACAAATCTGTAGTTATAAGTAAATGTTTGAAGAGTATGATACATAAAATCGATGATCCCCCCTTCAGTCTCTCACAGGTCCTCTCCCTCCATTCCCCCCACTTTTATATTTCTATATATCAAATAACGACGTGACTATTAGTTTATAAGAAGGTAATACTAAGACCAAAAGCATGAGGAGTCCTAATAAAATTACTAGAAAAATTTTGTTGAAAGGTGACCAGGTTTTCTTCTCTAATACTGTTCTTATTGAAATTGGTTTTTTAGCCTTTTTGAAGTCAGGGACAGGAGTAATCATCAAAGATGGTCAATAGCTTTTATATAAAAATGTGTGGAATGTGAAAAATCCTGCCTGTCAGAACTTGAATTTGTTCATATCCCAAGTTTTGGGGCAATTTCAATTGTAAATCTTGAGAGAATACTAATATGTAACTTGATGAGAGTAGATTAACTACATATATTATAAGAAAATGATAATAACCACACAGAAAGGAAGTACGGGTTTCAGTGTTGATTTGCCTTTTTGCTGGTATTTTTTTTTTTTTTTTGCTAGCAAATACAGAACAGGTTTAAATTCATTATTTCTGTAAATTCTCAGCTAAGAAGCTCAAAGCTTTCTGATATCATTCAAGGAAGATAAGCACTTTTATATAATTTCCAGAAACTTCTTCATAGACATTTTATACATATACTGTATCCACTTACAGCACAGAAAAAAAAAAAAAAACACAACACATGGAGACTTCTTAGTTGAGTCCTGAAGCCTGCATGAGTACTATGGGAAACTTTAGCCAAGTTAAAGTGCAATCCCTTTGACAGGGCTATAGTTATAAAATGACTCTCCCAAGAGTTTCCACAGCCTGAAGCCACACTGAAGGACTTCTGTTAGTGGTCCAATGTCTTGAAGCAGGAGCTGCAAAACAGAAATTAGGAAGAGATGCATTGCTCTAAGCTGGATAGTCAACTGGAATGGCAGAGGGGACATAGCAAGACAGATGATGAAAGGGACAGCAAAAAGATCAAGGTCACCGTGAGAGAAAGGGTCCCCCATAGCATTCTCTTCTGTTTGATTTGCAAAGTGCTCAACTTTGCTGTCTTCAGTGCAAGAGCTTCACCAAACCTTGCTCTTGAGTTTTGGTCCAAAAGGTCTAGTAGTTACCATTAAACTGGTTTCCATTAAACTGACTCACATGTGGTGTGACCTGCTGGTAGAGAGTTTGATTTCTGCACTCAGCTAGTTCTGCATGAATAGAGAGGAGCTCACACAATCCTTGATCCCCCAATGCTTTGCAACCCATAACCATATGTTCCACTACCCGCTCTGACCACCTCTTCACTGCTTTTTGCTTCATATTACTGAATTATATTAACTGTCGTGGCCTAATGCTTTACAGATGTTTTCTATTACATTTTAAACTCTGGTTATTTTTTTTTCCTGCACTGGATTATAAATTCTCTGAAAGCAGAGACAGTTTCCTCTTTTTGAGTATCACCAAATAGATTCAAGTAGAGTTTGCAATGAAACAATCAATACTTCTTATTTTTGTTAAATGAGTTGCCATTACTTGTGATTCTCACATTAATCATATGTTTAAACTTAAAATGAAATTATTCGTGGTATAGTTTTCCTTATAATGAAAAGAAACTCCTTAAATTTATATATCGAGAGGGCAGTTAATCAATTCTCTGGCTCTGCTAAGTAGTAACATGGGAAATATTTAAATATTAAATATTAAATTCTGTATTGATGATCTCTTTGGGTGTATTGTGATATTAGAACTTGTTCAACAATTCTGAAGGTGTTCAGGACATTCAGGATTGTGTTTTGTGATTGACTGTTTCCATTGTATTCCACACTTGCTTTCATATGTATCAAATTGGATCTTGCAGTGTGGACTTTCTTTGATCATTACTTACTTATGACATTGTACTAAGTCTTATCTCAGGCCCAGCAGAGTGAGTGCCGTGCTGAATATTGCAACAACAGCTCTTTCTTTCTCTTGTACTGAAATATTGATGATCACAGAACTTGCTGTTGTGTTTAGTCTTCAACTGTGATCACCGGTTCCTCCAACTGAAGCTTCATGGGCCAACGGCCTATTGACCAGTGGTAAGGGAGTGCCTAACGACCTAATGACAAAGTTTTGGTTGCTAAAACATAGAATTACAACTGCAAATTATTAGTGTATTTTTGGAAAATTCACCCAGAACAATGTCCAAGATAACTTTTCTCTTCTGGAGAAAATGAGGATATGCCATCACAATAGGGAAGCTGCACTCACGCAAATCAGGGATGATTGCAACGTGAACAAATGAGAGCTTGAGTGGAAGCTGGTAACTGTATTTGAATGCTGATAAACTTTAGAAGGGAAAGAAGAGCCTAGAGCAGATGGTAGCCAATCTAGTGTAGCATGGCTGCCAAGGCCGAAATGCTGCCCATTCAGGATCAAGCTAGTGTGAGAGATGAAATGGTATGTTAAGTTGAGCAAATATAGGAAAATGTACCTGAAGAAGGCAAACTCAGTTCAATCAACAGTTATCTACACCCACCCCACCCTTTAAGTCACACTCTTGGACCTTTAAGGGATATTTTGAGTGAATTAAAAAAAAGAAGAAGAAAGAAGACGAAGTACACTCCCAAGATGCTTAGTACCTCAAAGCATTTACTATGTATTCATGTTTACTTGGAAAATGATTCTACGAGCTTTAGGACGAGACATCCACTTATAAAACGAGGTGTTACAAAAGTCATAAGAACCACTTTGTATTACTTAAACCATATAAAATGCTGAAGAGACACATGCATTTTTTCCCATTGTGTTCCTATTTTCAGATCTACTTTGTATAACATGACCATGGTTAAGGTGAGTTTTCCAGACATCTGCACACTTAGGTTTTTAGACTGTTCTGTTTTGATAATTATCTCTGATTCATATGTTTATTTATTTATTTTTTTTTACTGTGAAACATGCAGAACAATTTAAAACCAAGGTAATGCCTTTCTGGGAGCTCTTGTTTACTCTGAAGAAGCTTTTTCAAGTCTTTTGGCAAGTTTAGTGTCAAAAAAGAATTTATCCGTTAGGAAATAATTTTAGTGGACAATATAGAGGCCACCGAAGGATCTGAAGCAGAGTTTGGAGTGTTGAATTTTATGAGCAAGGTACATAAGTGCCATTATAGAAGCTAATTCTGCACTATAGATGTCTTGAAAATATACTGCCATTAATCTCCTAAAGTGAATTTTACTAGAAGACCTTGGGAAGGTGTGTAAGAACAAGAAATAGGAAAACCTGCAATCCAAGTTTCCTTGGATTAATATTCCTTGGAGAGAGCAGAGACGTGCTTACTTTCATTGGATGGCCACTTTTAACAGTACATTTGAGAACAAAAAATTTAAAGAAATGCTTACTAATATCAATCTTATTAGTCAATTAAATTGTCAAATATTAACATCGAAAGAAATCTCCTTCTTTAAGCACAGATTTCCTCCTTCCAGCTGATGAAGAAATCCCTTTTATCATATCGTTAACATAGTTAACTGATCTTTGGCAAAGGACAATGATAATGTAATGGAGAAAAGACAGTCTTTTAAACAAATTGTCCTGGAACAACTAGACACAGACCTCACAAAATGAACAAAATGGACTCAAAATGGATCATGGACCTAAATATAAAACACAAAACTATAAAACTCCTAAAAGATAAGGTGGGGGAACATTACAGGTAAACTTGGGTATGGTGATGACATTTTAGCCACGACACCAAAGACAATGCATGCTTAGGTGATGGTTTATGTCCGTTCTGACTTGCAGATGGTTAACTTGAAGATCAGCTGGCTTCGTGTCCCTTAATTCCATGACAATATGTAAGCCACTCTAAACCTTGACAAAACCTGAGATATCAGAAATCAGGGACAACCTCCCCACCCTTCATCCCAGAGACTAAGACTAATATCATCACTAAATGGGATTAAGTTATTAAATTGAGAAAATAGAACATAAACTTAAATTTCCTTCACACTTAAGTCTTTGACCAAGAGACATATCTGCTGTATCACCATCTGGCTTTTGACCTACAAATTGACCGGAGAAATTTAGATAAATTTTGGATATTTATTTTTAGATGAATTTTCTTAAAAAAACATTGTATGTTAAGTGTAGAGAAACTGTGGAGAATCATAGTGAAAAAATAATTCAAGCTCTGGCAGATGTTATCAGTGCTTGTATCTATAGATTTGAGGTGCTAAAACTTGTTAAGTCCAAGGACACAAGCAACTACATTTAGAGAAATTAATGTAGACATTAACATATTTATGTCACACAGTAATATAGAGAATACAGAAGGTTGTGTTATCTCTAATGTATAGAACCTGATATTGCTACTGAGCTTTTTCTATGTCTTCTGGTAGTTGACCTTCTATAATATATACTGTGTATTTCTGACGCTGTGCGAAAGTACAGACCAGCATGGGTAAGTTGAGCATCTAAATATTAATTTTGAAATATCAGTTGAACAAAAGAATGAGGATGAATGAAAATTATCTCCACCAACTCCAAAAGAGGGGCAGGGTTGTTTTGGAGCCAACAAAGAAAATCAGATTAGGATAACATGAGAAAAGAATGTATTTTAACTTTATCTTAAATGTTTAAACTTTTTAATGTATTAAAATGTATTTAAATGTATTAAATGTATTTAAATGTATTACAACATTTTAATGTATTAATTTCAATGTACAAATATTTTAACTAATATATTTAAAAATATTTAAAAGTATTTTTGTGAGAAAGAGTGAGCATGCATACAGGAGCTTGGCGGGGGGGCAGAGGGAGAAGCAGACTCCCCGCTGAGCAGGTAGCCTGATGCAGGACTTGATCCAAGGACCTTGGGATCAACGAACTGAGCTGAAAGCAGATGCTTAACCAACTGAGCCACGCAGGAGCCCATTTACTAACATCTTTCGATGTGTTTCTTATACTTTTAATAACATGTTGATATTGCAATACTCAGGAATTCTTCTTTAAAAAAATACCACTTTTATTCTTTCTGCATTTCCCTGTTTAAAAAAAGCTTATCAGGTGCCTTTCCATTTGGAAGCCTATTTAAAGGGTAGTGGTATAATAAGATGTGCAAACTACTGAATGACCTTCAGTCCAAGCAGGCGTGCACCACCGAATCCTAGCTGCCTCTACTGTAAACAAGAAAAAAAGTCCAGCTTTATTCAGATCTCCTAGAATAAAGATTGACGTTAGACAATAAAGCATTCAACTCTTTCTGATTAAAGAAGCAGTAGAGGAGTATGGTAAAAGTCAGAAGCTGTTTTCTTTAACCTCAAAAAATCTAAGTTCTGAGGAAGCGAGTATTGTAACTACAAGCATTACTGTCATTGATCATATTTTGGATGATAATAGATGATCTTGCCAATTTTCACATTCTGTGCGTGTGCTGTATGAGTCTGTGGATACACAGTGTGCACATACACAAGTACTGTATTGTCTTGGAATAAGAATAAGTTATAAGGCCAGAGGAGGTCCTTGTGGAAGGATCCTCTATAATGATTCCACTCAGAAAAGCAAATGATTTTAACAGAGTAAAAAAATACATGCAAAGCAGCAAAGAAAGGAGCTTTTTAACGGCTTGCAAATTGTAATTATAAATAGAGAATTGATTTCTAAAGTGATCTGGTGGGTTTTGAACATATTTATTCACTCTCAGTGACTTTTAAATGGAATGTTCTCAGTTTATAAATCAAAAGATCATTTTCACCTGCCAGTGTTGTAAATTCCACCTGCAATCTATTAATCAAGCTATGTTCCTTTTCTCTGACATCATCAGCAGTAATAAAGATTCTGCAAATGGAACTTCGCCGACAGTGCTGTAGTTGATGTATGAGACAAGAAGAACCCAGCCTGCTCTTTCATAACTGCATTGGCTCAGCAGGACGTAATGGTGTTAAAAACTTGTTTTCTGTTACTGAGGTAAGTAGATACTGGGCCAAGACACCTAGGGAGAAAAAAGTGTTGAGGGAAACTGCAAAATTCACCATCTGGCATCAGCCATACTTAGTGTTTTCTTCAGTTCACATGGCTCCCTATTTATTAAATTGTATTTTGTTTCATTATAACATAACTACAGATGGAAAGGCTGATGGGCAAAACAAAATCACGGGATTTCCTTCCAATGTGTAGATTCATAATTTCTTATAATGGTTTGTCTCTTCTCTGTTGTAATTGAATAATCAGCCAGCACAAAATGTTCATTATGCGGCTCAAGAGAACAACCCGACCCAAACGCCAATGAAACGTCTACCCTTTAAGAGATAATAATGTATGTGAAAAGAAAAGCAGGTAAAATGTGTACGGTATCAAAATAGAATCACAGAATATTTTTAGAGACTGCCCAATTCAAGCTCTTCATTATAGATATGCAGAAAATAATATTATTACATGCCTCCAGTTCAAAAGTGAGCTACTGGGAGTATCCAAATATGAATTTTCTGACTTCTTTCTCTAGTGTTTACTTGGTCACATTTTTTTAGCCAAGTAAGCCTAAATTTCAGTCCTGACTATATCATTTATTGGCTTAATGATCTTGGGCAAAATTTTTTTGAGAGTCAGCTTCCCAATGTATCAAGTGAAAATAACAAGGTAATTCATGAGATTACTTTGAGAATTACATGAGACTACCCATTCAAGGCACCAATAATAATTTGTGAGGCATTTTAGGTGCTAGATAGCAGGTACTATAGTTAGTACCATCATCATTGTGATGGTTAATTTGATGTGTCAACTTAGCTAGGCTATGGGGCCAATTCTTTGGTCAAACACTAGTACAGATACTGCTGTGAAGGAAGAAGAGATTAACATTTACAATCAACTGACTTTAAATAAAAAGGAGATTACTCTGGATAATTTAGGTGGGCCTTATCTAATCAGTTGAAGGCTTTCAGAGCAGCCGCTGAGATTTCTAGGAGAAGCATTTCTGCCTCAAGACTGTTAACATGGAAACCCTGTCTGAATTTCTATTCCAAGAGCCACCCACCTGCCCTATAGATTTTGGACTTGCCAGCCTCCACAGTCATCTGAGCTAATTTTATCTATCATCTATCTGACTGTGTATCACCTATTGTTGGTTCTCTGGAGAGCCCTGATATATTAACTAGAGAAACTGATAAAAGAATGAAGCAAATGACTCCTCACTCCTATAATATAAAACATTTCATTATTCTGAAAACGATGTCTAACTGTATATACCACAGTTACATAGATGTAACGAAGCTCCACTGACATATTTAAATGTAATCATTTTATCCTTACTCTGATGTATGAAATATTCAAGTTGTATTAGGCATTGACTCCCTTAATCCAAGCTCTTCCTTTTGGAGATCAAGAAACAGTTTTAGCAATGTCGTCACACTTTTTAGAGGAAGATGGAGATGAGAATTTAGATCCTCTAATTGATATTTAGTATGTTCACATTTTCCAGCATACATTTTAGTGCTTAGATTATTTTTTCAGTGACTTGATGTGGAAATTTGAGTGTGTCCTGTGTGGGATACACACTCTTTATATTTTAACAAATGGGATAAAATATATTTTCATACCTTTAAATTTGGGGCATTATTTTGGGGGGGCATTATTTTGATCTCAAATGATAAACAAGGATAATTTTAAATAAAAATAGATAATTTAATGATGAATAGGCAACTGTATAAATATTATTTTCATAGTTATGTGTCTCCTCAGGCTTCCATTTATTGTCTTTCCTGAGAAAAAGTGCTGATTCATTAAGGCTATTTCTAGATACTGACATTTATGGCAGTGAAGAGTCATCTTCATAACATATATCTTTTTAAATTTTCTGGTCATTTTTTCACCTATCTTCATGGACTTACTGAAAAAAAAAATCACACAGCTTATTTAGAAGATGGAAATATTTAAAAATTGGCTAAGGAGTATAAATTTGTATGAGTTAATAATCTTCAGAAAGAAATGGGTTATGTTAAATTTGTAAATATTAAGAAACCTAAGTTCCACTAATTAGAGTCAGGGAATTGCCTCATCCATGGTCAGAAACCTTCCTGAGGATGTCTCACACTTATCCAGCAGAATGAGGCATCCCTTCTCTTGCTCTCTAGATTAGTGTCAGTAAAGGCCTAGTGGGGAATCAAGACTCTTATTACTACCCCAGCCTAATGGTAAGGCCCACCTCCCCACCACATTCATACTCCTGTGATGTCAGTGGAGGCTGGGTGGGAAAACTGGACTTCTTCCCCCATCTGGCAGTAAGGAGATGGCTCCTTCTACAGGAACAGTGTCAGAAGGAGCCAGATAAAAACAAAAGGTTTAGATAAGCACCAGAGTCTCATAATGTAACACAGAAGATGTTCAAATACCAGTTTAAAATCACTCAGCATACCAAGAACCAGGAACATCTCAACTTGAGTGGAAAAAGACAGTTAAGAGACATCAACACTGACGTGACAGGGATATTAAATTTATCTGAGAAAGAATTTAAAGTAGTCATTACAAGATGATTCAGCAATCAATTACAAACATGTCTCAAACAAATGAAAAAAAACAAAGTGTTGCCAAAGAAATAGTAAATAGTACAAAAAAAGGGTGGGGCAGAAGATACAATTGAAAATTTTATAACTGAAAAACTAACTGGCATAAAAAACTCAATGGATGGCTCAGAAGCAGAGTGGAGGGGACAGAAGAAAAGCATAGTACAATAGAAATTACCCAATCTGAACAGCAGAGAAAAGAGATTTTAAAAAAGAAAAGAACTGATATTCTGGAAACTGTGGGAATATAAACATATTCTCACATTTATGTCATCAGCATCTAGAAAGAGAGCTAAAAAAGGGAGGGGCTGAAAAATACTCAAAATAATGGTTGAAAATCTCTCAAACTTTTCAAAAGACATGAACTTAAAGATTCAGGAGCTGAGTAAATCCCAAGTGGAATAAACTCAAAGTAGTCCACGCCAGGACACATCATAGTTAGACTTCTGAAAACTAGAAACAAAGAAAAAAACCTAGAATATATAAAGACCTCTCAAAACTTAACAGTAAACAAAAAAGTCCAATTAGAAAATGGACAAAAATATGAAGAGACATTTGACCAAACTATTGAAAGCTACAAGAGAAAAATATATCTATAAGGGAAAAATAATTAGAATTCCTGATGATTTTTCATCATAAACCAGAGAGGCCAGAAGGAAGTGGCACATCATTTTCTTCAACAGCCACCCAGGCCCTTCAGAGTGTCTGGAGAATATCAGACAAGGAACGAGTCACAACTTGGCAGGTATATTAACCCTGATTATTAAGAGGTGATTGGCCTGGGGATCGGTGCCCAAGCAGACCCCTTGGGTGCATCTTGACTTTCTAATGCTAAATTAATGCCCTCAGTCTCAGAAGTGCTTGGTGATAAGGGGGTTCAATAACCCTTGGGGTTCAGGTTTAGGTCATACCCCTAGATATGATACCAAGGTCAGTATTGGCATAGCTGAAAGTGAAGGGTTTATATCTAATGATATGGATTAGAGCAGCTGTGGATATGTTTATTGTTTGGGTGTAAAAGAACCATAGAAATTAGGATGAAGAAAGGAATAGAGGATTGGAGCTATCAATTTCCATGGCTTAAGGCTAGGTTAGATTTTTGTTTGTGTAATGATAATTGTTTGCTGTTTTTCCTCTGCTATGTTATGACAGTTGGGGTTGAAAGAATAGATACCATAGGCAATGAAGCAGTTCTGCTGGTAAAGTTGAAGGGACCAAATCAGGATGATGAGCAGAGATAACAACATAAGAGCAGTGACTGGAAGTAGAGAAGAGGCCATGATGGGCGAGGACATAGATACATTGGCAAGCAGTCTTCTTCCTTGCCAGGTGATTGCTAGTTGTGGCCATTTGCCAGTAATGGACTTTCTGCTTGGGTCTGTTGATGAATAGGGACCCTGGGTGAAAAAATAGACCTAAGGGTACCTGGCTGGCTCAGTCAGTAGAGCATTCAACTCCTGATCTCAGGGTCGTGAGTTGGAGCCCCATGTTGGGTATAGAGATAGAAAGATAGATAGATAGATAAATTTCTTTAAAAACAAAAAGAAGAAAAAGAAAAAAATCGACCTTCTACTTTATTCTCCAGAAATTTTCTGTTCAGATTTGAAATCTGTTTAAATTATGGCCAAATGATAATTGCTGGAATTAATAAGTTAGTGTAAAGAAGAAAAGGAAGAGGGAGAGAAGAAAAAAGCAAGAGAGAAAAGGGAGAAAGTAAAAAAGAGGAAGAAAGGAGACAGGAAAAGAGGGAGAAATTGAGAGAGTGGTAAANAGAGGGGTAAAAAAAAAGCCAAAAAAAAAAAAAAAAAAAGAAAAGTCTTTTCCATATAAAGAGGCTGAGATCAAGAGTATTTTTTAACTTTGGGCCCTTAGACATCTATTTTCATGAAGTTTCAACACTTGATTTGAAAAATCAGAGAAAAGTACAATCCCATTACAGATCATTTCATAAAGGTCTCAGAAGTTAATATTGTGGCTAAAATTTTATAGAGAAAAAAGTCTTGGCTTTGGCTTGCCTCTGACCTACCATCCAGCTGTCAGAGAGACAGAGAAATGCAGCACCTTTATAGGGACAGTGAAGGCTACAGAGGTTAAAAAAGTCTGCATTACTTACTCCTACCCCCATTAGTCTTTCAGGTTTAAGAGAATAGATTATGTCATGTGGATAATTTTAAAGTCTTCCCAAAAAGAAAGTGAAGTTAATACGAAGTAAACCGAGAAAATACTTCTGCAGAATTTTCTGTTAATGGATACAGCATGGTTTCTAATGATGGGATTCTGACAGGAATTTTCAGAGCCATGTAAGGTGGTTGAGGGAAGAGTAGGTGGGTATAATCATTGCCTAATTTGTGTCTGCAAGCAAACAGAGCCAAAAAAAAATAGCATGACATGTAGATGAGGGTCAGAAGGCTCTGTTATGTCAAACACGGCTTCATTAACAATGGGTCATCCCTCAGGAGCAGGAAGAAACTGCATATGTCCATGTACAGGCCGGATAAAGTGAGGCCAGAAAGGGTGGGATTGTCCTCAGATTGTCCTCAGACACCAGGATTCCCCAGGCCACTGGCATTTCCTCCTGGCTTTCATACGGAGGCAGAAGGAGGCTGGAGCATTTTCAGGGGGAGGGCAGCGGGATCTGTGCTCTTGAATGTGAAACTAAATGCCCCCTGGGAGGGAATGAGAGGCTGAAGGCTTTGTTCGGGGAAAAGTCAGAGGAAGACAGCTAACTAGTCAAGCAAGTGTTAAGACTGCTATGGATGAAGAGTTCGGATTTGATCTAATAAGTACTCAGAGATTGCTGTTAGGAGGAAATGAAATAACATATGTGAGAACACTTGGTAAATGGAAAGACTCTATGCTAATGTGAGGCATTAATACTATTATTCTCAGGCACTACAGGTTTCTGGGCAGGGGAGTGACATGATAAAAGCTCTACTTTAGAAGATGAGTGTGGGAGTGATGTGCAGAATGGCTGCAAAGGCAGGGAGAGCGCAGGTAAGGAGGTCTGCAGATTTTGCTGAGCCAGCTCACCTGGGAGTTGGGAAGGATTCCTTAAAAAGCCGAAGTTCTCTGTTCTCTCCTCTCCCTCCCCACCATGCCCAGAGGGAGGCCTTCTTTTGGCCAGAAGAGCTGACAATCAGATCCCGCTTTAGCCTAAAGATAAACTAAGGAAGAACTCTAAGGGGTGCTTCTCCAGTCGGTACAAAGGGAATCTGTGTAGATGGATCTGTGATTCTACTGATTCTTCTGGATTTGGTTCAATGCATTTCTCTTTTTCCTTTGCTTCTCGCTCAGGAGAAACAGATGTCGCAGTGCTAATATCAATCCATATGTGGTTCTAGGAAGGGAATCTGCCCTAAAGAGGAACAGGGGCCTCTGACTTTGGCTTCCTTGGGGCTCCGGGGCTTCTGAATCCACACCTTTTATGACTAGTGCAAGATTAAGATGAGGTGAGTCACTTGTTCCTACTTCCTCAAAAATAAAGCTTCGAATTCAGTCCCCTTGTGTGCCTTGTAATAAAGTTTAATACCTCATTAACAAAAAAACCCATGAAGGAACATGCATTTTTAAACAAGATAAATCTTTAGGGAGGAAAAAAGGCCTGAGGTATAAAGAAAGGAGATAACATTGCTTAGAATAAAGGATCAAGATGGATAATATGAAACTTCAATTCACAGAAAGAACGAAGTGTCTTACAAGTGAATGATGAACTGCCAGCAACAAAATTAGAAATCAATATGCTGTATAAAAATTAGCTGGTGTAAGACCAATAGCAAAATACAGTAATCATTTTTAGAGATGGGGCTGAGAATAAAAACAGAAGTACTTGGATCAAATTGAAAGCTGCCATACATTTGTCAAGGGAAAAATAGCAAAGGCTGTCAAAATATCATAGCCTTTTGTTCTTCCTTTTTTTTTTTTGTTAGCTTAAATAAACAAAAATTCCCAAAATAGTCAACTCTTATAATTTGAGCCAGGAAAAGCTAGGAGTAGCGTTTGCTCATAAACAATGCCATTTATAACATTATTTGTTGTGTATATCATTGTAATAAGCATAATTGCAGGCTGTCTTGGAATGCTAGAGTCTGGTTATTGTGGGGTACTTAGTGTTCTAAGTGGGGACCCAAAAGGAGTAGCTCAGGAGATCTGAGTCCTCAGTGCAGAGGTTCTGACCTCTGGCAAAGCAGGTGCACGTGACACACACATGTATACACACACACAAACATACACAGCCAACTACTCAGTTTGACCTCACTTAAGGCGAGTATGAAAAAGACATTAAGGAACTAGATGGGCATTATGCTAAGTGAAGTAAATCAGTGAGAGAAACACAAATACTGTGAGTTCACTCATATGTGAAATTTAAGAAACAAAACAAATGAACATAGGGGAAGGGAAGGAAAAATAAAATAAGATAAAAATATAGAAAGAGGCAAACCATAAGAGACTCTTAACTGTAGGGAACAAACTGAGGGTTGCTGGACGGGAGGTGGGGGGGATGGTGTAACTGGGTGACAGGCATTAAGGAGAGGACTTAATGTAAGGAGCACTGAGGTGTTACATGCAACCGATGAATCACTGAACTCTACCTCGGAAACTAATAATACAGTGTATGTTAACTAAGTTGAATTTAAATTTAGAAAAGAAAAAGACATTAAAGATTCCCTCACTTCATAATGTTCCATAGCAATGTGCTCATACTCACTAGCATTATATTTAGTTATGAGTTAGCAAAAATAAGTAAGAAATCCTAAGGTTCCACACTTTAAACATTGGGATGTTATAGGGCTAGGGAATTGGATATGTCTTTACAGGGGGCAAGAAAATGTGTACAAGATCAAAAGGAAGAGAAAGATAAAGGAAAATAATTAATCCCTTTATAGTGAAAAAAAAGTATATATTCAAGAGTGTAAAATATAAATGTGCTTAAGAATATATGACTTATAATTTATAGATCTTAAGAATGAGCAGTAGCTTTGTTTTGATAGTTTTCTCATTATTTCTTCCTGGATGCTCTTGGCAATGTGATTCGGATAGAAGAAATGATGAGTCTAGACCATAAGAAAAAGGCCTTATTACACATGGAGCTGGATCTGTCTCATCCTAGAGAAAAGGATCCTCTAAGAGGTAATAAATATCTCCAGGTGGAGGTAGCACTTCCTTTCCCTAATTACTTATGTTTGCTGTAGTACTAATTTGAATAAAGCTAGGGTTTAATATAGTAAACCCTATAAAGCTAGGGTTTAATATACACAAATACAATAACTAGTTATTGGGTATGGTATAAAGAAAGGGATTAATACTATGTAAATGGCCTTTCTACCCATTTAGTCAGGATTAAGGAACTCTCCAGGGAAACAGAACCAATTGAAGATAGATAAATCTAGGTATAGATAGATATAGATATACAGGACATTTATTATAGGAACTGACTCACATGATTATGGAGGCCAAGAAGTCCCACAGTTCTGCTGTCTGTAAGTTAGGGAACGAGGAAAACCAGTTGTGCAAGTCAGTCTGAGTCTGAAGGCCTAAGAATTGAAGGGCTGATGCTATAATTCTCAGTCTGAGTCCAAAACCCAGAGAATGAGGAACACAGAAGTCTGAGAGCAGGAGAAGCTGGGTGTATCAGCTCTAGCAGGAAGAGTGACTTCCATCTGCCGGTACCTTTTTACTCTATTCAGGCCCTGAAAGGATTATTGAGATCCACCAGTATTGGTGAGAGCAATCTTTTTTACTCAGTCTATTGGTTCAAATGATAATCTCCTCTAGACACTTCCCCACAGACACACCCAGAAATAATGTTTTACTGGCTGTCTGGTAATCCCTTAACTCAGTCAGGTTGTCACGTAAAATTAATCATTACATGTCCACCCCTTGTCACCTTGGCACCCATCTCCTTAAACCATACTTAACCTCCAAATAAAGATGGTAACAACGTCATAATTCCACCCAACATGATACAACTATCCTGCTTACAACCAAAAACGCACTAATCTCTTTCTCAGAACAGGAAATAAAGTCCTTGAGGAATGTATATTCTTTTCCTGATACCTCATAAATACTATGATGTAAAATTAACAATACTTAAATACTGATATAAAGTTGATGCATTTTATGTTATTTGATAAAGGAATAAGAGAGGAAAGAAAGCAGTATTTGTTTAATATATGTTTATTTAATATATGTTATATGACTATGTTTAATAGATGTTGTAGTTGCTTATACACACACAAATGTAGTAATTACAAAATAAGGAGAAAATACTCTTGATAATTACAGTCTTCGTTTCTGTAACTGCTCACATGTTATAGCTGGTATTTATAACTACGTCCTTCTACTACCCATTCCCTAGTCCCTTCACCTTCAGCAAGAACCTCAGTTGATCCTGGTTTTCTACGTGATGGTGTGACTCAAGCCTCCATTCCTGAAGAGTCTGGGCCATTAGAAGCCCTACCTGGATTGAGTTGTTGTAGTTTTCCATTGACTTCAATTACAAGGCATGGTCATACTAAGCGATGCCCTGCAGGATCTCCTGTATTCCAGACCTACTCTTCTATACCTCCATTAAAGAAAAGTAGCCCAATTTCCCCTTGGAAGTCAGGATCAATCACCCTAGCTAACACTGTCACTCCTTTCTTTTCCTGTTGATTGAGAGGCATGAGAGGCCTAAAGTGGCCATGTGGCTGTCCTAACTTTCAGTTCAATGGAATCATCATTGTATTTTCTGGTGAAAGCATTCCTCCCTCTAGAACTAGAATCTCTAGGCCAGCAGATTATAAAGTTTATGAGAACAGGGAGAATGAATTTTACTAGTGGGTTGCTGGGGGTACTAATAAATGGTGCCACTCTCATTTTCATGCCTTGATTCCTGGATTCCTGAATCCCGGCTATCCAAGAAATAGCACCGTATATTAGATGCTGATTCAGAGCATATATAACCTTCTGGAGAACCTTGACCCTGCCCTACCAGGTATTGCCGCCTAGCTGGCTCTGTAACTGAGTCTTCAGAAAGCCATTTCACTGTTCTTTCAAGCTGGCTGCTTCAGGATGGTGGGGAACATGGTAAGGTCAATGAGCATGAGCATGGCCCATTGTCCCACTTCTTTTGTTGTAAAATGAGTTCCTTGGTTAGAGCAATGCTGTGTGGAATGCTATGATGGTGGATAAGGCATTCTGTAAATTCATGGATGATAGTTTTGGCAGAAGAATTTTATGTAAGGAAGGCAAGTGTGTGTCCAGGGTGTCGATTCCAGTAAGGACAAAATGCTGCTCCTTCCATGATGGAAACAGTCCAAAATAATCAAACTGCTGCAAGGAGACTGGCTGATCACCCTGGAGGATGGTGTTATCTTAGGTCTCAGTGTTGGTCTCAGGGGCTCTGCTGCTGCCAGTTTGGGCACTCTAACAGTAGCTGTAGTTGGACTGACCTTGGTGAGTCCAAGTCCATTACGCTGAGCCTATGCATAATCTGCATATTTGTGTCCCCTTCAGCAGAGGATGATTTTAATAATCAACGGATAGGATGACTCATTTTTTGGGCAGTGAGTGACAGGGGTGGCTGGGGAAAGAGGCTGACTTGTATCCAGAGGATATCTTCATGTATTTTGCCCATTCAGGCAGCTCTGATCATATACTTCTTCCCAAAATTTGTCGCCAATTTCCCATTCCTATTCCTTCCAAATCCCTGATCATCCAGTGAAACCACTGGCCACAATCCATGAACATTGGTCTTCTCAATTTTATGGTTCATTATGTAAATTTGATATAAGTGGGTCAGAGGCTCAAATAGTAAAGATGGTAGTATGAGTCCATAGAGAGAGGATAATTATGAAAGCTGGTGAAATGTGCCCACTGTGGAAACACACTTACTTTAAATGAATGGTGTTGAGGTTTGTGACCTCTTTCTATAGCCTGAACTATAAAGGGATCCTACCTTACTAATACCATCTAATAAATAAGGATTGTGGGGTCTTCCTTACTCCATTGTTACTATGTGCTATTGTTAGAATTAATTCTTACTATGTTCAAAATGTTTGTGTTCCATCAAAATTCATATTGGAAACCTGACTCCCAAGGTGAAAGTTCTAGGAGATGCGACCTCTGGGAAGTGATTAGGTCAGGAGGCAGGGCCCTCATGAATGGGATTAGGGCTCTTATAAAAGAAGCCTGGGAGAGTTCCCTAACTCTTTTCACTGCATGAAGACATAGCAAGAAGTCAGCCATGTGCAACAATGAAGAGATCCTTCATCAGAACGCGGCTGTGCCCACACCTTGATCTTGGACTTCCCAGCCTCCAGAACTGTGAGAAATAAGTTTTGGCTGTTTATAAGCCACCCAGTCTGTGGTATTTTGTTGTAGCAGCCCAAACCGACTAAGACAGATCCTAATAATATGTTTTGAATGTTTCTTAACTTTTTTAAGGGTTTTCCTTTTTATATCCTGAAAATGGTTATGCTTTATGATAGTGTTCTTTTTTTCTTCCAACAGATTTACTAACAGTATGGACGAATAGGCTTTACACTATGGCACCGTTACAGATCGTAATTTAATATCAGACAGCTGTTTTGGAAATCTGAAGAGGGGAGTAAGAAAGAGTACAGATGGCTCTGTGTGCCAGTCCCCACATACTATAAAGACAGCTCAAAGCACAAAGCCTTTTGTGGATTTGTGTGAGTCCGTAATATCATTTCTAATTACTAAAAATAAAATTGAATTTTAAGGATAATAAAAACGTCTAACCGTGGAATGAAAACCTTGAAAACTTTGCATTCTTGATTATAGTAACGCCTCACTTTTTTAGCGACCTCTAATTTCAACCTCAAATATTTGAAACACAACCAACAAACGTGGAGTGAGCAAGAAAAAGCATGATCAGAGCTAGAGTAAGTAATTAAAAATAAAGTTCATTTACTTTTGGTGAGAATATAAATTTGTATAACTGCTGAAAAAAGTATTTGGCTATATGTAACTAGTGCCTGCCTTTTTCATAAGCTTAGACCTTCCATTCATAGCTAGAAATCCAAGTTAGAGTTGTGATTAGACAAAAGTGATTTTCATAGAATTGTAGCCCAAAATGAAAGCAATAGCAACAATATGTGGAACAAAGGAAAATAGCTAAATAAACTATGGCATATTCACATCATAAAGTTTATATGGAAATCAAAATTCATGTGTTTGAAAATTATTTATTTACATAGGAAAATATTCCAATTTAAATGCTAAGTGAAAAAAGCAGGATACAAGCTGTTCCATTTTCTAAAACTAATAACATTAATGAAAATCACACTAATAGTAATAATATTAAGGCATATGCAGTAGAAAATGCACTAAAATATTGAGTTGTTACCTGCCTGCTGAGGTTAAAGATTATGTATTCAGCCTTCATAGTTAAACCTTTCTACATTGTGTTATTTTTTAAATAATGAGCATGGGTTAATTTCACAGTCAGAAAAAAAAATTATAAAGAGCAACAAAAAGTCTCCTATAAATGCAAGCTCATATGATTTACTTTTAGATAGTCTCTCATAGCCAGCAGATTTTTTATTTTAAACATTTAATGATTGGATTTCAAGCCAACAGCAAATTGGTAGCAGGAATTTAAAAGGAGGGATAATAGGGAACTATAAAAAGCCACAGTGACAAAAAGAGGAAAGTAACTGACAACTTCCTCCCTATGGGAGAAACAGGAATATTATGGGAAAATGTGCAAGTCCTCTAAAATCACAGCTCAGTGAGGCCATTTTGAGTAGGGGCTAATGAGCTACTGATCTCAACAGCCTTCCAGGGAATCCATAATATGTGGAGGAAAGAGTTCTGAATCAGAAATTAAAACTACTTGATTTCAGTCCCTGGTCCACGCACTTCCTAGCTTGCGATTTTTAATAAATTCGTGTAATATCTTTAAGACTCAGAAGTCTCAGCTTCTAAATGGGAGCAATCAAGTATTTTTTATGCTTTGTACCATGCTTTCTTTGCATGTGTCATATAAAAGTGCTTTGAAAATAATGATGTGCCATGCATATGCACGTGATGTCAATCATGAACAATATATTAACTGACACTAACAAAAAAGCTAATTCAATAGAAATTTAAAAATCACCTACTTTGTATGCAGTCTAAGAAATTTTTAGAGGGGCAATGTGTTTTAAAAATATGTTTTTGCAGGTGGTTGCAATCAATGTTTACATTTGGTCCATCTCTGGCATGTTCCCTGTTCTGGGAGATAACGCGGCATGGCAGAAAGAACTTGGGGCATGGGACCAGGCACATGTGGCCCAGGTCCTGAGTAAAAGCATTTGCAGGTAGGTAAAATATCTACTATACCAGAAACTGCGGAGTGCAGATAAGATCTGGTGATCTGACTTGGCTTCACCTGCAACACAGAATGTGCTAGCGTTGCAGAATATAGGTTTATTTGGAGAATAATAAGCAGCTGACAATCATGATTGGTGGGTCAAAACTTGATGGGAGATAGATTCTTCACTGAAGGCAGCAGGCTGAGGTTGGCTTGAAAAAAGAGATGAAACTGACTGAAAACGTAGCAGAGTCAGGAATATGGTAATGGGCTCAAGACCTCAGCGAAGAGAAGAGGCTCAGGGATAGCAAACACACAGAGGCCAAGGGTAAGTTGTTCTCAGAGTGGAGGATGACGTTAAAGCATGCTACACACATATGAGAATTATGTGGTACCACTGGGAGTGCATTTGTATCTGAAAGGCCTGTTTTACCAGAGGGGTTTGATTTCTCTGAGTCAGGTGCTGTTTCCCTCTGTCCACAAATTTATTAGATTGTCTCTGAAGGTCAGTGGTCCGTCCCTGATGCTCAGCCCGGGAACCTGCTTCCTCGAGACATAATCATCTGCTCCTTAGTCTGAGATCCTCTCTAGGGAGTGAGATGTGGATGCCCTGACCTAGGGATCTAGAAACATTTTTAAAGCTGGGCAAAGCCAAATATCTGCATATCCTTTATTTGGATTTATCTAGAGTCATAATGGTTCACCCTACTTCACAACATTGTGTGAGGCACAAATGAGATCATGTCAATATTCAAACTATATATTTAAGAGAGAAATGAATAATCATTTATTAAAGATCTCTATTCCTGCTCTGATTACTTTGAGATGCATATGTAACTAAGGTGTGAGGCCTTACAAGGGATAGTAATGATACTGATTATATTTGGGACAATGATGTTCAAGGTGGGTTATTTTCCATTTTGCAAAACTAGTTTCCATTTTGCACCACTGAACTGGGGATCACATCAAATATTCCTGACCCCTGGTTCAAGAGAGAGTAACTATCTAGGAAGTGCTGTTCAGGAACAACACTTGACAATGAATAATACCATTGATATAAAATATATTTACTTATGGAAATAGGCATTTGTAGCTAATTCATATAAATGTTTCTATCATGAACATATATATTTATACCAATAAATATGAAATCAAAAATATTCATCTGTTAATTAAACATTGATTAAGCACATACTAAAAGCCTAAGAAGGACAGTGATAAAAAAAAAAAAAAAGAAAACCAGACTGATAGAGTATGCCACTAGGTATGACTTCATTTTTAGTTAATAACAGGAGAAAGACAGCAGCACATATAGATGTTTAAATAGCCTGATTGGGATCAGGGTTGGCTAACCAGTGATATGATGTTCTTATTCTAAATAAGAATACGTTAATATTACATTTAATATTACTTTAAATATAATAATAATTATATTAATACATTAATATTACTTTACATTAATATTACTTTTAATCTAATAATAAGCATGCTATTATTTTATATTAGACATTTTCATTGATTAAAAAAATTACAGTGTGGCATCTGCTATATCTGTTCACTTAGGAAAGTGTCCTAGTCCCTGAAAATTAGTACCTGAATTAGAGCAATGGAGATACCATATTCCTAGCAGCTATAACACATTGCAAAAATGAGAAAAAGGAAGGATTCCAAATATATGACCCAAGCAGGAGTCAACATTCTGAAATTAAATTAGTGCAACTAATTAATGAAACTAATCTCAATAATTTTCTATGGTTTTGTGAAATATTAAGTGGCATTAAGATGATAGAATTATTTAATTCACATGTTATCAAATGTGGAAGGATGTTTCAGGAAATAAGTCTCACCTCCTTATTTCAATTAAAAGAAATATTATTCAGGGAAGCCACACTCATGCTAGTTATTTTTGAACTGTGTCTAGAGTTGAAATTTAATTAGCTTTATAAATTTGATATGAAATTTGACTAAATAAAAAGGAAATTGAAAGAATACACAAATTTGTTACATAAAACTGCCTTTCTTTTAAAAATTACTTTTTTATGTTTAGCAAGGTCCAACTCTGCTCCTGCAAAGGCGCCTTTCCCTCCCACCTCTACTTTCTTAGCTACAGGCCCCTCGTGTCTGTTTATCTGGGCCAAAGAGACTGGCTCTTTATTTATTCTCAAAAACTTGAAGTTATAATGGTTTACATAACATAGCAGTTTTGTCAATCTGAATCAGTCATCATGAAACCAAATAGCAGAGAAAAAGGAGTAAAGCATAAAGTTTAATAAGATAGGATTTGGGATTAGTCAGTTTTGCATTAACATCTCTGCTCCACTTCAGGCCCTTGAGAAAGACGGTTAACTTCTACGTGCCTCAGATTCTCCAGCTGCAAAATGGAGATAATCATATGAACCTCTTACAACTATTTTGAGTATTAAATGGGATAACATAACCTAACACAATGCCTAGATGTTTAAGTGCTTAATAAATGGCACCTATTTTTTATTATAGTAAATATGTTAGATGTCAATCCAAGGTTCCAAAGTAATTTTCTGGGAGTCAGCTAGGCTATGGAAAGTAATGATCAAAGTTGAAAAATTTATCCTTAACATGGGGTAGTAAGTAGGTCAGGTAGCTCATACAATGATATTATACTTACAGCAAATCTGTTATTAACAGCATTATTAACCCATCTCTCTAGTCATAGAACAGCCTCCTGCTCAGTGAACATATTGGAGGAGGGAGTGAATGGGGCAGGCTTTTCGAGGGGGCATGAAAGATTGTGACTGACTCAGTTTCCTCTCACTGAAACCCGGCTATCCTATTCAAAGAAGTTTTTTTTTTTTTTTTAAGATTTTATTTATTTATTCGACAGAGATAGAGACAGCCAGAGAGAGAGGGAACACGAGCATGGGGAGTGGGAGAGGAAGAAGCAGGCTCATAGTGGAGGAGCCTGATGTGGGCTCGATCCCAGAACGCTGGGATCACGCCCTGAGCCGAAGGCAGACGCTTAACCGCTGTGCCACCCAGGCGCCCCTATTCAAAGAAGTTTTGAAACAACTAAACTCGCAACAGACTAACTGCCAATGTCAGATCGGATTCTGAGTATCACATCTTTGGCGAAATTAATTTGTTCTTTTCTTTTTTTTTTTTTTTTTTAATGATTTTTTATTATATTATGTTAGTCACCATACAGTACATCCCCGGATTCCGATGTAAAGTTCAATGATTCATTAGTTGCGTATAACACCCAGTGCACCATGCAATACATGCCCTCCTTACCACCCATCACCAGTCTATCCCATTCCCCCACCCCCCTCCCTTCTGAGGCCCTCAGTTTGTTTCTCAGAGTCCATAGTCTCTCATGTTTCATTCCCCCTTCTGATTACCCCCCCTTTCTTTATCCCTTTCTTCTCCTACCGATTATCCTAGTTCTTATGTTCCATAGATGAGAGAAATCATATGATAATTGTCTTTCTCTGCTTGACTTATTTCACTTAGCATTATCTCCTCCAGTGCTGTCCATGTTGCAGCAAATGTTGAGAATTCGTTCTTTCTGATAGCTGAGTAATATTCCATTGTATATATGGACCACAACTTCTTAATCCAGTCATCTGTTGAAGGGCATCTCGGCTCCTTCCATGATTTGGCTATTGTGGACAGTGCTGCTATGAACATTGGGGTGCATATGGCCCTTTTCTTCACTACGTCTGTATCTTTAGGGTAAACACCCAGTAGTGCAATGGCTGGGTCATAGGGTAGCTCATTTTTTAATTTTTTAAGGGACCTCCACATTGTTTTCGAGAGTGGCTGTACCAACTTGCATTCCCACCAACAATGTAGGAGGGATCCCCTTTCTGCACATCCTCTCCAACAATTGTTGTTTCTTGCCTTGTCTATCTTTGCCATTCTAACTGGCGTAAGGTGGTATCTCAGTGTGGTTTTGATTTGAATTTCCCTGATGGCTAATGATTTTGAACATTTTTTCATGTGTCTGTTAGCCATTTGTATGTCTTCATTGGAAAAGTGTCTGTTCATATCTTCTGCCCATTTTATGATTTGTTTATTTGTTTCTCGTGTATTGAGTTTGAGAAGTTCTTTGTAGATCTTGGTTACCAGTCCCTTATTTGTAGTGTCCTTTGCAAATATATTCTCCCATTCCGTAGGCTGTCTCTTAGTTTTTTTTGACTGTTTTCTTGGCTGTGCAGAAGCTTTTTATCCTGATAAAGTCCCATATGTTCATTTTATCTTTTGTTTCTCTTGCCTTTGGAGATGTGTCGTGAAAAAGGTTGCTCTGGCCGATGTCATAGAAGTTGTTGCCTATGTTCTCCTCTAGAATTTTGATGGATTCCTGTCTCACATTGAGGTCTTTCATCCATTTGGAGTTTATTTTTGTGTATGGTGTGAGAGAGTGGTCAAGTTTCATTCTTTTGCATGTAGCTGTCCAATTTTCCCAGCACCATTTATTGAAGAGACTGTCTTTTTTCCACCGGATGTTTTTTCCTGCTTTATCAAAGATTAGTTGCCCAAAGAGCCGAGGGTCCATTTCTGGGTTCTCTATTCTGTTCCATTGGTCGATGTGTCTGCTTTTGTGCCAGTACCATGCTGCCTTTGTGATAACAGCTTTGTAGTACACCTCGAAATCCGGCATTGTGATGCCCCCAGCTTTGTTTTTCCTTTTCAACATTGGAGATTCGGGGCCTTTTCTGGATCCATACAAATTTAAGGACTATTTGTTCCAGTTCTTTGAAAAATGTAATGTCCTCGGTATTTTGATCGGGATAGCATTGAAAGTGTAGATTGCTCTGGGTAGTATGGACATTTTAACTATGTTAATTCTTCCAATCCATGAGCATGGAATATTTTTCCATCTTTTTATGTCTTCCTCAATATCTTTCAAAAGTGATCTATAGTTTCTAGCATATAGGTCCTTTACGTCTCTGGTTAAGTTAATTCCAAGGTAACGCATGGTTTTTGGTGTTATTGTAAATGGGATGGATTCCCTAATTTCTCTTTCTTCAGTCTCGTTATTCGTGTATAGAAATGCAACTGATTTCTGGGCATTGATTTTGTATCCTGCCACCTTACTGAATTGTTCTATAACTTCTAATAGTTTGGGAGTGGATTCCTTTGGGTTTTCCATATAGAGTATCATGTCATCTGCAAAGAGAGACAGTTTGACTTCTTCCTTGCCGAGTTGGATACCTTTGATCCCTTTTTGTAGTCTGATTGCAGTTGCAAGGACTTCTAGTACTATGTTGAATAATAGTGGCGAGAGTGGGCATCCTTGTCGTGTTCCTGATCTTAAGGGAAAGGCTTCCAGCTTTTCCCCATTGAGAATAATGCTTGCAGTAGGCTTTTCATAGATGGCTTTTATGAGATTGAGAAATGTACCCTCTATTCCTACACTCTGAAGGGTTTTAATCAGGAAAGGATGCTGTATTTTGTCAAATGCTTTTTCTGCATCAATTGAGAGGATCATATGGTTCTTGAGTCTTTTCTTGTTGATATGATGTATCACATTGATTGATTTGCGAGTGTTGAACCATGCTTGCATCCCAGGTATGAATCCCACTTGGTCATGATGGATAATCCTTTTAATGTACTGTTGGATTCTATTAGCAAGGATCTTGTTGAGGATTTTGGCGTCCATATTCATTAGGGAAATCGGTGTGTAATTCTCCTTTTTGATGGGGTCTTTGCCTGGTTTGGGGATCAAGGTAATATTAGCCTCATAGAATGAGTTTGGTAGCTTTCCTTCTGTTTCTATTTTTTGAAATAGCTTTAGGAGAATAGGTATTATTTCTTCTTTGAATGTTTGGTAGAATTCCCCAGGAAAACCGTCTGGGCCTGGAGTTTTATTATTTGGAAGGTTGTTTATCACTGACTCAATTTCTTCATAGTTAATTGGCCTATTTAAGAAATCTATTTCTTCCTGTTTCAGTCTTGGTAGTTTATAGGTTTCCAGGAAGGCCTCCATCTCTTCCAGATTGTTTAGTTTTTTGGCATATAGCTGTTGATAAAAGTTTCTAATAATCCTTGCAATTTCAATGGTGCTGGTCGTGACCTCTCCCTTTTCAGTCATAATTTTAATAATCTCAGTCCTTTCTCTTTGTTTTTGGACAAGTTTTGCCAGTGGTCTATCAATTTTATGGATTCTCTCAAAGAACCAGCTTCTAGTCCTGTTGATCTGCTCTACTGTGGTTCTGGTCTCTAATTCATTGATTTCTGCTCTAATCTTGGTCAACTCCTTCCTTGTCAGTGGGTTAGGCCTGTCCCTCTGTTGCTGTTCCAGTTTCTTGAGGTGAGAATATAGAAACTGCATTTTAGATTTTTCTATTCTTTTGAGTGAGGCTTGGATGGCTATGTATTTCCCCCTTAGGACTGCCTTTGCAGTATCCCATAGGTTTTGGACCGTTGTGTATTCATTCTCGTTGGTCTCCATAAATTGTTTAATTTGTTTTTTGATTTCCTGGTTTATCGAGTCATTCTTGAGCAGGATGGTTCTTAGCCTCCAAGTGTTTGAGTTTCTTCCAGGTTTTTCCTTGTGGTTGAGTTCCAATTTCAGAGCGTTGTGGTCTGAGAATATGCAGGGGATAATTTCAATCTTTTGGTATTGGCTGAGACCTGTTTTGTGTCCCAGAGCATGATCTATTCTTGAGAATGTTCCATGGGCATTTGAATAGAATGAGTATTCTTTGGTTCTGGGGTGTAGTGTTCTATATATATCTATGAGGTCCAACTCGTCGAGTATGGCATTCAAAGCCTTTGATTCTTTGCTTAGTTTTTGCCAGGGTGTTCTGTCTATTTCTGATAGTGGGGTGTTGAGGTCCCCTACTATTACTGTGTTCTTATCTATATGTCTCTTTATTTTGGTTAAGAGTTGGCTTGTGTATCTTGCTGCTCCCCTGTTGGGGGCATATATATTAATAATTGTCATATCCACTTGTTGAATACTTCCTTTAAGAATAATATAGTGCCCTTCTGTATCTCTCTCTATGGCCTCTAGTTTAAAATCCAGTCTATCTGATATGAGAATTGCTACTCCAGCTTTCTTTTGAGGTCCATTTGCGTGGAAGATGGTACTCCATCCCCTTACTCTAAGTCTGAATGCATCTTTGGGTTCAAAATGAGTCTCTTGTAGACAGCAAATGGATGGGTCATGTCTTTTTATCCAATCTGCAACCCTGTGGCGTTTTATGGGAGAGTTTAAGCCATTTAGATTGATAGAGATTATTGACAGATATGATTTTAATGATGCCATTTCTCTTTAAAGTCTTTGTATCGGTTGTGACTTGCTGCTCTGTATCACTCTTGGGGCCTTTTTACCTTTATAGAGCCCCCCTTAATATCTCCTGTAGGGCTGGTTTCGTGGTTACGAAATTGGTTAATGATTGGCGATTTTGGAACGTCTTTATTTCTCCATCAATTCTGAATGACAGCTTTGCTGGATAAAGGATCCTTGGCTGCATGTTTTTCTCTGAAAGAGCTTTAAAAATGCCCCCCCAAGCCTTTCTCTCATTCCAGGTCTCTGTAGACAGGTCTGACGTAATCCTGATACCTTTGCCTTGGTACGTGAGAAATTTCTTTGCCCTGGCCGCTTTCAATACTGTATCCTTGGATCTAATATTTGCGAATTGCACTATGACATGCCGTGGCGTAGGTTTGTCCTGGTTGAGCTTGGATGGGGTCCTCTCTGCCTCTTGGACACGAATGCTTGTTTCCCTTGCTAGATTAGGGAAGTTTTCAGCTACAATTTGTTCAAATATCTCTTCTAGACCTCTGTTTTTCTCCACCCCTTCAGGGATGCCGATGATTCTGACATTGGATCGTTTCATAGAGTCAGTAATCTCCCGTAATCTACATTCGTGGGCGTGGATTTTTTTAAGACCAGCTTCTATTTTCGTTTTTTCTTCTACTAACCCATCCTCCAATTCGCTAACGCGTTCCTCTGCCTCGGTGACCCTGGCCGTCAGAGCCTCTAGTTTTGACTGCATTTGGCTCATAGAATTTTTAATTTCTGTCAGATTCGCTCTCATTTCTGCCCTTAGGGATTCTATATTCTCAGCAACGCTTTCTCTGATGCTTTTTTCAAGTTTACTCATCATCTTGACCATTGTTGCTCTGAATTCCATTTCTGATAATTGGGATACATCCATATGTATTAATTCTGTGGCCGAGGCCAATTCTGTGGCAGAGGCCACAGACTCATTATCTTTTCTTTGCTGGGGGGGACTTCTCCTTCTCGTCATTCTGATGAAGAGAGATTGCAGGGTTGTCCAGAGCCCAAGTGTTGACTGGGACCCAGGCCGTGCGCCCTTGTTTTATAGAGATCTTAGGGATGTGGGCTTCTTCCTTAAAGAGTTTATTTATTTATTTGAGAGAGAGAGAGACAGTCAGCAAGAAAGGGAACCCAAGCAGAGGAGTGGGAGAGGAAGAAGCAGGTTCCCGGTGGAGAAGCCCGATGAAGGACTCCTTACGGAGCGTTGTGATCACACCCTAATCCGAA
Organism: Ailuropoda melanoleuca; assembly: GCF_002007445.2. NCBI lineage: Eukaryota > Metazoa > Chordata > Mammalia > Carnivora > Ursidae > Ailuropoda > Ailuropoda melanoleuca. The sequence goes on from NC_048218.1 coordinate 202,723,485, forward strand.
GACAGGTGCTTGGTGACTGCGCCACTCAGGCGCTCCGGGTTGTGGGCTTCTTGATTTTTCAGCCTGCCTTCTGGGGGAGGGGCCTGCCTGCAGGTACTCAGAAAACCCTGTTTGGGTAGAGTCTCTGTGTCCCTTGCGAGGGGGGATGGGGATGGGCACCCTGTGAGCCGGTATTTCCGGGCTTTTGTTCTCTGGCGGCTTTCCCTGGCGGTTTGCTATGCCTCTTCTGAGAGAGCAGCAGCGGCTGAAATTCAGCCTCTGTCTCAGAACAGAGGGATCGCGGATCGTTCTCCACTGATGTTCTGGCCACTTTAACTCTGTTTCTGTTGGTGCTGCTCAACCCTGCAGCATCCCGGGCTGTGCGCCCCACACCCGGCGTCCCAGCCCTCACTTCCAGGGCTGGCGCGTCTCTGTCCTTTGTGTTTCTAACCCTGCCAGCCGCCAGCTGCCACGCGCGCTCCCGAGCTCCCGAGCTCCCTGTTTCAGTATGGTTCGCCTGTGCTCTGGAGCGCCAGTTTTCAGTCTGGTCGCGCTTGCACTCCTGAGCTCTCGGTTTCACTCTAGTTCGAGTGTGCGGTCGGGAGCTCCTGTTTTCAGTTTGGACACGGGCGTTCCCACGCTCACTGACTCAGTCTGCTCTCTTGCGGGTGCTGGTCTGAGAGTCCAGCCCGCTCCCCAGCACAAGGGGCTATTGCTTTCCGGCGCCTGAGCGCAGAGGCTCCCTCCCCCTTCCCTTTATCTTCCTATATCTGTGCTCGGATTCACAGCTCCCCGCTTCGTACCTCAATACTCAGCACTGGAGATGTTCATTTGTAGAGATCCAGATGTATCTTCCTGCGTCTCAGGCTGATTCTGTGGGTGTTCAGAATGGTCTGGTAGATATCCAGCTCGACTCGGACCAGCTGAGAAAGGGTCACCTACTCCTCCTCCATCTTTTCTCCTCCTTGCAGAAAGTGGTTGCCTTTCTGTTCATAGAGTTTCTGCTACTCTTTTCTTCATTCTCCAGTTGCATTCATAGGTATTCGAAATGGTTTGGTAGCTCTCTCACTGAATTCCTGGGACCAGACGAATTTTAGGTCTCCTGCTCCTCCGCCATCTTGGAACGCCGAGCTGAACTAGTTTGTTCTTTTCTGATTCAAGAGAATAGAGTCATGGGGTGCCTGGGTGGCTCAGTCGTTAAGCGTCTGCCTTCGGCTCAGGGCGTGATCCCAGCATTCTGGGATCGAGTCCCACATCAGGCTCCTCCACTGGGAGCCTGCTTCTTCCTCTCCCACTCCCCCTACTTGTGTTCCCTCTGTCGCTGGCTGTCTCTCTCTCTGTCAAATAAATAAATAAAATCTTAAAAAAAAAAAAGGAGAATAGAGTCATGCCTAGGCAAAGTGTCAAAGCAGGCAGTTTACAGTCCTGTTCTTTTGTTCCCTACCTTTTTGCCTACATGGATTTCTAGTCATCACATTCATTTTCCCAAAAGAAGAAGATAAAACAACTTATGGAAGGGTCTAGAAATTAAACACCAGTTGCAATGAACCTTCTTGCAGCTTTATAGTGTCTGTTTTTCCCCAAGTACCCACAAGGAGCATTTACAAACAGAATTTCTGTCTGCCCCAGAAATGCAGTAACATATGTGATGAGAGGAGAAATAGGGTCTATTGTGGGCTCGGTGAATCCACTTCCCAATTACTGACCGGAAACAGGCCCAACTAGAACACAAGTAAGTTAAGAACAAGTTGGATCGGAGAGGTAAACATTGTGAAAGTTTGACGCTCTCCTTCAGGTATTAAGGAAAAGTTCTCTAGGAATTTTGTGGGCAAGAAAGTCAGAAATCCATTCCATTTTAGCTCATTGGGTAGCTGTTCCTCACATTCAGGGGACAGGCTGGTTCTGTCAATTCGTTCCAGCAGCATCTCCCTTTGGAAAATAGAGTGGAAGGTTTTAGATGACATTCAGTCTGGCCCCACAGGTTAAAATTGAACTGGTGAAACTCAGTTTCCTATGCTGCTTATGTTTTTCTAAACTAACAATTTATTAATCCCTGCATTGGCAATGTAGCGTTGAGTGCTGTAATACAGGTGATGACGATCAGAGGAACAATAATGTGATGATGTCTTTGTTAGACAGGTGATCCTCAGCAGTTCAAACTTCATCTGTTTTGATTTTCAGGATGGAAGAGTAGGTCTTTCTTAAATTGTACGAGGAATGGGTTAAACAATTTATAGAGAGCAGAATGAATATTTTAAAAACTGAATGAATAGAAAATGAAAATGCATAGATAATAACAGTGGAGGAAGAAAACCATTGTGTGCTTTTGAGGAAAGAGTAGACATCTGAGATTTTGTGAGTGATTTCAAAAATCAATGCAGAAAATAACAGAGATATAAAGAGAACTTAAAAAGTGTTTGTGGTGGATATATGAGAGTTTACTCTTTTCCCGTTCAAAAAATTATTTTCTGTCAAAATAAATTTGACTATTTCTCCTGTAGTCAAAATAAATTAAATGTCTTGAAAAAAAGACAATGCAGATCTATGATAAAGAGGATCCAGATGGTTAGTGGAACTTAATCACTGGTCTGCTTGATGTACAAATCACCGAGCACATTCGCTCTCGTTCAAATACATGAGACATTTTAGAACAAACCTGTGTTTTCAGAGAAGGTCTCCTCAAATTAAAAAATTGCATTTGTTTCAATTGTTCTTGTGAACCATACTAATCAGTAAGAAAAGAATTAAAGTTGAGTCATTACTTAGGGAAATCAGTTATGAAGATATTGAAGACAGATGGTGGGAATACCCCTTTGTTTTAAGAACAATATCTGGGTTTTTGCTTGGAGTAGCTTAGCAAACCATTCTTTAGGAGTTTATTAGAAAGTGTTATTTAAAAATAACATTGCCATGGACTTGCCAAAAGATAATGAGTTATAAATCCCTTCCATTCATGGGAGGGTGGAAAACAAATCCAGTGTGCTAGAACTGGACAGTATTAAACTCTGAGCTTTGCCTCAGGTTATTATGGACTCTGTGTAATGAGAAAGAAAACAAAGTCCACTCTGTATTTTCTTCAGATGGCAGCCTCGATCTCTAAACCTTAGAGGGATTTCCTTTCATAGCGTATGTTAACTATATCACCCCTTTAGATGTCTGATATGGCAATGAAGTTGCCTTACAGCAAAGAAAGTGAGTAACTTTAACACATTGTAAGAAACTTGATGATTATATAAACATATATAAAAAATTTCCAGATGAGTATTTATTATCATTCACATAATATGTTCTATTCAACACTAGATTTGGCCAGTTCTTTTGGTTTAGAATGGCAACTTTTTTATATTTGAACAAATTATAAGGGTGTCCTTAAATAAGACGGATATGATTAAGGTTAGGAGAGCCTGTGAGAAACCAAATTCAGAGGGTAAGTTACGGACAGACAGACCATAGCCCTCTGAAATTCATGAACATAACCCCATGAATTAGAATCTCACCTTGATACCTTCTGTGATTTAAGTTACAACTTTATTTTTTCTAGTTTCTCTGGAGCAATGTTATAAAGGGCTAGCTCATCGTACTATTATTTCATCCCGGAATATGGGAACCAAAAGAAAAAAAAAAAGAATTATAACTCCTATGACGGGTTGCCTCCTTGATACTAAAATGAATGCGTGAAAAGTAGCCTGAGGAAGAATGTTTTATTAGATCAGTTAATACTGTAGAAGGGTTTTGTTCCCGGGTGAATCGTTGGTATGATCTCTTAGCTTGTAGTCATAAAAGTGACTTGGAAAGGACACCTCTGTTCTTTATTTTCTAGCAAGGACTTAAACTCAGATTTATTCAATTTGATACCTGCAGATTTATCGAATAACACATTTGCCAAAGGAATTGTAAGAGGAGTGTCGAGTTACCTTTCGAGGGTGTTTCCCTTGTTTTGATTAGAACTTTTTTATAAATGAGGAACACATGCAAACAGCCAGGCACTTTCTAAGGTTTATTGATCATAGCTGCTTTTAATGAAAAATAATATAAATTTCAATCTAACATAAATGCAACTTATATATTTATTGCTCCTTCTAACCCTTCTCTCTCTCTCTCTCTCTTCTCTCTCTCTCTCAATCTCTTTTTCCCAAGGTGTCACCTTTGCTAACCCCTGGGATGAATTATGATCTAGTTTACATATATTGTGACTGTTCACATAGAAGCTTGTCTACAGGACTGTGGGACTCTTTGTTGATGGCAATAATACTGGTAACTCTGTGTTCTAGGCCACCCATTGAACACATGCCCTTTCTCTTCTGGAGGTCTGCAAAAAAGAAGATATCTGGTGGGACATATATCCTGTTGCTCCTCTCCTTGCTTCACCAACATTTTTTTTTTAAAGATTTTATTTATTTATTTGACAGAGATAGAGACAGCCAGCAGAGAGGGAACACAAGCAGGGGGAGTGGGAGAGGAAGAAGCAGGCTCATAGCGGAAGAGCCTGATGTGGGGCTCGATCCCACAATGCCGGGATCACGCCCTGAGCCGAAGGCAGATACTTAACCCCTCTGCCACCCAGGCGCCCCCACCAACATTTTTTTGTTGAAGGTTTAGTGCGATGTTATAAGTGACTTAAAATGTTAAAAAGACAAAAATTATTGGTCTTACTAAGTGTTTTCAGGCTGACATGGTCACTTGTTATTGAACCATGGATTCAATTTTGTGTATTGTAACCTGTTTTTTAAAAATTAAGGGAACAGAAAATATTAGAGTTCATTGTACAGAGCAAGGCTAAATATTGTCCTTGGAGGCTTTTTTTTTTCCCCATACGTATAAAATACATTTCTTACTGTGGGTTTGTGCTGGATTGAATTCTGTTTCATCAAAACTCTTGTCTCCCCAGAACCTATGAATGTGAACTTATTTGGAAATAAATTCTCTGCAGATGTAATGAAGGTAAGGTGATGTCATATTGCACTAAAGTGGGTCCTAAATCCAATGGGTGTTCTTAGGACTGGTATCCTAAGAAGAGGGAAATTTGGATCCAGACACACAGAAAAGAAGGCCACAGAAGCAGGGATTGGAATGATACAGGTGTTATCAAGGAGGACTAAGGATTGCCAGCAACACCACAAGCTAAGACAGTCATGGGACATAGTTTCCCTCAGAGCCTTCAGGGGAAACCAATCTGTCGGTGCCTTCATTTCAGACTTTTAGTGAGAGAAGAAATTCCTGTTGTTTTAAGCGACCCGGTGTATAGTACTTTGTTACAGTAGCCATAGGAAACTAATACAGAGTTGCTAACGAAAACTTAACATCGCTGAGCTTGTTAACTTGGACTGTTCTTGTAAGTGCTCAAGGAAGGCACCTGATGTTTTAAAGTCTTCAGAAAAGAGGGACTTGTAGAGGTTCCTTCCTGTTTTTCCCTGCCAATCCTGCCTTCAGGTGAAGGGTTTTGCATCAAATAAATCCTTAATTAAATGTTTCTCTGCTACAACCTCATGCTCTCCCACAAGGAAGAGGGGCCCGTTTTTTATTACATCCTAAATAATATTATCTCTCTTTCATAGGAGAAGATCTCACTTCGTTAATTATTTCTAGACTCATCCACTTCCCAGTAGTGCCTGAGACTCAATATTTACACCACCATCCCTTTCCTGGGCTCCTGTCCCATGAGAAAGGCTGAATGAATGTCCTTCAATTCTAGTTCAGCTTCCTCAATAGAGAGAGTCCTAGACTTGCTAATCCTTTTACTAAGTGGTATTTTAAGTAAGAACATCTCAAAGATAAGTATTGTTTCTGAAAGTCAACACACTCTAAATTGATAGAGAAGAAATATTTTCCTTAGTAATACAACATTGGAACAGACCGTAGAGTAATTGTTTCTTTTTTTTCTCCAGCTCATTTGCAGGTTTGGTGACATTACACTAAATATCACAGATTTTGATGTCTGCCCTCTCTGTTTCTGGGGGGAATGACACTATCTTGGATTAATTTGTTTTTCCTTTTCATAATAGCTCTGATAGAAGATTGGGGCAGTGAGGCAAGCAACTGATTCTTTGCCACGACATAAAAATAGAATCCTATTAAAATTCTTGCTGCATCTGGTTCAATGAAACCTGCTCAGATCCAGTAGTAATGTGTAAACACGACTTCATAATACCTGAGAGAAAATATTTAACTAATTTTCTAATAAATTAATGCTGATTTTGTTCAGAGGAAGAAAAGGACACTAAAAACAACTTGTATTTTATTTTATTTTTTAAAAAGATTTTATTTATTTATTTGAGAAAGAGAGAGAAAGAGAGCAGGAGCAGGGGGCGGGGCAGAGGGAGAAGAAGACTCCCGCGCAGTGCGGAGCCCAACATGGGGCTGGATCCCAGGGCTGTGGGATCCTGACCTAAGCTGAAGGCAGTTGCTTAACCAACTGAGCCACACAGGTGTTCCTATTTTATTTTATTTTTATTTATTATTATTATTATTTTTAAAGATTTTATTTATTTATTAGACAGAGATAGAGACAGCCAGCAAGAGAGGGAACACAAGCAGGTGGAGTGGGAGAGGAAGAAGCAGGCTCATAGCGGAGGAGCCTGATGTGGGGCTCGATCCCATAACGCCGGGATCACGCCCTGAGCCGAAGGCAGACGCTTAACCGCTGTGCCACCTAGGCGCCCCTTATTTTATTTTTAAAGTTTAAGCAATTCGGATTTTAAAATCTAGGGAAATATTTCAAATATTAGGCATTGTAAGTATTTTGTTTTGAACTGAAACCTTAACTGAAATAAAGCACAGCTATTTTTGAAGACTTCTTAACAATATGATAATAATTTAATATAGGGCAGTAATAGAAACTGCAAATCTCAAGAGAAACAGGTGGAGCAAAAGAAATAAAATAATTGCTTGCTCTTTTATGAAAAGATTAATATTGGCTTCATTCTGTTTATACTTACTTGAAGAAATATTGGCTGCCTACCATATAGTAGGCCCTCTGTTGGTGCTGAAAAACAATTGTGAAGAAACTAGATGACGTTTCTGATCTCTTGGGAGAGATGGTTGATAAGTGGCTTTTTTTCATGTTTTAACAGTACAATTTTCTGGATTTTAGAATAGATGAAAAGAACTTTGAGGCCAAGACGTGTTCAACACAATTCAAAATTGTTTTGGAATTCAGGCTTCCCAGTGAATGCTGATGGTAGGTGCAAAATCCATCCCACTGTGTGACCTTGGTCAATCTCAGCACCCAGTAACCCTCTGACTTGCTACATCCTTTTAATTGGTTAAAACTTAGGAAAAAAATACTTATGTTGTTGGTGATTATAACAATTTGAAGCCATTCACAAAATTATGGAATAGTTTCTTTCACAAGTGAATTTCTCTTTCTCAATTATGTTTTCTTCCTCAACAACTGTTCACGAAATCATTAATAGTTCCAGCTTGATTTTTTGTAACTGCTGCCTGGTGTTTTGAACAGAAATGCAGCTTGATAAATTTAAACATATATTTAAGTTGCTTAAAATTCTACAGTATTATACACAATTTTAGAAAAAACATAAACTATAATGCAATGAGCACCCTTGTATGTATACTTTTGTACACAAATTCTCAGAATATGTGTTGGCTATATTTCTGAAAGTTGGAATTATGAAGTGAGATTCGGGAGACCTAAAAATTTTTTTAAAGATTTTATTTATTTATTTGACTCACAGAGAGACAGAGCACAAGCAGGAGAGTGGCAGGCAGAGGGAGAGGGAGAAGCAGGCTCCCTGCTGAGCAAGGAGCTGGAGGTGGGGCTTGATCTCAGGATCCTGAGATTATGACGCCCAATTGACTGAACTACCCAGGTGCCATGAGACTTAAAATTTTGATGGATGGTGATAAAATGTTCTCCAAATGTCCTCCAAACTGCAGACTGACCAACAATATGCAACAATGCTTATTTTCTCACAACCAAACACTGGACATTATTAAAAGCTTTTAACTTTTGCCGTTCTAATGAGTGATGAATAATTTATCATTATTTCTTGTGTTTCTTTGATTATCAACAAGGTTTAATTTCATTTTATTTATTAATTAATATTCATATATTAAATGGCCCTTATATTTTCCCCTATGCCAGAAGCATATTTTTAATTAAGCACTTTTTTAAATGCTTTCAGTTGAAAAGATTCATTATATACTATATTACAGATATTAAAATTTTGCTATAAATATTGCAAATATTTTCTTTCGGTCTATTGTGTATCTTTTAACTGTACCTGTGATCTTATATTTTAGCCATCTATTTTTAACGTAAAAACTTTCCATGTTTCACGTTTTGGCATTGGTACTTTATATCTTTATTTAATGGAGTTTGTTTGCTTTTCGATATGGTTACAGTGAACATTACTCTCTTCTGCATTTATTGAGTAGTCTAGCTTTTGCACCTTTGTGAAATGCCATACATACCATATACATATTTCCATATATGCATGGGTTATGTTGTGTACTCACTATTCTGTTCTTGTAATCTATTTGTCTCTACATCAGTGATATACTGTTTTAGTTATGATCCTTTTCTAGTACTTTTATTATTTGGTAGGTCAAACCATTAGTCTTTGTTCCTCTTAGTTATAATTTACTTGGGTATTTCTGTACATGTATTTTTCTGTAGGGATCTTTGAATCAGCTTGTCAAGTTTCAAAAATGCCATTGGTAATGATTTCAAGGAATAGAGTAATGAATATCCATGTGTTTCCATTTATTAAACATTCCTCTGTAGGTTTCAGTAATGTATTTTTATTTTTCTCCTATGAAACTTCAAAGATCTTGTTGGTTGTATTCCTGGGAATCTTAGAATTATACTGTGAAATAGATTCTTTGGTTCGTTTTTGGGTTTTGGTAGGTCAGTTGGCTGCTGAAATATCATTCATTTCTCTATGTTTATCTTGACATTTTATTGAATACATTGTAATAGTATTCCTGTTCTACATAGATAACGGTGGCCCTGGTGTGACAATTTATTATAGCTCTCCTTTAACATGTTCTTAATCCCTGTGATTGCAGAGGGGAGATTTAATTTTTTTTAATCAGCTTTATTAAGAATAAGTTTAAATTATAAAATGTAACGTGAACCTGAGGCCGAAGCTGAGCTCTCTGGCCTTTCCCCCTGAAAGAGAAGAGCTTTAGAGCTACATGTCTTTCCTTAAAATAAAGGGAGGACTTCGGCATCCATGGGCATTGGAACATACTTGGCCTGACAGGGGGCACAACAGACTGGGTTAAGGACTGTCAGGAGGTGGAGCGCAGACTTGAATTTCTTTCTTTTTTTTTTTTTTTTTCTAATTTTCGGAAGAGATGGCATGGGGAAGAATTAGACACAGGAGTGGCTTGACAGACCTTCGGGCCTTTGTGTGGTAACGTAGAGCTGTGTTTGGAGTAACCAGAGTCGCCTCCCGCTGAACCTTCCATGCTGGGCGTCAGAGCCTCCTCTCCCTGACTTCATAATTCTTTCCTCCTTTGAAGAAAGACACTGTTAGTGCCTTGTCAGAGGAGTTTACCTTTCAAGAGGAAGTTAATTTTCTTCATGTTCCTTCTCCATCACTCTTCATTATCTCCAGACCTATAATTAGAATCCAATTCCAGCATGTGTAGGAGACCAATTACGAAGTCAAACATGTAGGGAGAAGGCTCACACAAAGGATTTCAAAACTTTGCTCATTTTTCCTCTTTTTCATTCCACCTTTCCTCCATTATTGTATGTGGGATTTGTTTGTGGAGGTTAATTATACATTTTGGTCTATCTATAGATCTGATTATTGAAACAGAATTGCAAGAGAAACAGAGGAAAAGGAGACATCAGAGATCCTTGCAGCTGAATTAGTTAAGAGAAAAGAATTTGAATTGTTTTTGAGTGCACTTTGGACTGCATAATCCTGAGTTGAATTAAGTTAACTTGGAGCTTTTAAAATTTTTATTACTAAAAAGGATATATGTGGATATTAGAACTGTATCTAGAGGGGGCGTCTGGGTGGCTCAGTTGTTAAGCGTCTGCCTTCGGCTCAGGGCGTGATCCTGGCATTCTGGAATCGAGACACACTTCAGGATCCTCCGCTGTGAGCCTGCTTCTTCCTCTCCCACTCCCCCTGCTTGTGTTCCCTCTCTCGCTGGCTGTCTCTGTCAAATAAATAAGTAAAACCTTAAAAAAAAAAAAAGAACTGTACCTAGGATATAGTAGATTTTCTAAACACATTTGTCAAATGAATAAATAAAGACATACTGGGTAGTTAGTGAGGTGGATTGCAAGATAATTTGAATTTTAAAAGTTTTTGACTTAATACGCAGATCCCCTTTTTGAGGATACTTATCCATATTATGTGAGTCTTGGTGAGAGGTGGTGCATGCCCCTAAATTCTTTCCCTTTGCTCTTTGAAATTCAGGTTTTCATAAATAAAATTTGCTCATTGGGAATGATTTTCTCTTTTCACTTTCTTTGATTTCTGCTCGAATTCTTCTTATTTCTTTTCTTCTGCTTGCTTTGGGTTTAATTTGCTCATTTTTCTAGTTCCCTAAGATGAAAGCTTAGATTATTGCTTTTAAATATTTATCTTTTTAAGTGTATGCAATCAATGCTATAGATCTCCCTCCAAGCACTGCTTTCACCACATCCCACAAATTTTGATAAGTTGTGTTTTCATTTTCACTAAGTTCAGAACATTTTTAAATTTCTCCTGAGATTTATTCTTTGACCCATGTGTTATTTAGAAGTGTATTTGTAAATCTCTACATATTTGGGGATTTTCTACTTATCTGTCATAGATTTGTAGTTAAAATCCACTGTGGTCTAAAAACAGGCATTTTATGATTTCTCTTTGTTTAATTTGCTAAGATGTGTTTTATGCCCCAGAATGTGGTCTATCTTGGCGAAAGTTCCATGTGAGCTACAGAAGCACATGTCATCTGCTGTTGTTGGATGTAGCGGTCTAGTCTAGAGATTCCAATTACATCTAGCTGATTGACAGCGGATTTGGGTTCAACTCCGTCCTTGCTAATTTTCTGCCTGTTGGATCTGTCCATTTCTGAGAGAAGTGTGTTGAAATCTCTGTGCAGTGGACTCATCTCTCCCTCCTTGCTGTTTTACCAGTTTTTGCCTCACATCCTTTGATGTTCTGTCATTAGGCGCATGCACATTAAACATTGCTTATGTCTTCTTAGAGATTTGACCCCTTTATCGTTATGGTAATCCCTTTCTTTATCCTTGATAACTTTTCTTACTTTGAAGGCTGCTCTGTCTAAAATAAGCCTGCTCTGCTTTCTTTTGACTAGTGTTAGCATGATATGTTTTTCTCCATCTCTTTACTTTTAATCTATATGTGTCCATTTAAAGTGGATTTCTTGTAGACAGCATATAATTGGATGGTGTTTTTGATCCATTCTGACAGTCTCCATCTTTTATCTGATGCATTTAAGCCACTGACATTCACAGTGATTAACGATATAGTTGGATTAATATCTACTGTATTCCTTGCTGTTTTCTATTTGCTTCCTGTGTTCTAGGTTCCTATTTTGGTCTTCCACTCTTTTTCTGTCTTTGTGGTTTTAATTGAGCATTTTCTATAACTCCATTTTCTTTTCTTTCTTAGCATGTCAGTTATACTTCTTTTTAAAACATTTTTTGTGGTTGCCTTCGAGTTCACCATATACCTTTACCACCAATCCAAGTCCATTTTCAGATAACACTATCCCACTTGATGTATATAAAAACAAATAATCGTAATTGCTTCTCCCATCTCTGCCTGGATCCGTAGTGTAGTGTCTGATATTCATTTGGGGAAATTCTTAGTGATCATTGTTTCCAATATTACTTCTGTCCCTTTCCCTCTTTCTTCTCCTCTGGTGTTCCCAGTATGTTTTGTTGTCTCACGGTTCTTATTGTGTTCCTATTTTTCAGTCTCCGTTCTTTTTGCTTTTCAGTTTTTGAGGATTCTTTTGATATCCTCCAGCTCAGAGATTCTTTCCTCAGCCCTGTTCAGTCTACTAATAAGCCCATCAAAGATATTCTTTATTTCTCTTACAGTGTGCTATTATTTCTAGCATTTCTACTTGGTTCTGTCTTAGATTTACATCTCTCTGCTTACATTGCCCATCCATTCTTGTATGCTGTCTACTACAGCATATTAATAATCATTGTTTTAAATTCCTGGCCTGTTATTACCTCCTACATTCCTACTATGTCTAGTTCTGATTTGGGGTCTTCTCTTCCAGCTGTGTTTGTTTGTTTTTTGGCCTTTTGGTATACCTTGTGATTTTTTTTTTTCTGTTAGTCAGACATAATGCACCAGGTAAAGGGAACTGCTGTAAGCAGGCCTTCAGGTATGTGGTGGTGGTGTGTGTGTGGGGGGGAGGTTGGTAGCATTCTTAAATTCCATGATTAGATCTCAGTCTTTTGGGGAGCCTGTGCTGCTGGGTTGTGAACTTCATAAATCTCATTTTCTTCCTCTCCCCTCAGGTGGGACAGGATGGTAGAGCCAGCTGGAGTTGATTTTCCACCCTAAATCCACGAGGCTCCGATAATACTCAGCAGGTGGGGCTCTAGTTTAAAGAGTTTCCACAGAGGGCAGGGCTTGTTGAGAACAGAGGCTGTAGAGTTGTTCGAAATGGCTCCTTTTCGCCTCGCACTGCCGGAGCCCTACAGAATTTTTGTCGGATATTTACTATGGGAGTGTGGTTGACCAGCTGGAAGTAAACCTCACAATATTATGGGGCAACCCCCACCATGACTGGGTCCCCCAGTACTTTTTAGCTCTCAGAGTTGTCTGCACTGAGCCATTTCCAGTTCAGATCTCCCCGCTGACGCCTGTGCTGCCGTGGTTTTACCTTGTGAATCTGCTTCGGTAAGTCTGGAGTTCTCTATTTGTTGATCTTCAATCTTGGGGGCAGCGGTTGGCTCAGTGTCTTCCCTTTCTTATGGATCCAGGAAGAGTTGTTGATTTTTCAATCTGTTTAGCTTTTTTAGCGGTTGTTAGGACAGAGTGGCGTCTTCGAAGGTTCTTACATGTGGAACCTATTAAGGGGATTGTCCTTCACCTGCTTTTTATTCCTTTTCTGTGAAACTACCTTAGGCTGGTCCAGTCTGCAGGGATGTCACCTCTATATATCTATAGGTCATTTAGTTTCACATGATGCTTTGGAATATTGTTCATATTGTTAAATAGAATGGTAATTTCACCTGTATGTTAGGGTTTTTAGAATGTTTAATTTTCGATTCCCTAAATATTTAAGTTTCTTAAAAAAAATCTGTTGCTTATTAAGAATACTCTGTGCCATCCTCCGACAAGATTAATTGAAACTTCACTAAAGATTGGAAGGCGAATTCTCAAATCTTTCCTTTGAAATCTGTTTCTACCTGCTTCCTGAAATACCTTATGCCAGGTATTTTCCACAACGTGCAACATTTGTTTTTGCCGGAATAGCATTCCTGCCCCATTCTTTCCTATTGGGATTGAGTCAGGCCTCATGTTACATATATATAATCCAAGCATTATCAGTTAAACTCTTTCGCCTCCCTGACCAGCATAAAAGTAGTTTAGATTGGTCCATAACCTACTTGGTTCCTGATACTATTGTCTGCCCTGCGACTCTCCTGGTAAAGGTGCTGAGGAGATGTTCATTTACCCCAAAGGTATAAGGTTGGTACTTGTGTGTGTTGCCACTGGCCTCCTTTCTCACTATGTAGAGACAGCCTCACTGAGAGCCATAGGGTGATATCTGATGGTTGCATTTGAGCCCCTAGATTCAGCCCCTTGATTATAGGAAGCAATACAATTTCTTTGTCGATAAATTCATTTTAAGTGGGTCAGTCAGTGAAATTTAATGGAGTTCCGACACTACATCTCTTCTTCATGTGTCTTTAACCATATTTTTCTAATGGTTCATTTCCAAAGCATATGCTTACTTTTGAGTGCCTCTCACTATACAATAAGCCATCAAAAGCCCACTTTAGACTTCTTGGCCCTCTCTTCCTTTCCTCTGTTCATTAGAGTTTCTTGAAAGTGTATTCGGAGCTCACAGGGTACCCCCCACTCCCCATTCACAGCACTGTTGATTTGGCTCCTATCTCTTCCACTCCTTTGAAAGAGCTATCACTACAATCACTAATGCTTGGAAGTTGCACAATGGTAAATCCATTGATTATTTTTCTGGCTTTACATTATTCATTGTTTCTGTTACATTTGGCATTAAATATTCTTTCATTCACATACTCAGCTTTCTGCCTATTTCCTCTGATACTGTTTTCTTGTTTTATTCCAAATTATGTATTGCTTTATCTTCTGTGGACTTGTCTGCCCAACTTTTGGACATTTTGAAAGATTTGTTCTCTAGCCTTTAATCTCTGTTTATGTAGTTGCTTCATTTCCACCTATTTTGTAATATATATATATATCTACTTGCTAAATACTTAAAAATTGAGAATCCTAGTTTCTGGTAACAGTGGATGAGGTAAATTGATACTAACTGTCCCACTGAAAACCATTTCAAATGCCAAAGAAAAAAATATAAATCACTTTGTTTAAAATATCAAAGTCCTGACAAGATTATAATGCCCAGATAAAATTTGAAGCAAAAACAAAGCAAGAATGCAGATGTAAGCAGAACACAAAAACTGCTATTATATTAAGAACACTAAACTTTTAATCAATGGCTTTATCCACCATGGGATGTATAAACCAAGGCAAAAGACCATCCCAGGTAGAACTCTAATAGAGACATTCCCAACTGGAACCTGGGAACTCAGGGTTGAACCAGAAGTAATCAGCACTATGTGGATTTATAGCTGTAGTTTGCATTGTCTGGGTTCTGGAAAGACCTTATTTTTCAAAGAGGTGTTGGAGTTTTCTTTTATTTATTTATTTGGTATTGGAGTTTTAGTTAGACCTTGAACCCCTCAGGAGAGTCAGTTTAACTGAGCTTACCCTTTTGTTAGGTTACCTACAAAGGAGTGAAATTCTCTGAGGCCATCAGATAGACAGGGGATTTGTGTCTCTTGCTGGAATTAGACAAAACAAGTTTTAATTTAAAGGGGAATAATATATACATGAAAATCCAGTAATGCTTTTAAATGTTTCATGATACTCAGTAGATAAAAGTTCATTTTCACCTTAATTAGTGGTATCAGTTTGAGACACTTGAGAGTCACTGTTCACTAGGACACATTTTTGTCCTTTTGAAATAGTAGTCAGTCTTGTTGAATTGAAAAATCACTAACTTATCTTTAAAAAAACAAAAGAATTCACTGCAATTTTACCAGGACTGGACCTAGACATCTTGAGAGACCTCCAATTTCCCCATTTCTCTGTCTAATCCCGCTTTCTCTACTGACCAACTTTGTACACCTGATTTCTCCTTACAAGTTCAGCTTCCACAGGATTTTGGCTTTCTTTGACTCTTCATTTTTATTTGACTTTTTTATTAAGGACATTTTCAAATGCACATAAAGAGAATTACATGACAAACTACCATTTGAAATTGCCTTTCTTGAACAATTACTGACTTTTGCCAACACTTCTTCACATTTCCTTTCCCATTTTATGCATGCATGTAGTTTCCTACATTGTTTTTTTTTTTAAAAAAGCTAACCCCAGTTATATATGAGTCAGAGCTCTTCTTGACATAACTACCATGTCATTATGAATCCTTGAGAATTAATAGTAGTTCCTTAATAGCTTCTAATACCTAGCTCCTATTTAATCCACATTGTATCAAAGATGCTTTTTAATTTGCAGATTGTTGCCTCATGGAGTTGTTTATTTTGCTTCTCTCTACCCAGTACTTCCTGTAAATTGATAGATCCATAGGCCTGATATTTAGGCAATAATTCTTTAACGATGACTCTATGTCCTTTTTTAGCATTGTATCATTAAGATAATGATGAAAGGTTTTAGCACTCTGTTATGATTTTCAAGGGGAAATGTTCTATTACAATCTTCCTTCCGTCCTTATTTACTGGAATTCTATGAAAGGAAATTTATCACATCAACCACTTGCTACTCTGCATCTAAACGTAAGGGAAAGGTAAAATAAATACTTCACAGCAGTGAGTTGGTGCCCTGGCAACTTCCATAGTGTCCAATGATACTTATTTTTTTAGTATAATCATAGGAATTTTAGTATACTTGATATACTTTAATTCATTAAAATCATATTTTTTTTGCACTACTTAAAATGTCCAGTGGGGGCTCTGTCAAATTCTTTGTCCGTTTGTCATCACGTCATTGGACTTCGATTGCTATCTTGCATTCTACACAGCAAAACAGCCAGAGTCATCTTTTTGTTAACAGGTCTTTTCATTTGGTAGATCAGGTTATTAATATGTTGAAGAGAAACAGTGCGCGTGTATTTATTCTGGTATTTAAATTTGATATTCAGGGGTGTCTGGGTGGCACAGCGGTTAAGCATCTGCCTTTGGCCCAGCGCATGATCCCGGGGTCCTGGGATCGAGTCCCACATCAGGCTCCTCCGCTATGAGCCTGGTTCTTCCTCTCCCACTCCCCCTGCTTGTGTTCCCTCTCTCACTGGCTGTCTCTATCTCTGTCAAATAAATAAATAAAATCTTTAAAATAAATAAATAAATTTGATATTTCATATTTTACTCAAATTCTTTGATTTTTATACTTATATATTTTTCTATTTTGGTGAAAATATTGGTTCTTAACATATTAACACAACTATTTGCTTTTATCTATACCAGTAATGGTTTCAAAATGATAATTCAAAACATTTTAATTATTTTCTCAAAAATAATTATTTCTCTCTGTGATTTGCAGCCTTTGTTATAATGTTCAATGTTATTTGTTTCTGTCTCCCCCACCCCAAACCCAGTATTTAGGGATTGTTTTATGGTATGATTTTTAACATACATAAAATATTTACCCAGTTCTAATGTCAAAGTGAATAAGAGTTATATTTCTATTAAACTTTTTTCCTGTTCCTCCTACCTACTTTCTCCATTTAGCTGTAGATAATCATGTTGATTATGGTTTTGTTATCCTTCTATACTGATACTTGATAAATAATTCTGGAATATTAGAAATTTAGAAACAAGTTTTACATCATATTATACATCTAAATAAATTCCATAATTAGTGAACGGCTACATGTAAAAATTAAATTAATTACTTTAATTAAAAAGCCATTTAATATTGATTCAAACTCTGAAAGAGGGAAAAAATATCTAACCATAAAAGCTCCAAAACAAACATGGAAGCAAAAGATTTGTTTCAAAATAAATGAAGTGAAGCAGTAAGCATTATCATGAAAAATTTTTACAACACGTATCAAAAATAAATTATAAAAAATAATAGGTATCCTGTATTACCTATTCTATTCCAGTAACTTCAAAACCATCTTATTTGATACCCAGTACTCTGATGATGTTGGTTTTGGTATACTACTTTATAAGCGAAGAAAGTCTGTAAAAAGATGGTCTCCCATCTCATGGATTTCATATAAGCAAGGGGTTTGACGAGACAGCCTGTCTTCATTGGACCATCAGCTTCAACAGTCTCATGACCATCTGAGGCTTGGTTAATGACCATTGAGTGAATGCACTTCAGAGGACTTTGTCTCTCCATGAGGAATCTGACATTTCTGCTGTTGAATTCCCTGCAGTTGGCTCTGGAAATCTGAAAATGAGTAACCACTTCTTGGAAACACTTCCAGGAAGGGAGGCTAGAGGGGTTGGAAGTCTGGAGGTGTCCACAGGGTCATGGCTGTGGTTCTATATCAGCCCTCAGATATACCTGCCACTAAGCGGATAAATCTTTCTACAAATACGTATTCATATATATACATGGCTATACTTATATGGTTTCCTAGAGCTGCACAGCTAAAAAGTGAATCAAGGAAGAAACAAACTGACTCACCTGGCTCTAAATTTCATGTTCTTTCCTATTGTTCCTTCTATAAAACATTTATTAAATATAAAAAATGATACAAATAGTAAATAAAAGCAGCAAAAGGACAATTCCATGAATAATTACACAAGAAATAGCAGAAAAATACACATTTGAGTGGGTATACGTGTTATGTCATGAGTAACAAAATGAACAAGATGTTCATTGGATAAATTTGGCATGTAATGTGTAAATTTAAGGTATATTTTACACTATTTTGATACATTTTTATACTGTAATATGGTTGGTATAAATATTTATCAAATTAGGTACTTATTACAACATACAAAATAGTACAATATTCAATAAACATACATTAAGTCTCAAAGCTATTTTAATACTTGTTACAACTTTGTACCCTTAAACACCAGCAATTTTATCTCCTCACCCCCATCTCCTGGTAATTGCCATTTTATTCTTTATCTTTTTTTCCATATGTTTATTTTTTTCGACTCCACATATGAGCAGTATCATGCATTACTTGTCTTTGGCTTTTTTGTTTACCATAACGTACTGAAGGTCCATCCATATCCTACTGGATAGTAGGATATCCTCTTTTCTTATGGCTAACTTACATTCCATTGTGTATATATACCACATGTTTTTTATCCACCTATCCATCGATAGGCATTTGGGTTATTTCCTTATTTTGGCTACTGTGAATAGTACTGCAATAAACCCAGATGTACATGTATCTTGTATGCGAAGGACATAAAAACAGGAAATCGACATTCCCAGAAGTGAAACTGATGAAATGTAGCATAGTCCTATTTTTAGTTTTTGAGGAACTGCCGTAGTGTTTGCCATAGCGGATGGACTAATTTGCATTGCAACCAAAGTGTATAAGGATTCCCTTTTCACTATATCTTTACCAGCACCTGTTGTCTGTCTTCTTGACGCTAGCCATTCTAGCAGATGTGAGGTAATAGCTTGCTGTGGTTTTTATTTGCATTTCTTTGATGATTACTGATGTCGAGCATATTCTCATATGCCTTTTGAGCATTTTGTTGTCCTCTTTGAAAAAAAAATGTATTTCGTTCTTCTGCCTATTTTAAAAATCAGACTGTTGGTTTTTTGTTGTGGTGGTCATTGTTGTTGTGTTAGTCCTTAATGTATTTTGGATATTAACCCCTTTTCTGATGTATGGCTTGCAAATTTTTTCCCATTTTGTAGGCTGCCTTTTTTTTCCTTTTTTTTTTTTCTATGCAAAAAAGCTTTTGAGTTTGATGTAGTTTCATTTGTTGATTTTTTTTTTTTTTTTTGGCTTTTGTTGTTTGTGCTTTTGACATTATGTCCACAATATCCTTGCCAAGACAAATTTAAATGAGCTGCTTCTGGAGTTTTATAGTATCAGGTGTTATGTTTAAGTTTTTAATGCATTTTGAGTTAATTTTTATGAGTGGAGTGAGGCAGGTGTCCAACTTCATTTCTTCACTGTGTTTCTCCACACTGGCTTTGTAGTACAGTTTGTAAACAGGAAATGTGATACTTCTGTTTTGTTCTTTTTCTCAGAATTGCGTTGGATATTCATGATCTTCTGTGGTTCCATACAAATTTTAAGATTGTTTCTTCTATTTCTGTGAAGAATGTTTCTATTGTTTTGATGGATATTGAATTGAATCTATAGATGGCTTTGGGTAGTGTGACCGTTTTCACAATATTCTTCCAACCCATGAACATGAAATGTCTTTCCATTTGTTTGTGTCTTCATTAATTTCTTACAGCAAAGTCTTGTTATTTTCATTGTGCAGATTTTTCACTTCCTGGTTAAATTTTTTTTTTTAAAGATTTATTTATTTTAGAGAGAGAGTGAGAGAGCATGAGCTGGGGAAGTGCAGAGGGAGGGAGGGAAGGAAAGAGAGAGAAAGAGAGAGAGAGAGAGAGAGAGAGAGAGAGAGAATGAGAATCTTAGACTCTCTGCTGAGCACAGAGCTCAACATGGGGCTCAGTCCTACAACCCTGAGATCATGACCTGAGCTGAAATCAGAGTCAGAGTCTCAACCAACTGGGCCACTCAAGTACCTCTGGTTAAATTTATTTCTAAGCATTCTATTGTTTTTAAGTAATCATGAATAGGATAGTTTATTTTTAGTCTTATGTTTCATTATTGTCAATGTACTAATTTCTGTAAGTTGATTTTGTAAACTAATATATTGAAATAATTAATTTCAACACTTTTTTGATTGTTTCCGGGATTTTTTCTGTGTAAGATCATGTCATTGGCAAGTGGTGACAGTTTTGCTTCTTCCTTCCTTATTTGGATGACTTTTATTTCTTTGTCTTGCCTAATTGCTCTAGCTAGGACTTCTGTTTTGAATGGGAATGGTGAGAGTGGGCAACCTTGTTGTATTCCTGATCTGAGAGGAAATCTTTCAATTTTTCTCCATTGAATATAATACTAGCTGTGGGTTTGTCATATAAGGTCCTTATTGTGTTGAACTATGTTCCTACTATACCCAATCTGTTTAGGGTTTTTATCATGAAAGGATGTTGCATTTTTTAAAATACTATTTCTGTGTCTGTTGTGATAATTATGTGATTTTTATCTTTTATTTTATTGATGTAATGAATTATATTTATTGATTTCTGTGTTTTGAATCATCTTTGCATCCCAGAAATAAATCCCACTTGGTCATGGTGTATCATCTTTTTAATGTGTTCTTGAATTTGGTTTGCTAATATTTTTTTGAGAATTTTTGCATCTATAGTCATCAGGGAACTGGCCTGTATAGTTTTCTTGCCATATTCTTAACTGGTTTTGGTATCAAGGTAATGCTGGCTTTGTGTGAGTTTGGAAGTGTGCCATCTTCCTCAGTCTTGTGGAAGAGTCTGAGGGGGTTTGATGTTAATCCTTGAAACATTTGGTAGAATTTACCAGTCAAGCTGTCAGGCCCTGGAGTTTTCTATATTGGGAGAATTTTTTGTTGATTTTTTTTTTTTAATAATTGTTAGTCTCATTTATTTCTGTTCTGATTTTTATTTCCTTCCTTCTGCTAGCATTAGGCTTAATTGGTTATTCTAATTCCTTGAGGTGTTAAATTAGAAGGTATAAAGTTAGGTTGTTTGAGATCTGATTTATTAATACATGCATTTATTTCCATAAACTTTGCTCTCAAACTGCTTATGTTGTATCCCACAAAATGTGGTATGTTTTACTCTCATTTTCATTTGTTTCAAGGTAACTTTTTCTCTTTTTATTCGTTGTTGGTTGTTTAGAAGTGTGTTTAGACATATTTGTGGATCTACCCACTTTCTTCTTGATGTTGATTTCTAATTTCATAGCATTGTGGTCAGAGAAGACAGTTTGTATGATTTAAGCTTGCTTACATTTGCTAATACTTGTTTTGTGGCCCATTATATGACCTATCCTGGATAATGTTCCATGTGCACTTGAGAATGTGTATTCTGCTGTTGGATGGAATGTTCCATACATGTCAAGTCCATTTGTTCTGAAGTGTGGTTCAATTCCAGCATTTGCTTGTTGATTTTCTGTCTTGGGTGATCTATTCATTGCTGATAGTGGGTTATTGAATTCCCCTGCTATTATTGTATTGTTGTCTATTTCTCCATTAATATCTGTAGTATTTGCTTAGTATATTTCAGGGCTCAGGTTTTGGAAGCATATATATTGATATATCTTCTTGATGTATTGATCTTTTTATCATTATATAGTGACCTTTTGTCTCTTGTTACCGTTTGTGGCTTGTTGTCTATTTTGTCTGATAAAAGTATGGCTACACACATTTTCATTTGCTTGGAGTATCATTTTCTACCCCTTCACTTTGAGCCTATGTGTGCCTGAAGGCTGAAATGGGTCTCCTAAAGGCAGCGTGTAGTTGGGTCTTGTTTTTTAATTCAGCTAGCCACTCAGTGCCTTTTGGTGAGTGCAATCCATTTACATTTATATTTATTGATATGTGAGGACTTACTACTGTCATTTTATCTTTTGTTTTCTGGTTGTTTTGTATCTCCATGGCTTTTCCTGTGTTTGGCTACTTTTTTTTTTTTAATCTATTTGTTTGTGAGAGAGAGAGGGAGGGAGAGAGAGAGTGTGTGAGAAAGAGCACAGAGGGAGAGTAGGAGGGAGAAGAAGCCTCCCCCTGAGCAGAGAGACCCATGCTGGGCTTGATCCCAAGACCCTGAGACTGTTAACCTGAGCTGAAGGCAGGTACTTAATCAACTGAGACACCCAGGCACCCCTGTTTGTATACTTTTTAAAGTTAGTTGTTTTCTATGATGATTTGCTCAGTTTCCCTTTTTTATTTTGTTTCATGTTTCTGCTTTAAATTTTTGTTTTGTGGTTACCATGAGTTTTGCATAATGTGTTTCATAGATAAAATAATCTTTTTTCTGCTCATAGCAACAGATCCTCATTTGCCCATACACGTTCCATTATTTCCTTCCTCCCATTTTATGTTTTTGCTGTCACAAATTATCCATTTTTATGTTGTGAGTTCATGACCAAATTGCAGTAGCTATAGTTTAATGTGGTTTTTCCCCCCTTTAACCTTTGTGCTATAAGTGTTTAACAACCTATTCTAAAACAGTTACACTTTTCTGGTTCTATTATCACCTTACTTAGAGTTTTGTGTACTTTTTGTCTTTTTATTTTAGGCAGAAGATCTCTTTTCAACATTTCTTGTAAAGCAGGTTTAGTGCTAATGAGCTCCCTCAGCTTTTTTTGTTTTTTTTTTTAAGATTTTATTTATTTATTTTACAGAGAGAGAGAGACAGCCATCAAAAGAGGGAACACAAGCAGGGGGAGTGGGAGAGGAAGAAGCAGGCTCATAGCGGAGGAGCCTGATGTGGGGCTCCATCCCAGGACCCTGGGATCATGCCCTGAGCTGAAGGCAGACACTTAACGACTGAGCTACCCAGGCGCCCTGAGCTCCCTTAGCTTTTGTTTGGGAAAGCCTTTATTTCTCCTTCATACCTGAAGGATAACTATGCTGGATAGTGTCGTCTTGGCTAGAAATTTTTATGTGGTTTTTTTTTTTTTTAATTTAAATGTTTTGACTGTGTCATTCTACTCTCTCCCAGATTGTAGAGTTTCTGCTGAGAAATCTGCTGATAGACTAATGGTGGTCTCTTTGTAGGTTACTTACTTTTTTCCTTTGGCTGCCCTTAATATTTCTTTATCATTGACTTTGACAGCTTCATTATAATGTATCTTGGAGAAGATCTTTTGCATTTAGATGGTAAGGTGATCTAGGAGTTTTGTGGACTTGCATGTCCAGTACTTTACTCAGATTTGGGAAATTCTCAGCTGTTATTTCTTTAAGCCCTCTGTCCCCCTCTCTTTTTCTCCTGTTCCTGTTATTATGTTGGCTTTTTTAATGGAGTCTCAGAGCTTTTGTGGGATTTCTTTACCTTTTTTTTTTATCTCATTTTTCTCTCTTCTACCTGAATCATTTCTAGATTTTTAACTTCTAGATTGCTTATTCTCTCTTTCATCTGGTCTGCTCAAAAGGTTGCTTTTGAATGCATTCTTCTTTTCGTTTATTGAGTTTGTAAGCCCTAGAACTTTAGTTTTTAGAATTTAATTTCTTTGGTAAAGTATCCTTTCAGTAACTTTGTGAGCTCATTGAATTGCCTTTCTGAGTTTTCATGTAGTTCATTGAACTTTTTTGTTGTAACAGTTATTTTGAATTCTTTGTCATATCACAATCTTCCATGAGTTTATTTTTGTGTGTGCTATCATATTACTATGATTTTTCATGGTGTTTGACCTGTGCCTCCCCTGGCACATTAGGGTAGCCACACACATTTCTTATTTAGATGGAGTTTTGTTGACTTTGATTCTAATGGTCCAACATGTCGTCAGTTAGAGGCTGTTCTTCTGTTTTAAAGCAGGTGGCTCTATACCACAAGTTTTTGGTTACTCCTAATGGAGCAGCTCCACGGCTGTTTAGGAACTCACACTGAAAAAGAAAAAAAAAAAGTGGGGGGTAGCAACACAGTCAGGGAGGTGTGTACTTGGCCCTTAGGGCTTTAGATGTGCCCATGGCCTGGTAGGGGAATCCTTTAGTGAGGGAGTCATGGACGGTCCTCTGGCTGAGCTCCAGGTGCAGGCAGCAAGTAATGTGTTTCTTCTTGTCTCCTTCCCTTTCATTTCATCCCCACCCCTCTGCCACCCCTGCAGTGAGAATGTCTCTCCTCATAGACCAGGCACTGCTGATGTGCAACAGGACCCTCCACTGCTGCCTACAAAGCTACATAGACTTTCGCTCCCCACTTTCCACCCTCCACCTCTCTGCCAGAGGGGTGCCAGCATCTCTGCCCTTGGGATCACCAGACGGGATGGCGGGTGCCTATGTGACCCCCCACTCCCATATTGGCAGAACCTCCCCCACCCTGCCCCATGTCTGCAACCCCCTCTCCTCCCGGGTTAGGTTTAACTGGACACATGCATGTATATCTCTGGTGTCCTGATGTGCTGTGCAGAGTACCTTTGTTGGGTTGCAGATGTCCTACTAGCTCTAAATGGAAGGGGAGGGACAAAGGGAACAACTCACACCATCATGATGCTCAAGGTAATGTTTCTTTCTAACACTTAAGTGACAGCATATGGTTATCAAAATTCTGTTAATTATTTGTTGGAATTTGAATTGCTTTTTAAATATTAGAAATATGCTATTAAATATCTTCCTATTGATTGGTATTTTTATTCTTAGAATCAACCACAAAGGAAGAATAATAACACTTTCCCTTTTGAGTTTGTTAATGATGATCTTCCTGAAGTTAAAATTATTTATAATTCAAGAACTTGAGACCATGTGTAAGATAATAAGACTGGGGAGCCCATGGAAAACCTAAATGATAAAATATTTTCCTTTTATTCCTAACACTACAGCAAATAAGTAAATAGAAGGCAAAGTAATTGCATGCATCATAATTTAGGAATTAAATCCAGTGTTTTCCATTTACTGTCCCTTGCTACCCGTAGTTGTTTTTATTTAATGAAGATAATAGGCATATGAGGAGTTATTTTTATGCCTGGTCCTTCTGATAGAATTAAAAGAGAAGCCCTTATGTTTTTCTCTATATATCTCCCTCTCTATCACTCAGGCAGGGTGACCTAACAGTTTGGATAGGCTGTGTGCTTTTCAAATCTTTTCCCTGGAATCCAGGTTTCAAATCATACTTCATCTGACATAATTTCTTCTAGAATATATTAATATTTTTTTGGCTAACAAATACCTTTGGGAATTTGAGAAATTGTTAATTCTTTGTCCACCAAACTAATATCTTCCTATGGATAATGAATGGCCCTGGCATGAATTGGGGAATGGATAGGCCTATGAAATATTTATGTATTAGCTGGACATGGTGTCACAAAAACTATTATTCTGCTTAGTGATGGTCTGAATGGGGCTGACTCACATATGGATTACCCCAAATAGGGAATTTCTATATTGATTCTAATTTACTGATGTGATCAGCTGGGATAAGATGGGCTATGCAGCAGGAAAAGAAAACCAGTTTTTCTCCCCTGTGGATGGTGCAGGGCAGGTGTTCTACTGGTGGGGACTCTTCATTCAAAGGTACCTGAACTTATTGCAATATTATAAGAACACATTATAATAGCTAGGGAGTGGAGGAAGGAAAGAAGATTACATCCTGGTTCTCACATAGTTCTGCACAGAAATAAAAAATGTCACTTCTCATATTTTACTGACTGGAATCA
Source organism: Ailuropoda melanoleuca (assembly GCF_002007445.2). Classification (NCBI taxonomy): domain Eukaryota; kingdom Metazoa; phylum Chordata; class Mammalia; order Carnivora; family Ursidae; genus Ailuropoda; species Ailuropoda melanoleuca. Next base: position 202,749,063 of record NC_048218.1, read on the forward strand.
GATACTTAGCCATGTCCAATTTCACAAAATTTAACTCTCACACTTAATTTTAGTAACTCAACCCAATTTTAGTGGTTCATGGGAGAGCAAAGAGAAAAGACAAAAGCTTAGTGGGTTATTTAAACATATTCAATATGAATCAACCGTTCCTACTTAAAAGTAATAGGGCAATTGGCTGCTATACAAACAAAGGTGAATTATGAATGTTGGTATAATATTTTTAAAAACAATAAATAACAGAAGCTTGAGAAATACAATAAGGGTCTAGCAACAATGTAACATAGTCATAGGGTTAAATTATAACCTAAAAGCAGAGCAAAAGACATAAGATTATTTAACCGAGAGCGAGAGTCAAACTTGGAAGACATTTCGCACCAAAAATAGGGAATAAACATGTAAGTTACCTGAGCAGTACCAAAATAGTTTGATTAAGACTGAGAAATGGNCTCCCCTCTGAAGTCTTCAGTTTGTTTCTCATAGTCCATAGTCTCTCATGTTTCATTCCCCCTTCTGATTACCCCCCTTTTCTTTATCCCTTTCTTCCCCTACCGATCATCCTAGTTCTTATGTTCCATAGATGAGAGAAATCATATGATAATTGTCTTTCTCTGCTTGACTTATTTCACTTAGCATTATCTCCTCCAGTGCCGTCCATGTTGCAGCAAATGTTGAGAATTCGTTCTTTCTGATAGCTGAGTAATATTCCATTGTATATATGGACCACAGCTTCTTAATCCAGTCATCTGTTGAAGGGCATCTCGGCTCCTTCCATGATTTGGCTATTGTGGACAATGCAGCTATGAACATTGGGGCATATGGCCCTTCTCTTTACTACGTCTGTATCTTTGGGGTAAACACCCAGTAGTGCAATGGCTGGGTCAAAGGACTGGACATCTTGAAAAAGAAATTCTCTGTTCCATTTTGTTCCAGGAGGGACTCGGTGACTGTCAAGGAGACTGCAGAAGGGATCCTGACACCAGATAACTCAGTGAACCTCAAACATTTCCTTTAGCTCTAAATTATGCAGTGCAATCTTATGTCATCATTTTCAGTTATTTTCCAGGCCATATTATTTCTTGAGTGAATTGTTCTATCTACCTCAAAACATTTCATCCTGACAATGTCTTGTAGAATACAATCTTTTCCCTTAACTCAGTTATGGTTGTTAGTATTTATTTAACCTGAGTTCTCTGTTCCTCCCTTTCATTTCCTCTCAATCCTCTGCCTCCCTGGACCATCTGTCATTTGTCTTTTCTAAAGGAAAACACATTTTCATTTTGTGGATATAAAGATTTGGGGTATAACTGGACTATGAAAGCGAAGGAGACAGATATTGTTTAATAGCTGTTTTCTATACTGAGAAAGGGCTTGGTTACTCTCCTTCTCCCTATAGATGTTTCTTCACTTAACAGACTTGATATTGTATATATATTTCATCTGAGGCAAAATTAGACCAAGAGACAGAGCAGAAATGGTGCTGCTGCCAATTCATCTTTGCTTGCACTTTTTTCATTGAGTCTGTCAGATGCTACGGGGGGAGAGAGACAACGCTCCAGTGTGACAAATAGGCCCCATGATTATTTTCAACAAGTCACAAAAAAGTAGGACAAAATATCTTAATGTTTTCCTCTTTGCCTTCATCTTTCATTCAACAGAGATCTGCTGTCATTTATAAAGGTCATTGGGCCTGTAAGGAGTCAGGCAGAGAAAAAGTTTGGTCCATTCCTCAGGTACATTTTAAATAGTGACTCTGTTGAAACCCTGAAAAGTAAAGAGATTGAAACCAGAATGTGTCTGCATCTTAAAGGGGAATAGATTCTATTAGGCCACCCACGGTCTTCTATCTACTTGGGGTTATTGTGCGCATCAGATAATGGAGCATTTTCAGGTGGAAATGATGGGAATGTTTAAAAGCTTATTTTTTCTCTCTCTCTTTTTTTTTTTTTTGTAGAAATAGTAGATTGGTTTTGGATATGAAGTCCTAAAGAAAAAAAAAAGTTCACATGGGATACTCTTTGGCACTTAATATATATACGGATTTATTTAGTAACTTTTCCCCCTCCTCTTGGGAGGCATTTGGAAGTAATAGATGCCTCACACTGTAAATGTGACTGTAGCTAACATGAATAAAAGATAGACTGAAATGAATATCTATAGTCACTTAGCCACAGTCACTTTGGTCTTGGAAATGGGCATCGTACCTGAAGGATTTATACGAATAGAAGAACTTTGAGAGCATGTATTGGACTTAGTGCCTCCAATTTACTCCTGAGATAGGCCAGCGCTGTACTTGTCCTAGGAGACTTGTCACTCTAAATCTTTATGTGAAACACGATGCAGCAGTGATGAAAGGAGACGGCTAATGACGGCTGACTGAATGCGTGCTCTGTGAAAGGCACTGAGGAGGAGGTGGCAGGGGGTCAGAAGACTATTCAAAGAACCTGGAGCCATCAATATTACATTAGTCAGGATCTCACTGGAAACCACTCCGCTCTTCTTCTGAAAAACTTTCAGTGGGCTTCCGACGCAACTCTCTTCACACTCTGTACCTCATTAGCTTGTCTTTCTCAGTTGCCTTGACCCGTTCTCTCCAACCATTGGAGTGCTCAGAGTATCAGTCTGGGATCGTGTCTTCTTTGCCCCTACCTTCTCTCCTCTGCATGCTGACGTCTCCCGAATTGTCTCCAGCAGAGACCTCTTCCCTCAGCTCTGCTTGGACAGCAACCTGACGAATCCTCGCTCCCTCTTAGATGGAGAATAGGAATACCCTAGTAAACATTTTCAAAACAAGTTGCCGTTTTCCTGCAGATAACTGCCCATTCTTTGAGTCTCCCCTATTCCCTTTTTAACTGGGTCTTTATTCTACTTGTTTCTCAAATAAAAACCTTGAAACAGCCTTGAAACTTTTCTTTACCCCCGACTTTAATCCATTCCATTAGACAATTACAACTCTGCCTTCAAATGATCTTGAAAATCCTGGCATTGAGTCTCCCTCCAGTTAGTTGCTATTAGTTGAGATCTTCATCACCTGCACAGCCGGATGGCTCCTCGTCCTCAGATTTCAGCTCAGATGTCCCACCTCCCCCTAAGTGTGTGTCTGTCTGTTGTTGTTTTTAATGCATAGAACTTCATTAATATTCCTTGGCTCCTATTATTATTAATACAAGTTCCATGAGGGTGGGAATTTGTCTCGTTCACACACTACTGTATTTCAGCACACAGAGTAGGCCTTAAATATTTCTGTTGAAGGAAAAGGTGAGTGATTTCATGAGAGAGTTTTAACCATCAACCCCTTGCTGCAGTACACAGTCCACGGATACTGATGCCAAAGTGCACAGGAATTTGATGGTGTTTCCCTCGACTAAAGGTGTGCCTCCTTCTAAATGTTGCACATGTGCTGAAGAGGAAACAGGCATTCCACGAAGGGATGTGGAAGCCTGAGCTAAGTTACCAGGGCAGAGGGTACTGGAGGATAGTGGATGGACAAACAATGACATTGTATTAAGGAGAAGATATTAATGTCAGAAAGGTAGGTCAGGGTCAAATCACGGATAGCCTTAAAATTGGAGCATGAATTTTATCATCTCAAAAGGCCTTAGTTTAAGCAGAGGCATTATGAAAGTCATATTTTAAGCTGTGCAGTCTGACTAGATGAGAGAGAATGAGTCTGCCTTCAGCAAAACAAGCCAGCAAGCTAGGCCATAGTTGAGTGGGAAGTAGGAAGATGCATGCATTGGTAGAGTGAATAAAATGATGCAAGAGGCATCACAAACTCAAAGTTGTGTGTTTTAGCTAATAGGGTTTCTAACAACTGGATGTGCAAATGAAGGAAAGGAAAGAGGTAATGCTTACAGTAAAATTTTAGACACCCCAACTTGGGATTAATAGAAGATAGGCAGTCGGCCTCTAAGATGACTTCTAACTTTATGTTCTTTGAACTTGGCTAATGATAACAAATAAGAACATTTAGTTGCTAGTTGCTAGTAAAATTCTGACCCCTAAGTTAGAATAAATTGGCCTCAGATGTCTTATAGAAATTATACTTTAAATATTGAGTAAAGGGGTGCCTGGGTGGCTCAGTTGGTTAAGCGGCTGCCTTTGGCTCAGGTTGTGATCTCAGGGTCCTGGGATCAAGCCCCACATGGGGCTCCATGCTCAGGAAGCCTGCTTCTCCCTCTCCTCCCTGCTTGTGTTCTCTCTCACTATCTCTTTTTCTTTCAAATAAATCTTTAAAAAAATACTGAACAAATGAATTTTTTAGTAGAAGATTTTAGAGAACAAAGATTTTTGAATTATGCGGTCCCAGTTTTGAATGCTAAATCTATGGGGGTAATTAAATACGAACTGTGGATGAGAAAAAGTGCTCTAAGAAAGAAGGATGGTGTGTGCAATGCCATGAAAAGGTGCAGGGGAGTGGGGGGCAGGATTTTCAGGAAGGAAATGAAGAGTACTACCAAATGGTTAAACATTAACAAAGAATAAAGCCTTTACAGAAGAAGCATTTGTATTTGGAGTCTTTGGAATCATTGCTAATATCCTGGTTTGGGGTTTTTAGTGTTAGAGGACATTGGTCTAATATAAAATCATAAAAAATGAGTACAGTCATGACAAAACAAGTGCGATAGATCTGGTAAAATTTGCAGAGAAATTTGTCAGTGAAAAAGGACAGCATGAGTTTGAGTTAAAGATACTTATCCAAAATATGGAAATGAGGGAAAAATATGGATGACTTCTTAATTTAATCTTAGGCATTGTCTGACAAATCCAGCTATAGGGTGACTCACATATAGGTCATCTGAGCCTAGAGATACATAAATTTATTTGACTTGCTATTTACTGATTACACATATTGTCTTAAAATGGTCTTAGGAAATGCATATTATTGATATTTTGCAACTCTGTAAATTCAGAGGTAAATTTACATATAACTGATGAAATAGTTGCTTTTATTGTCCAATAGAAAAAATAACCCTGAAAAGTATGCGTTTTCCCCCTGCATAGGACATTGGCCACTTTTGTCTAATATAGGTGTCTTACATAAACATGTTTTTCCCTCTGAATATGAAATTCAGATTTTTGGAATTTCCTTTTGGACTGGATTTGTTTCCCTGTTATGTTTTCATTACGACTTTAATAAAATTTGTTGCCACTTCACTGGTCATTTACATCAGAATTATGTTTTGAAAATTTGAAAATTATACTTTGACAGTGTCAAGGTTTTAATTGGTATTGGATTCCTTTTTTTGTAAGGTAGGGAACATCTTTGCACATTTATGGGGTGGGGGGGAAGTCAGGAGATGGCAGATCTGTCTGAAAGTGGGACTGCCTTCCCTTCTCATCATTGGCAAGAACATGAGTTGTGTTCTATGATCAGGTATCAGAAGTAGATGGTCCAAGAACAGGTAGCCCCACAAAAAGGTGTTCTGTGGTTTTAAGCCATTAAGAAAAACTACCAATTTAAGCAAGTCTGAACCCTGCAGGTCGAGATTCAGAAAGAAAAGTTACATCAGGGGCTTGTAAAACTTATGCAGGCATTGACAAAAATACATATATACATATATATATACACACATATATGTGTATGTATATATATATATGTGTGTGTATATGTGTGTGTGTGTGTGTGTGTGTATATATATATCCCTTTAAAACTTTTATATTCCCTATCTCCTGGCTTTTTATTCTCCTTTGTTAGTTTTGATTTCAGAATATTTGGACAGAGGAAAATCAGGAAGAAAGCAGAAAAATAGTGGAATAAGGTATTAGAAGAACCCAGAGAAGATGAGATAAAAATTTTAGTGTGAATGTTCTTTCTCTTGGGCAAAGACCTGCTTTCAGGGAGTAAGTCAGCAGGTCCTATGCCTGGAGGTCAGTTTTCCTCATCCGTCAAAGAAGGGCATTGACATTACTATAATATTTTTTCCACTGTAAACTCAGTTTAGTCTCTTAACATGGTGGTAAGAACCTATGTATGCTTCCTTATTCAACAAATGTATGTGCTGTCTCGAAAATTTTATGCACCTAAGGAAATAGAACATATCAAAGATAGTCCCTGGAATCAGAAAAATCGGTATTTATGGCTGAGGGAGTTTCCTTATGAATTGCCTTATGAGTCAGTTAATGGTTGTGATCCTTTCTATTGGGTAAAGATGAGAGGCTGGAGCACTGAGGATAAATTTGACAATGTCTCTATGCTTAATGAGCTTTCCCGCTGTCTAAGCTGATGTGAAACCTGTATGGGCACAAGGTAGGCACTTGGTACCTACCAGCTGAGTGAAAGATTAAATGATGAACAAATGGATGAATACAGTTGGGAGTCAATATTTATTGTGCACCTTATATTCCTAATGGATAAAACATAGATAAGCAAAAAAGAAGCAAAAAAAAATTATATAGATATGGTAAGCACTATGAAGGAAATAGGCTGATGAGTTAGACTAACTGGAGGACCCCCAGCCCAACACACATCATCAACTACAGTGCGTATATACCTATGGCCCTAACTTCTACTCTGGTCTGCTACTGGCTGAGGGCTTCTGAGGTGGGGGCATGAATGCAAACTCCCAATTGTTTCCAGTTCTTAGTTCACAGACAGCTCCTGTAGCCCAAGGGAATTCTTCACAAGAAGCCTGGCATCTGCAGGGCTTTGGAGACAAAAGCTTGAAGCCAGGGAGAGGTACAGAGAAATAGTGAAGGGATCCAAGGGAATTTGGGCTGAGTATTCGTCCGAATGGGCACACTTGCCTATAAATATCCCGTATTGTCAGTCACTGCTAAGCTAATCCTTGTAACCTCATGAACATTTCAGAATCACTGTGACAACCAAAGCCGTCCTTGGAATTTAACCACCAAGAGAAGATGTCAAAAATTGGTCCCAATAGTCAACCTGATCATGAAACGAAAATAAGTTTTTTTTTCTCTGCCGATTGAAGTTAAATTTTATTATTGCTCCTCTGCACTGCAACCAAAACTGGCCAAAGGCTAGAGGTGGCGTTTTTCAAGATGTTTTATGTACCAGTTGTAAATGTTTTGTGGGATTTCTTAGATCTGTGGGCTATCTTCAATGCTTTTTCTTTACCTGTTTTTCATGTTAAGACATATAACCCTTAAAATTAAGACAACACCAAGTAAAATTGGGTAAATAAAAGTCACTTTAGTCATAAGATGTAAGTTAACATTTGGGTATATTTACTTTCTGACGGTCTGCATTTTAACTTAGATCAGGATAATTATATTTAAAGAGAATTATGAATCTGTTTGCCTATGCTGCCTTAAGCAAAGGCTTTCCAGAGGTGTTTCTTGTGTCTAATTACAAGGTAATTTAATGAAGTTTTAAAAATCACATGAAAATGTGTTGATTTTAATCTTCAGTCAATGTGAAAGACTTACAAGACTGAGTAACTTGCTAAAAATCTGAGTCCTGGTTTAGATATCTATAAAATGGAAAAGAATAGTAACAGCTTTATAAGACTGTGAGCATTAACTGTGCAAAGCACACATTGCAATGTATGAGAACATAGGGAATACTTCATAAATGGTAATTATATCATTAGGAACCGTGTCAGCAGCAGCAGGAACAGCAGTAATAATGATGGTAGTAATACTAATGGTAGCAGAAGCATGTAGTAGTAATACTAGCAGTAATGACTAATAATAAGTTTAAAGTCTTTCTTTACCTGCACATCTCTGTATGTTCAAATCGTTGTGACTTCTCCCTCTTTACTTTGCAATTTACCCATCCCTACATTTTCTGACTCGTCCCCTCCAATTCTGCTCTTTTGGCTTTACAACACTCCTTATTCTCCAACGTATTACATGATTTATTTTTATTTATTTATTTTTGTATCTACTGCTTGCTTTTTGTGTCTTCTCTACATCCATCCGACTGAGAATGCCAGCCATTGCCTGCATCGTGCGGGTGATGGGAAACTATACTTCTGGAGGCTATTGGTCAATGAATGAGGTTTGACAGCACCTTGTTGACTTTAGGATGTATTTCTAATGGCTCTATAGGAAATGAAGCAAGTGTTTCGTTTGTTTATTTATTGTACAGTGGGAGGGGGCAGAAGGAGAGGGGGAGAGAAAATTCTTTCCCTCAACACCCAGCATGGACCCTGAGGCAGGGCTTGATCTCCGGACCCTGAGGTCATAATCTGAGCCAAAATCAAGAGTCCGACGCTTAACCGCCTGAGCCAATCAGGCACCCCTGAAACAAATATTAAAAAAAATTAATTATGCGCTAGCTAATTTTGACTTATATTTCAGTTGTCTTATATACATGTCTTCAAAAGTTTTTTCTCCAAGAGGGAATAGGAGACAATTTTTTGAGATCTTTCAGATATGAAGATATTTTTTGCTGCTCTTACGTGGTCACTAGTGGACAACAGAGCAAGTTGGGTCTAAACTTATTGGGTTACCAAATTGTTCCTAAAAATCTATTGGCATTTCTTATATTGTCATCTGGAATTTAGTTTTTCTGAGAGGTAAGACTAGTTGTAATTTTCTTTCTTTGAAGCCATCTGTTTAACCTGCCTTTACTTTTATAATTCATACATATTTACTGGATTCCAGTGAGCGCATCAATACTTAAATTCCATTTTACTAGTTGTTTTCTTTTTCCTTCAAATACATCAATAAATCATGACTTGGACTTATGTTGTCTCTACATTCTATTTATCACCTTTTAAAAATATCTGAAAAAAAATAAATACCGTTAAAATTTCACTTTTTCCTATTCATTCAGTGATGACTTTTAAACTTTGTTCTTCGTGTTTTTTTTTTTAAAACTAGAGTATACATTTAGCACCTATCCCTAATCTTTAAATTCTAATTAATTTTGTCTCTGTATTTTTCTTATCACCTCTATCTCCATTTTAATCATGTTAATGTTACCATTTTTTTCCTCTTGTTAAATAAAAGTTCTGTGTTTTCTCCCCTTAAATTCTATTGAAAATGTCTGATAATTTCCTAAGATATTCACCTGGACTTTGTAGTAAATATGTGTATCTTGCATACAAAACGTATATATATATATCATGTGTGTTTATATATATAGATATACACCTATCTATATATCTCTCTCTATATATATATATAAATTTCTGTCTAGAAAGGTATTTGTCAATAAGCGAACCATGTAGATTCCCTTGACTTGCTATTTCTTCACTATAAAGATTTTTAGCTACGTGCTGGGTAAACATGCATAGCTACTTCTCCTATTCCCAGAGAATGGCAGGGTTTAGTTGACTGGGATTCTAGTAAATTGAATCTTTTCTTAACACTACTCCCTAGCTTTTTGATACTCCAAAAACATGAACAACATTAAAATTTGTTTCTCCTGTCTTGACGTTCTTTTTTTCTTTCTTTCTTTCTTTCTTTTTTTTTTTTTTTCAGATTTGATTTATTTATTTATTTGACAGAGAGACATCGAGAGAGGGAACACAAGCAGGGGGAGTGGGAGAGGGAGAAGCAGACTTCCCGCCAAGCAGAGAGCCCGATGCAGGGCTCAATCCCAGGACCCTAGGATCATGACCTGATCCAAAGGCAGACGCTTAATGGCTGAGCCACCCAGGGGCCCCTCCCGTCTTGATATTCTTACTGGGCTGTATACTTGTGGGATTAAATCTGCAAGCGTGTAACAACATAGAGGTGCCTGTTTACTTTGAGACAAACTGTGTGTGTGTGTGTGAGTCTTTTTCTGGATGTTGAAAAATAAATACCGTTATCAGAGATTGAGGGTGTGGAAATAACACTTAGGCTGCCTTAAACAACAGCAGCAATATAGTAGATGGTGATTACTCAATTTCCTGGTGGGAAGAAAAACCGGAGTTTGTAAACCCAGATGAATAGCAGGCAGGAGGGATAGAGTATATCCCTTCATAATATCTCATGAGTATGGCGTATGTTCATCAGCAGTTACATTTCTTAATTTTGTTACAATAGTCCATATTTCAGAGGAAACCTTCCATATTTGAAACTTAAAGACTACAGTTACAATGGTGTTCTAGGTTTTCATCTTTTCTTTACCTTTATATTTATTTTATTGGGAAGTTGTGAAAATTGCAAGCCAATATTGCCAAATCAATTTTAAATCAGAGACAGTATTTGTTTTTAATCTTATGATTCAAAAGATTCACAGAAAACTAGCAAACTATTTGAAGGTTGGAAACTGGTTTAAAAAAAGGAAAAATCAGATGAATATTTCACTGCTTTTTTTCCTGTGGAAAGTCCTTTTTAAAAAAGTGATAAATATGATTTGCTCATTATAAAAATGCAAAACACAACATCTTATAAATAAAACATTAAAGGCTTCTCACTATTCTACCAAAACTATTTTACCAAAGTAACTACATGTATACTTTGAAATTTTGACATAAGCTACAAATTCCATATATGTAATATTGTATGCTAATAGCTGCTGAATACCTTTTTAAAAAGAAAGCTATAAAAAGCCTGTTTAAAACTCAACGACCGCTTTAATATTTTGGACTTAAATAGTACTAATACAAATGAAAGAAAACAAAATTTTAAAAAACCAGGAAAAATAGCTGATTATAGATAGTAACCAGTATGCTTCTTGCTTGTTTTCTTAAATATGAGGTCAAAATAGAGCATGGGTCTTTTAAAAGTAGTTTTTGTACCAAAGGCTTATGCCCAGTGTTTTTTTCTTTTTTAAGTACTCATTTCATAAAGAGAGAAATGCATATTCATAACAAATTAGGAAGAGAAGCCTACAAGTCAGATATTCAAATAGCTGTTTTCACTGGAAACTCCCTCAGGCCATCATGATTGATTAGTCCTAATTTCCTTTTGGAAGAAAATGTCTGGCATAGATGCTTAACAGAATTTGAGCTTTAAGTGTTTTGAGAAATCAGTGAGGAGAGCTAAAATAGAATCTTTAGAGTTTGCTATAGAAAAACATTTTAGGAGCAGCTAAATTTTTTACCCAGTGTTTCAAAAAATATTATAATAAAAATGATTTATTGGAAGCTTTAATGACTTAAGCTTAAGTGTATATCCATAGATTTTGTGACTGTATGGGGGAGGAACAGGGAGGAGACATGAACACTCTCCAAATACTTGGCTAATTTTCTGTTACTGCCTTGTGTAGAGCTTGTCAGCACTAAGTGCTTATTGGGAATATAGACTTAAATAACAAAATTTGATTTCAGCAACCAGTCTTCATTGAGAATTGTTTTGCATAAAATGACTAAAATAGCATTTTTCCACAAAAATAAGATGAAAGTTTTAAAGGCTTGTTTGTATTCAAAAATCATTTAGAAAGAATTCTGGCTTCGTGCACCAAAGTCCTCTCCCACTCCCCCTTTAATAATTTTTATTTTTGCCTTCAGTAGAAATTAACTCATTACTCTTTCATTTGAGTCTAGTTCCTTAGATCTGTGTTCCATGCTGGTTCTCAATAAACTTGTCAAATCACTTAACTTTTCTGTGCCTCTGCTTCTGGCCTCTCCCCGCCCCCACTACCCACCCTCATCACTGCCACTGCATGTACCAGCTAAGCCATTCTTGGAGTTGGGTTGCCTTCTGCTGTTTATGTACTGACATGACTGATACTTTTTAAAAGTTGTGTCTACGCATTAGATCCCCCAAATCTTAAAATGGGGCCTCTGTGGGGACTTCAGGGTTAGGATTCCGGTCAGTATTGACAGCAGGAAATCATCATTATATTCATCATAATCCTTTGTTTAAAAACAAACAAACAAACAAAACAAAACGGAGTCAATTTTAAAGATCTCACTGGCTTTATTCAAGGATCTGCGAATTGGCCAGCATGCAATCTTATCAGATTAGAAAGGAGCTTCCGGGAACTGGACAACACAAAAAATCTAGGCAGAAGGGAGCAGGACCAAGGAATATCTACTAGGCTAAAAAATGGTTTGGTTATTGCAAGGTTATTTTCCTTGTCCTGGATGGCAGGGGTCTGTCAGGCAGATGACCTAATAATGCTGATTAATCCTGATAGTCTGGTTTAAGATTCCATTGCCTGGGACAGCTGAAACTGTAATTAAGTTGAATCTCAGTGTGGTGACATAGGTCTTAAAATACACAGCTCCAGGAGGGTCTGTCGTCTTGTTTTTAATGTCTTCATTGTCAGCATTGTCATCCTTAAAATTTATTGAGCTTAATATATGGCCAGCACCTTTTTAAATACTTCTTTAATTTAATGCATTAAACACCCTAGGGAGGGTTATACTCATTTCACATATGAATGTAGATACTAAGGGGTGTGATTGTCTAGGCTTGCAGGTGAAGGCTGAATTCAAACCGGAGTCTCTCTACTCCAGAGCACAGACTTTTGTCCATGAGTATTGTGTTAGGATTTCATGGCATTTACAAATAACTGCTAATGTAAATTCTGAATTAGAAGAAAAAGTGAAAATATTAAAAATTTCAACCTTTAGTTTACCGATGAATAAATTAATACCCAATTCTTTGCTCATATTGGCCCAAGTAGATTTTTTAATATTTCATCTTTAAAATCATACCTTTTGTAGAAGATGTGCATTCCAAAATAGTTTCCTATTCATAAATTAAAGGCACAAAATTTAAAAGTAATCAAATAATATTAAAATAACTGATAGTTTCCTATTCCTGCTGTAGCAGATTACCACAAACTTAAAACACATATGATTGCATAGATTTGGAAGTCAAATGCTTAAAATCAAGGTGCTGGCAGGGCTCTATTCCTTCTGGAGGCTTCACGAAAGATTTCATTTTCTTGTCTTTTTTAGCTTCTGGAAGCCACACTATTCTTTGGCTTATGACCTCTTCTTTCCTCTTCAAAGCCACCAAATTGCATCTTCTACCTTCTCTGACCTTGTGCCTCCCTATTATAAGGATGCTTATAATTATACTGGGTCATTTTGGATAATCCAGGATAATCCCTTATCTGAAGATAATCACATCTGAAAAGTTATTCTAAACTTAAGGTACTACGATCATATATTCTGGGGATTAGGATGCAGACCTCTTTGAAGAAATTTATTCAGGCCCCGACAATAAAATGATATAAATAAAGATAGATGCTTTTTTAAAAATCATGTATGATGTTGGTTGTCTAAGTCCCCCTTTGCATTCTAGATAGTAAGATAATTATGTTTATGCCCATCGTGGTTATAAAGGGAATGAAGTATGCATAATATAGGAAATAAGAATTATGATATACTTTTCTGTTACCCTACTGAATCTGAAAAATCTAAAATGTTTACAAGTTTCCTAGTTATATTTAATTTTGAATTAAGTTGGGAATGTACTTTAAATTATACCAGCCATGCCAACTATGGTTCCTCTTTCACTGAGAGTTTGTTATAGGTATCTCAGAAGTATTTTTCCCTTGGGGCATCTGGGTGGCTCAGTCAGTTAAGTGTCAGACTCTTGGTTTCAGCTCAGGTCATGGTCTCAGGGTCGTGAGATCAAGACCCACGTCCAGCTGCATGCTCATCTCAGGTTCTGCTTGGGATTCTCTAGCTTTCCCTTTGCCCCTCCCCCTCTGCCCCATTCCCTGCTCTTATGCTCTCTCTCGCTCTGCTCTCTCTCAAATAAGTAAGTAAAATATTTTAAAAAGTATTTTTCCCAAGAAACATATTAATAAATTACTACTAACTATTCTGATGCATATTAATACACATTTAACGGTCAGATTTTTTTTTTTTTTACACTGGAAGAAGACAAATTACAGTGTGATAACCTGGAGGAAAAATTAATAATATTGATAAAATTAATAATATTAAAGTGTTCTGAAAACAAACATATTTTGTACTTACCCAGTATGTACAGTAAAAAAAAAAAATTAGTTTTCTTCATGCTTTTACTTTGCAAAAATTCAGAGGCTGTTTTTCTAGTAGTTTACACTGCTTATAAGTACCATGTTGTTTTTGTGACAACAAGCTTTGTCACTGTTTCATAAAGAATATTGTTGTCTTATGTTTAGACAAAACCATTGAGTGGTTGGGAATGCAAATCAGATAAGCTACTTAGAAAAGTGTGAAAACTCCAAATATTCTTCTCTTGTGAAAAGGAAGCCAGTTTTCAAAGCTTTCAAAATGGTATTTTTCACTGACATTCAAACTTAAAAACCCTACATTGTAAAGTTAGAACTGTAGAAAAAGAATGCATAAATCTTATCATAACTTCAATAAATGACAGTTTTCTTCTATGTGGTTTTATTGAGACTAGATTCTCTATTTCCATTATATTTAAAAATACTTTCTTTGGAGATAAATTCATTCTCACAGTAAGTCTACAACTGGAACTTTAAAGCACATTTTTTTGAAAGCTCTTATTTCTGAATGGAATATGGTGTTTATTTTTGAAATAAGCCATTTAGATTTCTTTTAATCTTTATTTTTTCAATATTTTCAAAAGATATCTGTGTTTGTATCAGTGGCCATAAAAACTCAAAGTCGTTTCAAACTATGATAACTTCAAACGATTAAAGAACCATTTCTTCAACAAAGTAAAATTTTCTCTAAATTGAGTCTATATCTGATGCTTGAGAAAAACAAGGAAAATGCTGATTATTATCTCAGATGTGCAAGATATAAGTATGAAATCTCAGCTAATAACGTTCATATTTATTCTTATCTGCTACAAGCATTATTTTTTATTTTTTCATTTAAGTTTTTTATTTTAATTCCAGTATAGTTAACATACAGTGTTAAGTTAGTTTTGGGAGTACAATATAGGGATTCAACAATTCTTTACATAGGCTCAAAAGATAAATTTACTATTAATCCCCTTCACCTATTTTCACCCATCCCCCCCACCTCCACTCTGGTAAACATCAGTTTGTTTTCTATAGTTAAGAGTCTGTTTCCTGGTTTGTGTGTCTCTCTCTCTTTTTTTTAAATTCTTTTTGTTTCTTAAATTCCACATGTGAGTGAAATCATGTGGTATTTGTCTTTCTCTGAGTTATTTTGTTGAGCGTTGTATTCTCTAGTTCCATCCACGTTGTAGCATTGGCAAGATTTCATCCTTTTTTATGGATGAATAATATATTCCATTGTATATATTCCATTTGTTCTTTTTCATTCATCTATCATTGGACACTTGGGCTGCTTCCATAATTTTGCTGTTGTAAATAATGCTGCAATAAATATTGGGGTGTGTGTATCCCTTTGAATTAGTGTCTTTGTATTTTGGGGGTACATACCCAATAGTGCAATTCCTAGATCATAGGGTAGTACTATTTTTAATTTTTTGAGGAACCTCCATACTCTTTTCCACAGTGGCTGTACCAGTTTGCATTCCCAACAACAGTGCAAGAGGGTTCCTTTTTCTCCATAGCCTTACCAACACTTGTTTTTCTTGTGTTTTTTATTATACCCATTCTGACAGTTGTGACATGATATCTCATTGTTGATAGTTTTCTTTGCTCTGCAGAAGCTTTTTTATTTTGATGTAGTCCCAATAGTTTATTTTTGCTTTTGTTTCCTTTGCCTCAGGGCACATACCTAGAAAAATGTTGCTATGGCTGATGTCAGAGAAATTACTTCCTGTGCTCTCTTTAAGTATTTTTATGGTTTCACTGCTCACAGTTAGGTCCTTAATCCATTTTAAGCTCACTTTTATATATAAGAAAGTGGTCCAGTTTCCTCCTTTTGCATGTAGCTGCCTGTTTTCCCAACACCATTTGTTGAAGAGCATGTCTTTTTCCCATTGGCTATTCTTGCCTCCTTAGTTGAAGATTAATGGATCTTATAACTGTGGATTTATTTCTGGGGTTTTGTTTCCGTTCTATTGATCTGTCAGGTTTTGTGCCAGTACCATACTGATTTGATTACTACAACTTTGTCATATAACTGAAGCCTGGAATTGTGATATTGTGGTATTTTCAAGATTGCTTGGGCTCTTTGGGGTCTTTTGTGGTTCCATACAAATTTTAAGATTGTTTGTTCTAGTTGTGTGAGAAATTGTTGGTATTTTGATAGGGACTGCGTTAATTCTGTACATTAGTTTGGGTAGTATGGACATTTTAACAATATTTTTTCCTCCAATCCCTGAGCATGGAATATCTTTCCATTTGTGTTATCTTCTATTTCTTTCATCAGTATTTTATAGTTTTTGAGTATAGTCTTTCACTTCTTTAAGTTTATTCCTAGATATTTTATTCTTTTTGGTGCCATTGTGAATGGGGTTGTTTTCTTAATATCTTTCTGAGGCTTCCTTATTAGTATATAGAAATGCAACCGATTTCTGTGCATTGAGTTTGTATCCTATGACTTTACTGAATTCATTTATCAGCTCTAGTTGTTTTTGGTGGAGTCTTTCGGGTTTTGTATATATAATATTGTGTCATCTGAAAATAGTGGAAGTTTTACTTGTTCCTTGCCAATTTGGATGCATTTTTTTTCTTGTCCAGTTGGTGTGGATAGGACTTCTAGTATTATGTTGAATAAGAGTAGTGAGTGTAGACATCCTTGTTTTATTCCTGACCTTGGTGAAAGCTCTCAGTTTTTCACCATTAAATATAATGTTAGCTGTAATTTTTTGTTTCACGTATGGCCTTTATAATGTTGAGGTATGTTCCCTGTAAATCTACTTTGTTGAAATCTTTTATCGAATGGATGCCATATTTTGTCAAATGCTTTTTCTGCATCCATTGAAATGATCATATATTTTTTTATTATGTTCAGTTAGCCACTGTATAGTACATCATTGGTTTTCGATGTAGTGTTCAATGATTCATTAGTTGCATATAACACTCAGTGCTCATCACAACACATGCCCTCCTTAATACCCATCACCCTGTTACTCCCTCCCCCCACCCCCTTCCCCTCAAAACCCTGAGTTTGTTTCCCATGGTCCATAGTCTGTCATGGTTCGTCTCCCTCTCTGATTTCTTCACCTTCCCCTCCCTTCCCCTATTGTCCTCTGTGCTATTGCTTGTGTTCCACATACTAGTGAAACCATATGATAATTGCTTGACTTTTGCCCTTTCTCTTATTGATGTGATGTATCATGTTGATTGATTTGTAAATATTGAACCACCCTTGCAACCCAGGAATAAATCCTACTTGATTGTGGTGAATAATTTTTCTTAAATATATTGTTGAATTCATTTTGCTAATATTTTGTAGAGGATTTTTGCATCTATGTTCATCAGAGATATTGGCCTCTAGTTCTTTTTTTGTAGTGTCTTTATCTGCCTTTGGTATCAGGGTAATGCTGGCATCATAGAATGAATTTAGAAGTTCTCCTTCCTCTTCTAAATTTTGGAATAGTTTGAGAAGAATAGGTATTAACTCTTCTTTAAATGTTTGGTAGAATTTACCTGTAAAGCCATCTGGTTCTCGGTTTTTGTTTGGGAGTTTTGGAATTACAGATTCAATTCCATTGCTGGTAATTGGTCTGTTCAAGTTTTCTATTTCTTCCTGCTTCAATTTTGGGAGGTCATATGTTTCTAGGAATTTATCCATTTCTTCTAGGTTGTCCAATCTGTCAGCATACAACTTTTCATAATATTCTCTTATAATTCTTTGCATTTCTGTGATACCAGTTGTTACTTCTCTTTCATTTCTGATTTTGTTTGAGTACTCCCTCTTTCTCTCTCTCTCTCTTTTTTTTTAATGGCCTCTTTAGTCGTGGAATTTGTTCTGCCAGGCTTTGGGTCATTTTCTGGGTTATTTACACTGATGACAGTGTTACCTAGTTGTATCTATGGGACTAGGCAAGCTTAGGGTCCTCCTACTCTGCCATCTTCCCAGAATCCTGCTACAAGCATTATTTTAACATAATATAGTGAGGAAGTGGATATAAGAGGAGAGTAAAAAATGGTTCTTTGTTGATGGAAACATTACCATGTATTTTCTATTTAAATTTTCACAGCCTAGTTAGATTTCTTTAGTATTTCCCATTTTATACATTAGAAAAGCAAGGTATAGTGTCTAAGTTTGCAGAACTAATAAGTGATAGAGCTGGTATTCAAAATCTTATCCTCTTGATTGAAATTATTTTCATCACTCTATAGTGACACAAATAAAAGTTTCAGGCTTGATTCCAGCCCTTATTAAACAAATAGACAAAAGAAGAAAACAAAATGTCTAACAAGGCAATATTTTATGTCATGTGACACAGTGATAGTTGTAAGTTATCAGAACACTAGGGATTTAGAGAACAACTACTTTCGGTATTTAATGGCTGAAAGGGTGAAGGGAAGATTCTTTTGACATCGATGGTTCTTGAGATGGTCTCTAGGAAGAGGGGGAATAGTAAAAAAAAATAAATAACACCTAGATCTGTGATGTTTGCAGATTAGTGAAAGCACCAATCTAACTGTAGAAGGTATTTGTTGAATTTAACTCTGCAAAGGAAAAATGGGCTCAGGTGTGGCCAGTTAGAGCTGGACTATATATACAGACAATGGCCAGACCATTTATTACAATAGAACTCTTACCCCAATCTGGAGTAGTCAGCTCCAGAAACCACAACACAACCTCTCAGAAATCAGTCCCGAATGGCCAGGACTTGACCAATAACATCTCTCTGTTTCTGCCCCTCTTATAAATTAGGGCTACCTAGAGAAGGCCCAATATCTTCCCCTAACCCATCACGTAGGATTCCCTGCTTCCAGTTAGCCTTCTTTTAGCTTCCAGAATAGTAATAACATGAAGTCTTTCCCTTTTGTCCCCCACTGTAAAACTTTCTTCCTCTGCCTTTGAGTCTCTATCAAGCAGAAGTGATGGTGATTGATTCTCTTGCTATAGGAAGCTCTGAATAAAGAGCTGTTGCCTCATCTTATTTTGTTTCCACAGCAGTCACTTTGGTTTGAAGGTACTAGAGAGACGTAGGCATACTTTAGAAATACAGTGATGTGCAAGATTGTTTTTATGGAAGGACTAATGCAGGAAGAGTGAAAAATTTAGACTTGAGTGAAAACTGAGTAACAGTTATTTTAAGGTTTAGGTATAAGATGAGAATCTATGAATAAGACAAAGAAATGGAAATAAAATAGAAAAAATAAAATAGAATCATCAATAATTCATTCATTCTTTCTATAAATATTTGTAGAAATATTCCCCTGTTTGGCCACTTAGTTAGAATTATCTGGGTAAATTTTATTTCCATGAATGATAAATTTTCCATAATAGTGAATATCCCCAAAATACTCCTGTCACATTTCCCCAGCCTTTATTCCTGCTATATAGTTGATTAGTAATGGACAATTATTGGTCCTTCTTTCTCAATTAAATGCATGAAAGATATCCAGGCCACAGGGAATTTCTCTCTCTTTTTATTCCTTCTCCAGTGAAACCAGCTGGAGGCAGAAACATGGGAAAACATATTTGTTCTATAGCCTGTTGAGGAAATACTACTTAAAACAAAATCTCTTCCCAACCCAGAAAACCTCTCTATAAGAGTAGAAGAGACAGAAGGAAATTTTACTATTGAAGAACATTAAATGAGAATGGACCGTAGGCATGGCACTAAGAGATGTTTATTCCGTCTCCGTTGACATCCTGGTGGATGTGGGTACCTTATTTCTGCTGAGCAGAGTTGGCATCTCAGATTGCCCACTCATCCTCAGCTAACTTCATCTGGTTGTCAGGAGGACAGAAATCTCATTCTTGTTCTTCATGTAGCCTCTCCTGACAACACGGTGGCAGAGTATGGCGAGTTACCACTGGATGGTGGTGAGATTTCCAGCTTTGCATTTGAATCCTCCGGTGCTAGCTGGGAGTAATAGATACGCCTTACTGCTCCAGGATGGGGTGGAAGTCCAGGACCCCGGCATGACCCCCACTGACACTAGGGTGCTGGAGGGCCATTACTGCTGGGCAAGGGTGGAACTCCCAGCTCTTCATGTAGTATTCTTGGATACCACACCACTGCAGATGAGGGAGTGTGTGTGTTGGGGAGGCAAGGGGGTACCTCACCATAGCCATGTAATGCTATATGCCTAGTCTTCCTACTTGGTCTTTGATGACAGGTATGGTGGTGGGACTGCAGCATTTTCTATGGTTGCTGGGTGACAATTGTCACTGTTAAAGCTCTTTTGTGTTTTGTTTTGTTTGTCTTCTTACGAGGTTGTTTGCACTGTTGGTGTTTCTGTATTGCTGACTTCTCTAGCACCTGGTCTGGGATATGTGAAGCAAAAAGAAAACCCAATAAACTCACCAACACATTGTTCTTCAGGCTCACATCCCTAGCCAGTCTGTCTTTTTCTCACCATTTTTCAGAGCCCACTGTATGTTTGTTTTATGTATATTATCTGAGGTTTTTAGCTGAATTTAGCAGAAACAGAGGCAAGTGTGTCTATCCCATTTTGGTCTAGATATTGTTTTAAAGATTAAAAACATGATTTTTATATACTGCTGCACACCTAAATCCCAAACATCTTCTTTATCTTGGGGACATTTTCAGAAGTCTAGGTTGACAATTAGGTCTGTCATTTCCTTTTAAGTACTATGTAGAATCTCTTTGAAGGATGAAGTCCTCTATAATGTGAGGACACTGGTGGTTAAAAAAAATAAGTGAAAAAAAATATGTGAATTAGAAGTGAATGAAGAAACTTCAGATGGAAACTTTATTTTAGTCTTGATCACAACTAAGAAGTCAAGGCATCTAAGAAAGAACTCTAGAATATCAGAGGTTGAATGTTTACCCTCCACAAGAAAAAAAAAGTCTTTGAAATTTTGGGGGCAGTTATAGTTAATTTAGAACCAGGTATAAAAACTCTAGAGGCATGGTATTATGCTTTATTGTCTCTATATGCCAGGCTGTTGAATGGTTGTTTGACAATGAAGATAAACACTACGGTGTTATGGAAGTTAAGGGATTATAAGGCAGAACTGTGAAATGCACTGATAACGAGAATCCTGAAAGTTTCTCCAGTTAGTAGCAAGTGAAGAAAACATGGATCAAGCATTTGTCACTTTTGAACTATACACTGTGCAGCTAATATTTTTGGAGGATTATCTCAGAGAAAGAGAAGAAAGAAGAATAAAAGAAAAATTTGTTTAGGTTAAGTGGAAATCTTTTCCCCAAAACAGTAGTGCTGTTCCACAGAGCAAAGAGAAGAAAATAATAAATTGCAATATTTAGCAGAACAGAGAGGAAAGACCAGGAGAGGAAAATGGATGATAAAGGGACTTGAAGAGTAAGAGCCACTTTGTAGTAATTATGGGTGAAGGATAGAGCCTCCACTCTGTCTCATATCCACTGTTAGTGACTCAACCCAAATACACTATTTTACTTTTGGAGTATTGACATGTGTGTAATCTTTATCTGTTGGACTTGAAAAGATGTACTCCTAGGTTAAAATAAGGAACTGAAATATTTCTGAAGATGAAGTCAATAAACATGTTTTAAAGAAAATTGATTGGCTCTCTTTTATACCCATTTTTAAAAAGGTATTTCTCTTTGCAATGATGATTTCCTTTTGAATATTTCTAATAGTATTGCATCTTCACTTGGGATTATAAATACTTCAAAAATATTGATGCTAAGCAGAATATTATTAAGATATTTTGGATTCTTGTCCATTTTGTCTTCCCTTAAGGTGTTTTTCTTTATATTCACTTTCACTCAGTATCAGACTCCCTGTCATTTATCATGCTACATTTACTGTGAACTGAATTCTACCAGCTAGTTCTTGATGACTCCTTCTACTTGTAAGACACAGCAATAAATCACAAGGAAAGCACTTTTATTAAATATATATTTTCTAGGGAATTTTGGATAACCATAAATTAATTTTTTTTAAGTTTTAAGGTTATGGGCACAGGAGTCATACATGGAACATCTATTTGAACATGCAATACCACCAAACTGGTTGTGAGTTTAACATTTCTTTTCCTTCAATATACCCTGCCCTGGATTCAAGCTCACCCACAATCAGGAAGTTGGCATTGGCAGGACAGAAAGAGTTCCAGGAGAAGCCATCAGAGATGGCTCAAGAAAATCAGTTTTCGAAAGCCAAGAGAGGGTGGGAAGATTTCCCCCATATTTTACAGCTTTCAGCCAAAGAGAAGTGCTACCCACAGAAACGGAATACTAAAGTGAAGAAGCAATTCAAATTGTAAATATCTAGGTATGTTACTTTCTATTTCTGCTGTAATCAAATCACTACAAACTTTGTGGCTTCAAATGACAGAAGTTCATTATCTCCTAGTTTCTGTAGGTCAGAAGTCTGGTACAGTGTGGCTTGATTCTCTGTTCAGCGTCTCACCAGGCTGTGATCGAGCTATCACCTCTCGTTGTGGCTCTAATCTGGAGTTTGGGTCCTTCTCCTCCAAGCTCAGTGGTTGTTGACAGAGCTCATTTCCTTCTCACGCTTTCCATGTGGACTCTTACATCTCCAAGTCAACAGTATGTTGAGGTCTTCTTGCGTTTTAATTCTCTCTGCCTTCTCTTTCAGAGAAAGCCTTCTGTCTTTCAAGACCCAGATGATTACACTGGGCTCACCTGGGTAATATCCCTCTGAAGAATTTATTACTAACTTTAATTACATCAGAAAAGTCCCTTTGCCATGTAATATAACATAAACATAGGAGTAACACCAGAGAGCCAAAATTATGAAGGCTAAGATTCTGCTTACCATACTGGCTAGGTAAGATAGATTATTCTCCTTTCGAGTTATTAAAAATTTATTTAAGAGTTGAAAACAAACTATAGTCAAAGTTTTGTGGCTCTATTTATAGCTACACCTTTCTTTTATTCCTCATTGGAAACTACCAATGGCTGAACTGTCTCAGGATATTCAGCTGGTATTGGTCAGGATTCTTCCATTACTTAATTGTAGTCATTAAAGTATATAAAGACATAAAAGTATACATAAAGTATATAAATTGTAGTCATTAAAGTATATAAGTATATTACATAAAGTATATAAAGTCATTAAAGTATATAAAGTATATTAAAGCATATAAAGTCACATAAAGTATATAAAGTCATTAAAGTATATAAAATTGTAGTCATTAAAGTATATTAAAGTATATATAAAGTGATCAAGATTATCAATTCAGACTTTTGTGGGGGGGTAGCAGAAAACGGAATAAAAAACGTGATACAGAACAGGAACATCTATTTCACATAGCAATAAGTCAGGAGGTAGATTACTTTAGAGTTAAAGAATTTAGTGATTTAACAAAGACACCAGAAATCAGAATGTATCTTTCTTCCCTTCAGTGAATATAATATGATAATTATGTATGACAGTTTTTAAATATATTTGTGTGGGGGGGTTATTTGGCTCTTTTTCTCACTAGAAAACAAATTTTTAAAAAAGATTTTGTTAATTTGAGAGAGAGAGAAAGAGAGAGCAAGCATGCATGCAAGAGGGGGAGAGGGAGAAGCAGGCTCCCTGCCAAGCAGGGAGCCCAATGCAGGGCTCAATCTCAGGACCCTGGGATCATGACCTGAGCTGAAAGCAGCTGCTTAACCAATTGAACCACCCAGGCGTCCCTAGAATATAAACTTCTTGAGGACAGAGGCTATGTCCATCTTATTCATCCTTGAATCTATAATACTTAGTATAATAGCACGTAGAGTAGGCAGTAAGTATAATTTTTAAGATTTTTAGATTTGTTGAATGAACGAATGAATAAATAAATGAAGCTCTTACTTTCCCTTTAACTCTGACAAAGAGACTGAGAATTCTGTAAATAATAGGTTTCTATCCTCTGATTTAAAGACTAAGATGCTTATAATCAATGTAGATAATTTATTTTGCTGTTTCTTCTGTGGCCTGTTGTTATGTAAGAGATTTATAATGCTCAGATCCTGGTGCTAGTTAGGTGTTTGTAAGTTTCAGGTTCTTCCAAATAATCTTAACTTACATTCATGCCTCTTAGTGATTTCTGTATGCCAGATATTGTATCATAACTAAAAACAGGGATAAACATACATAGATATCTAGATAACTGAGGGGATAAATGAATCTAAATACTAAGTATTAAAGCAAAGGTACTCCCATGAAGAAAAATTAGTTAAAGCAGTCATGAAAGGCTTCTGGGAGGAAGTAATATCTGAACTAAGTTTAGAGAAATAAAGTGGGGAAACAAACTGGCACAAAAACAGACACATCGACCAATGGAACAGAATAGAGAACCCAGAAATGGACCCTCGGCTCTT
>NC_048218.1:202773255-202813155 GCF_002007445.2 Ailuropoda melanoleuca
AAAAATAAAAATTAAAAAAAAAAAGGAAAAGTTTTCTGTAAAACCATGGAAGTATGACATATTCTTATAAAAACATCTACTTAAATATGACTCACTGGGTTCTAGGCAAGAGATACATAAGTGACAAGATTTTAGGATGGTTTAGATATTATTTTAAATTAATATATGTAACATAATTTTCTTATAAAAATTTCCTCCTCTTTCCTTCTCCAATACCACTGTCTTCCTACCTTCCCCAGATATCTTCATTCCCATGTCTGTTTTTATAAGTGTTTGTTTACTATGTATGTATATACAGTATACATAAAATGTTTGCATATATATATATATTTAAAACACTGTTTTGTACATTTTAAAATTGGACATCATTCCATATCATGTTTCTGGTTTCCTTTCAATATGAGATTTATTGATCTTCGTAAATGTATTTCTATATTTTCTTTTACTGCTACATACTATACCACTGAATGAATATACTATAATTTATTCTAATATTAATGAAATTTTACACTGTTTCTATTTTTATTCTTTTAAAACAATGCTTTTCTGCATATGTTTTCTTGTGCATACGAACAGGAATTGCTTAGAAAATAGGACTAGGAATGGAATGGAATGACTGATACCAGGATATGAGCATGTTGAAATTTCCTAGATGTTAAGATTTGTTTCCCAAATGTGTTGTTGCAATTTCCATGCCTATTTACAGTTGCTGTTTTCTTCACATTCTTGCCAAGAACTTCTATTTTCAGAGTTTAAAAATTTTAAGAATTGGTTATGAAACCATATATCATTGATCTTTAAATTGTCCTCTTCATGCACTTCTCTGGTTATTAACCAGGGCCCAATAATTTGAGTAGGGGGAATTTAGTATAAAAACCTTTTTATCGAGGTAAAATGTGGTCTATAATAAGAAGGTAGAAAGGAGTTTGCTGCAGAGTGGCTATTGACCTTTGGATTATGGGGGAAATTTAATTAAAAAGGAACCAGGAAACTCAGAACAGCAGAAGCAAGATTCAGACACTGAGAGAGGATATGGCTGCCATAGGAACCTACTTCCCAGGGCTCTGGTGACAAAGAGACTTGCTACTGCTATGCCATGAGAGCAAGAGCTGCTGTAAATGTCATGAAGATAAAACCACTGGAAGAGTTTCAGCTGTTGAGCTGTGAAAGCAAGGAGTATCTGTCAATGCAGTAACAGAGAAACTTGTCGAGTGGACTTCCACACTAAACCACATAATCAGCCTGCCACTGTGGTAATCTTGCTGGGATCTTGGCATACTTATCCACTCAAAGTCACATGGGAAAGTAGAACACTTCAAAAAATAAAGCCTGTTCTTCATCCTCTAATTTGGAAGTGTCCCTCTTGAGTTCTCTATTTGTAGAGCCAGTATTGATCCAGCTGGAGAAAGGGTAATAGAGTCCATCGCCCAGTTCCAGTATCACAAAGCATGACACAGATGAGTGGGTTTGAAGCTGAAAGGAAATGAATTATAACTAGCACAGTCTACCCGTTTGACTATTCAGCATCACCACGTTCTGTCATGCATGAATATGGAATTCTCTACAGAAACAAAACAACTGATTCCACCTTACCAGGTACATATTTTTTAATTAAATTAAAAGTTTTTATATCTCTTCTTTATAGAAGTGAGATCTCAACATTTCCCCAAAATGAGGAAAGACATGGTCTCAAAATTTTATTCATGGCTGCCTCAAATTTAGTTACAGATCCATGAAATATTTTCTTACCTTAAGACTAAATTGCCAAGTTAGCTACCAACAAAATTGTATAAAATAATAACTGTGTCCTTTGCCTTAAAATGGAATCTTAAGTGGTCAGGGTTCTCTACTTGGTGGGTAACCCAAACATTAATTCCTGAAGGGTCAAGACCCTCAGTGGTTCTGTCTGTTTTGACTGCTGTAGTTTTCTGTGATAGTTAACTAATCAGAAGGAACTGCTAAGAGCTACCCAGAAGCTCCTCTAGGTTCCAGACATAGTCTTCCTTGTCTTCAGTGTCAGTAGTAACCCAATGCCTTCTATTTTCCAGTTGGTTCACTGGAAAAAGGAGCCCAGGATGTCTAAGCAAACATGTTGAATGGAACCATTCTTGTTTCTTTTGGTGGAAGTATCCTCCCCTTAGTCATTAAGATCTCTAGATCTTAATCCAGCAGAATTCAAAGTTGCTAGAACTGGAAGTAAAAATTCTATGAATGAATTAGTAAAATAGTGAAAAATCACTTCCATCTCTTGATTCTTGGACTCTTGTATTTTTTTCTAGTGGGAAGATAGGACCTTCACGTTATCTTTGGTAGGACGCATATAGTTCATCCTATAGGATATCTGTCCTATCCTATTTTTGTAGGTACTTTAACTGGTATCCTGACTCTGTCTTTATCAAGCCCTTTCATCTTGCCATTAACATTGGGATTTTCTGTGTGATAGGTTATGTGGTAAGGCCATTTAATTACATAGACATGAAGACCATAGCTGCACTTCCTTGATCAGGATAAATGGTGTCAATACTGTGGCATCATCAATGGATCTATTATAAGACTATGAATTTACCTTCTCTATCTGTAATGTTCTGTCAGTACCACCATCCATGGACTCCTGGTGTGCTTTACCTACTATCATGTTATCATTGAAGTCCATGACCATGTAATTAACTGCCACTATGGCCACTTTTCTCATTAACTCATTGAGCAATCACTGAAAGCACTGGTACAACATAAGAGACTAATTGTCATGCAAAAAGCATATCATGTTGTCCACTGCAGGAGATGTTCTGGGTAGCTATTAAAATAGGATATGAATATGTTCACTAGCTGCTTATTCTCAGTAGGTCATCAACAGATTTTTTCCCTAGACTTTCTTGTCACCAGTTTTCTATCCTGATCCTTCCAATCCATTACTGTTCACCAAAACAATAGCAACCACACATGAATACATTTATATTTATGGCCATCATTATTCCAGGAAAAGTGACTGTAAAATGCACCATGTAAAGTTCTGCCTATTGAGGATTCTCTTTCAGTTTAGGCTTTCTGCACAACCACTTAAGTGGAGAAGTAATGCCACAACTGTCCACTTTCAAATGGCATCAGTGTATCTTCAGAACCAAGAATTTAGAAAATCAGAGGAAGGGGTCCCTCCATGCTGACATTCACATGTCTGAGAAGAGGGTAAACCTGAATGCATTGACTGTTGGAGTGATAAAGAATTTGACTGCCCTGAGCCATGAGAGCTGAGTCACTGCCTATATGGTAAAGATACTGGCTGGAGGGATGCCAGCGACTCAACTGCAGTAAATGGTGCCAGTATCACACCTCCTTTTTTTACCCCTAAGTTTTATTTATGTAATCTCTACACCCAACATGGGGCTCAAGCTCATGACCCTGAAATCAAGAGTTGCATGCTCTTTCAATGGAGTCATAGGCACACCAAGTATCACACTTCCTAATAGGATTGCTGCAAAATAGAAAAATGAGACACAAAAAAGAGTCCACCTCTTTTCCATCTTTGAGTCCTTCCAGTACCTGCTAATGGGGGAGCCAAACATTGAGCCAGCTTCCAAAGGAGAAATGCAATCAACAGGCTCATGTTTCAGTATCTTTATGCAAGGGCAAATGTCAGTCTGCAGCTGTAAAGCAATAAATTAGTAACTGGTACATATGGATTATTACTTAAAATAGCTTCATGATATTTTTCATTGGATTTTCAAGTTGCTTCTTCTGTTTATTAACTTTTCCCATTATCTATTTTTCTTAATTTCTATTCTTCTGAGAACATGAATATTAATCTTTCATTCGTTACGTGACTTGTGAATATTTTCTCCCAGTCTGTGCCTTGTTTCCTTACAGTTTGTAGGTATTTTTACTTATTTCCTTCTCTCTCAAATTACAGATACTAATTTTTCATCTGTAATAAAGTTGGCAAATATCTCTGTCTTGTATTTTTGTTCTGTTACATATTTGACTCATACACTTTTGAAATTTAACGTAGAATAAAGTTAATGTTGTGTGGTTTTTTAAGTGAGTGTTTTATTTTGGAATAATTTTAGATTCATAGAGATTTGCAAAGATAATAAGGAGAGTTTCAGTGTAACACTCGCCCAGTTTCTCCCATTGTTAACATCTTATTACCCAGGTGCATCTGTAAAAATTAAGAAATCAACTCTGGTATATTACTATTAACTAAACTTCATACTTTATTTGAATTTCATCTATTAATGTCCTCATTCTGGTTCAGGATCCAGTTCTGAATACCACACTGTTTAGTTTCTATATTTCTCCAGTGTCCTCTGGTTTGTGGTGGTTTTTAAATTATTGTTTTTTTAATAATTTTGATCTTGAGGAGTATCGGCCAGGTATCCTGTTGAATGTCCCCCAATCTGGATTTTGTTTGATTTTTTTCAGAACTAGTCTGGAGTTATAGGGTTTTAGAGATCTATCTAGCAAATGTTCTTTTCTTTACATCATATCCGAGAGTACATTATATCTGTATGCCATTATTGGTGATTATTTTCATCACTTGAGTAAGGCAACTTTAGCCAGGTTCTTCAATGTAAAATAACCATTTTTCCCTTTCCTTACTTTGTTCTTGAGAAGTGAGTAATTCCAACTCACAAAAGGAAGGAAGGGCCAGGGACTCAACTCCACTCTTGGAAGGAGAATGCTTACGTGAGTCATTTGGATTTCTTCTGTGAGGAAACTCTTTCCCCATATTTATTTGTTTATTCAATCACTATTTAACCAATTTAGGAGTATTTATTTTAGAATAATTATTGTAGTGCCAATAATTTAAATAAAATTGGATCTCACACCTTTTTTTTTTTGGTAATAATTGCATAGTTGGTACTTCGAAAAGTGCTTTGGATGTAATAATAGGAATAACATGCTACCTTTTACTTGATCAAAGAAAATATTAGTAGATGAATTAGGAAAATCTATCAAGCATCAGACTTATAAGCATCCATATGCATTTGTAATTTTTTCCTAATCCCTAGTTTATTATGCAATGTCATGGATTCCAACTCTAACTTACGTTTATGTTTAATGTCTTTACCCCTTATGCTACCCAATAAATCGTAAGCTCATTGTACATGAAGCAGTGACTTGGTCACCTTTTTCTTTTACTAGTCATAGCATAGGACTCAAATACTCACTGTTTGCTGTACTGTCCAATTAATGTAAAGGAGGCAGCAACATAGAGGAAGAAAGATGAATGGGAACCAGAAGCAATAGGTCTTAACATAATCTACCATTAACTTTTTCTTAGGTTAGCTCATGTGGCACCTCTGAGGCTAAGTTTATATATCCATTAGAAACCCCCACAAAACTGTCTCTGAGGACCCTCTGTTACCAATATTTGACTTGCTTCAGTACCATCTTTTCATGCTTGTGGAAACCTGGATGAAGTCACCAAAAGTATGTTGATTTTATTGGTGAAGTGACAGGAGAGAGAGTAAAATAAAAACAATTGTTAAGATGATTCAATTTTTTAGCTTTATTGAAATAAAATTATATATTTAAATGTATGACATGCTTTGGTATAGGTATACATTGTAAAATTACCAAATTAAGTTAATTAACACCCAGCACCTTACAAAGTTACATTTCTTTTTCTTGCGGTGAGACTGCTTAAGATCTACTCCCGGGGCGCCTGGGTGGCACAGCGGTTGAGCTTCTGCCTTCAGCTCAGGGCGTGATCCCGGCGTAATGGGATCGAGCCCCACATCAGGCTCCTCCGCTATGAGCCTGCTTCTTCCTCTCCCACTCCCCCTGCTTGTGTTCCCTCTCTCGCTGGCTGTCTCTGTCTCTGTCAAATAAATAAATACAATCTTAAAAAAAAAAAAAGATCTACTCCCAAGATGCAGCAAATTTCAAGTATATGATAGTATTAACTATAGTCAGCATGGTGTAAAAATAAATAGGATAAAATATATTTGTGCTAAATGTTAAATCATGTAGTTCTATACACATTAAAAAAAACATTTTAAAAACATGGGTTCTGGGACAGATAAGAATTGCCAAAATGTTCTATAAAGAATATTTAATTCTAACAGACTGTAGATCTGTGTAACTCCAGAATTTGACTTTCCAATCGAAAGTATTCTTAGCCCCGACAGTGAACTGGGCACTTGCAAAATGTTGAAGTACAACCCTAGAAATCTGACATTCAAAACATGGGAAAAGAAGCCCCTATTTTGAAGTGTTTCTTTACTATTTTGGATGGAGGGGGGTGTATTTAGGCAACTGAAAAACTAAAGCACGCTCATTGGAGGACTTTTTGTTTTTTTTTGTATATAAAACAAGTAGGTGAAGAATGGTAAGGGAGGGAAAGTTTAAGTGAGTATTTGGTATTTTTAAATAATGTGTCAAATAGAGTGAGGATAATTTGGTGTGTTAATATTCTAGTAAAAAAAACTGTGCAGTGGCTGCATCTTTAGGAAACCCTATTTCCACTGTTGAGGATACAAAAAAATAGAAAAGAACATGTAATGAAATTTATCTTAATTAAATGTTTCCGGCAGGGTTTTCACAGCCATCTTGTATGGAAGGCTGAACTGCTGGTGATGACTCAGGTTCTCTCTGGAGTCCCTTTCATTTCTAAGTCTCGATGATTATAGAATATCATCAATTTTCATTCTGTCTACTTAACTGACATTAAATGTTGCTTCATACATGAAGAGCTCATTAAAAAATATATCCTCAGGGACAAAGCGTAAACATGGCAGTAACCTATCTTTATGTATAAAGTGGCCTTAATGTAGAGAGAACCTCATTAAAAATAAAAGAAAATGGCTGATTTTGTCTCTGAAGGACGTAAATGCACACATACAGGCATGCAAGCATACACATCTGACTTCGATATTTTTCCCTCTGAAAACATCAGACTATCTTCTTACTGTATTACTGGAGCTGTAGCTCCACAGCTATACTTAAAAAATAGGGTTATTAATGATGACCTGGAAAGATATAACTTATGTTTATGAGAGTACACATAAAAGCGGTGTCATCACATTACATATTCTTCCATTCCATATTGATCACATTCAATCATCCTGAATAGGATTAACATGTTCACACATTTCTATTAAAAATATTTTAACTTGGCAGCCAAAGCGTCGTAGCTTAAATACTCTTACAAGATATTTTGGCTATCTTTATTTCACTTGAGTAACTTTAAATTCTATAAAAATACTTAAAAGAACTTTAAGATAGCCATTGTTTATAGGAAGAAAAAATAGAACAAGATAAATGGAAGTTTAGAAAAACAATCAGATACATACAAGGAACACAGGACAAAGAATAATCTAGACTGTCAGAAAGCCAAGATAGTGCCTTTTTGTTTCTCCTTGAGGATGAATACATTATCAAGGATTAGTAACGCTATAGAAATTAAATACTAGGGAAAATGTCACCAATTCTTTGGCAGTAACTACCTTTCAGAGCTGAACAATGTGAAATCTGGATTGTGTGTATATGTTGAAATGAGCTATGGAGTAATATCACATCATTTGTTTTTCTTTTTTGTGACTTAGTAAATTGAGTCGGCTTGTAGGAACTGACTTTTGCTTTTAATTTAAAGAAGTATTCACTTGGGTTCATAAAACAATAAATGTTTACCTTGATTTTGCTAGTGTTGGACATCTCCTCAAAGAAATTTATTTTTTGGAAAAATTCCTATTTACCTAAACATCTGCCAGAAAAGCTGTAATTACCGTCCCCCAAAGCCTTAACAAAATTGATTGACAAAACACTATGCCGGTAGTTTCAGATGTCTTTAAGTATCAGCACAATATCTGTATTATGTTTCCATTAAAAAATATTGGCATCCAAGAATATGATTTCCTGTAAAATAATCTGTTTAGAAAGAAAGAGCAGGAGAAAACTGATGAGATAACACTTTCATTATGATGTGGAGAAATTGGAACCTTTGTGCACTGTTGGTGTGAACGTAAATTGGTGCAGCCATTTTGGAAAACAGTATGAAGGTTCCTTGAAGAACTAAAAATAGAGCTATCACATGATCCAGCAATCTCAATTCTGGGTATGTACCTCGGAGAGGTACGTGCATCTTACATTCATTAAATCATTATTCACAATAGCCAGGATAGTAAAACAACTTAAATATCTGTTGATGGATGAATAGATAAAGAAAATGTGTGTGTATATATAGGGGTGTGTGAGTGTGTGTGTGAATATTCAGCCTTTAAAAAGATGGAAATCCTGGGGCGCCTGGGTGGCACAGCGGTTAAGCGTCTGCCTTCGGCTCAGGGCGTGATCCCGGCGTTATGGGATCGAAGCCCCACATCAGGCTCTTCCTGTATGCCTGCTTCTTCCTCTCCCACTCCCCCTGCTTGTGTTCCCTCCCTCGCTGGCTGTCTCTATCTCTGTTGAATAAAGAAATTAAAAAAAAAATATTAAAAAAAAAAAAAGATGGAAATCCTGTCACTCTTAATAATATGGATGAATCTGGAGAACATTATACTAAGGGAAATGAGGCAAATGGAAAAACAAATATTGCGTGATCTCATTTATGTGAAGAATCTGAAATAGTCTAAATCATAGAAGAGACTGAAATGGTGGTTAACAGGGTTGGGTTGAGGGAAATGAGAAAATGTTTCAATTATGTGGGATGAATAAGTTCTGGAGGTCTTACATACGGCACAGTGATTACAGTTGACAATGTTATAATGTATCCTTAAAATCGGCAAAGTAGGGTAGTTCTTCAGTGCTATCGCACACAAAACCATTGGTAACTATGTTATATGATGTGTATGTTCATTAACTTGATTGTGGTGATCATTTTACAATTTCTACGTATATGAAACATGCTGTACACCATAAATATGTACAATGTCAATTATGCCTCCATAAAGCTAAAAAACTGCAGTTTACTCTGTTTTAGGTGTATATCAAATGTCAATATTGCATGTAATTTTTATATCTCATGGTCTGTACAATATTCTTTGTAATATTGCTATCAAAATCATTTGTTTCCCATTGAGTACTATTTTGCATGTTTTATTCAGCTGAAATTTATTCTTAAAGTTTTCTAAGAATACTTACCATAAAATTTACCTTAAAAAATTTTAAATGTATAATACAATATTTTTAACCACAACCCCTATATTTTATAGCAGATCTCAATGAAATTTATT
The DNA here is from genome assembly GCF_002007445.2 of Ailuropoda melanoleuca. Taxonomy (NCBI): domain Eukaryota; kingdom Metazoa; phylum Chordata; class Mammalia; order Carnivora; family Ursidae; genus Ailuropoda; species Ailuropoda melanoleuca. The sequence goes on from NC_048218.1 coordinate 202,782,423, forward strand.
TATAAGAATTTATTTTTAACAAATACTATTTTTTATGAAGTAATAGTGCAGGTCAAAGTTGGTTCATTCAACTAAGGATATGAATTGACTGTCTCTTGACTTTTCCAAATGAGCAAAAATTTCATACTTTCATAGATTTCATAGATTCATGCATTTAAAATTTTAATTACAAGACTTGTTTGGAACATTATCAAGAATAAGAAAAATAACTCATTCTAGAGTTAAATAGGAGAGTCCATCTTCTCGCTTATGTAAGTAGCTCCTGATTGAAAGAAAAAGTTTGCACCAGAATCAGCTCTGTTTTGCCACCCTGCATTTCCTCTCCCCTTGGGATTCTTCACTCTGATTACTGAGGCTTTAATCACACTGGTACCCAGGGGCCTGCTCATTCTTTTAAAAAGTCTGAACTCAGGGTGGACACAAATCTCTTACATTAGTTCTGTTAGAACTGCTGAGAGTTGAAAATGTGCTTTTCAGTAGATTTAAATATTAAGGAAGAATAAGAAGAAAATGAGGAAAATACAAGGAACATTTAAACTGAATAGTTGGGCATTGCTGTCCCATTCCACTATGGATGCATCTTTCATTTTTGAGCTTTTCCAAGTACGTGTTGTTATGCTCACCTGGATGGTTTTGTATGATCTACAGCCTTTGCGCTTTGTTACTTTGCTTTTCAGTTTCCAGCCTGACTCTTCAAGAAGGATCAACCTTTCTAAGTGTCTTGTGGGATTTTCTTCCTAGGTATCTAGGCCCCATCTGCAAATCCCCCTGTACCCCTACCACTGACTGAAGGCAAATGTTATTTCCAGTATATACTGTTTGCATAGCCTTCCTGCCTCCAGTCTCAGAACCCCTTTGAATTCACCCCATACTCTTTACCAGACCTGTTTGATAGCTCCCTACTGGAGCATGTCTCTGCTTGGAAAGCCCATTACTCTGGTCTTCTTTGCCAAGTCCTACTCACTCATCTTCAGTGTCATTTTATTTTCACCTTCTGAATATGATGTAAGTCAGGGTTACTTATTTTTCTTTTTTAAATTTAACTATTTATTTATTTGAGAGAGAGAGAGAGAGTGAGAAAGCACCAGTGGGGAGGAGAGGGAGAAGCAGGCTTCCCGCTGATCAGGGAGCCTGATGCGGGGCTCAATCCCAGGACCCCAGGATCATGACCTGAGCCAAAGGCAGACACTTAACTGACTGAGCCACCCAAGTGCCCCCAGGGTTATTTATTTTTCCATCCTTTATGTCACCAACATACCTTGAACATATCTCTCTTATAGACTACACAGGCCAGTGACATATTTCTGCATTTCAGTTTTCCTCAGAGATTAAATGAGGATGCTAATAAAGTCCATCTTATTGGGGTTTTTAAAGGTTAAACAATGAGAAGTCACATAAAGTGTTTCCACTCCCACATGTATGTAATGTTAAATAAATGCTAGGTATTAATTATTGTAATTATTGCTTCTTATCTTACCTTTAAGGAAAAATCCATTAAAACCAAACGTAAGCACACTTATACATATCAAACACATAGAGGGATAAATTCTGTAGCCCTAAACAAGGAAAGATTATTTTGCCCTCTACCTATGAAATTGAACAATTAACATATATACCAATATAACTCCAAGGATGTTAAGAGATTCTCATACTTTACGAGGACAGGTACTATGTATTTTGTTGAATATGTCTTTTAAGGGGCGCCTGGGTGGCTCAGTGGGTTAAGCATCTGCCTTGGGCTCAGGTCATGATCCCAGGGTCCTGGGATTGAGCCCTGCATCATCGGGCTCCCTGCTCAGTAGGGAGCCTGCTTCTCCCTCTCCCTCTGGCTGCTGCTCCCCCTGCTTGTGCGTTCTCCGTCAAATGAATAAATAACATCTTAAAAAAATTATGTCTTTTAAAGCACTAAATGCGAGATAATATGCAAAAGTTTCACTTTTTTTTTTCTCTTAAAATGTTGATGCCTGAGTGCCTTTTCGAGCTACCTTTTGGGTATTTAAATACCGTATATTTCCATAAAACTACTAGGAGATTTATGTATAAAAGCTTTTGGCACCCCTCTTTCCCATTGTCCAAGTAATTAAGGCCTACAGTGTTCTTCATACTTAACGGTATTGATAAATAGCAGAACATGTATTTTGGGCAAGATTGTAGTACTAAGGGCTCTCCTTCTCCTCCTCTTTTCAAGAACAAAAATGCTAATGGGAAGCAGGGAGATCTGAGCATAGAAGCCAAAAGGAAAAATGCCCTGAAGGAAACAGGGCAAGTTACCATGTGTGCACATGGAGAGAAGTGAAACCAGAAAAAGCCCACCTTCTTTCCTCCTAATGAGGGTTGTGCCCAATTATTGTTTTTCCAGCTCCTTCCCAAAGTGGAGGAGTCTTAAATGTGATATCACATTCCCCTGAGGATGGGTGCTGCCCAGATGGTAGTATTTCTGTCACTTAGGAGAAAGTTGTTTTAGGGATTAGGAGCTCAGTTTGTGAGGGGCTAGTCTGAAACACCTATTAGTCATGGTGGACTAGATGGGGGAATGTCAGGAATTTTTTTCTGAGTTGGAAGAAGGAATTGGGCAGATAACTGTATAAAATTTTTTTTTAAAAAAAAGCTTTATTGAGCTATTATACACAAAACTGTACGTGTTTAATATATATAATTTGTTGAGTTTAGGTATGCGCACACACCCATGAAACCATCACCACAAGGAAGTAGAAATATCCAACACACCCAAAAGTTTCCTTGTTTCCTGTCATTGTTTGTATGAAGACATTTAACATGAGATCTATCTTCATAACAAATTTTAAGTGTGCAATTCAGTGTTGTTAACTGCGGGCATCATATCTTCACTCCCACATTTATTACAGCATTTGATTGCCAAGACAGGGAAAAAACCTAAATGCCCATCAAGGGTGAATGGATACAGAAAATGTGGTATATACATATCATAGAATATTATTCAGCCTTAAAAAGGAGGAAATCCTGCCATACACGACAACGGATAAATGCTAATTGAAATAAGCCGGTTACAGAAAGACAAATACTGCATTATTTCAGTTATTCAAGATAACTGTAAGCATTTCACCTATTCTCTCATCTTTCATCTATTCACTCATTATTAGATGAGTGATATCCTGGTGTATTTACTAAAATTAATATGTGCAAGAGTCTTGAGTTGTCATAGCACTAAAACAAATTAAGTGAATCAGTATAACAAGCCTGTTTATCTCAGAGTTTTAAACAAAACTTCTTTTGAAACACTCCAGGGAAGATTTTTGTTTTTTATGGTGTTTCTGTCATCTTATTCAGGACTGCCAGTTATAATAAAGCTGCATTCAGTGGGAAGAATATGTACAGACAATTTCCTGAAACCAGATTTCATTCATTAATGAATATTCTATTTCTTGAGAAGGTTAGAACATGGCAGATACTCTGAAGTCCAGGTCAGAGCACATCCTCTCAATGCCTGGTGACCAGCACATAAAGCAAATCCTGATGTGCTGAACTTGCACAAGCCAGATGTAAGCTATTAGATACAATTAGTGATTCAGATTCCAAGGAGCGGCTTCCCATGCTGATGGCAAAAATGGAAGATATTAATTGCACTGCTTAGAGTTTCAGCCTCTTCAGCTGAATGAGATGTTTTGTGATTTCCCCAGGAGCATAAGGCTTGAAGCTGAAATATATTTCATGACAGATTGACAAATAGGGCAGCTTTTCAAAACATATTTTAGATTCTGGAATATAAAACATGAACAAATAACAAAGGGTTTTATTTATTTTCTCTCCCCAGTCCAAGTAAATTATTTTCAAAGGCTTACCTTCTCTCAACATTTCCAACTTTTTGCAAAAAAAGAAAAAGTATTTTTCCTCTTTTATTATCTATAGAAATACTTTAATGATACTTTCTAAGAGTTTTTGAGCAATCAGTTATAATTAGATTTTGTGGGTGTTCAGATAAAACAGCCAAGTATTTTAGTATATATGTTATTGTATCTCCTGCCCCCCCCCCAAAAAAGATGTCCACAAACTAATCAGGGAACCTGTGAAGATGGTACATTTTGTGGCAAAAGCAACTTTGCTGGTGTAATTAAGGTTATGGACCTTTAAATAGTAGATTATCCTAGATTATCTAGGAGGGCATGATCTAATCACATGAGCCCTTTAAAGCAAAGGATTGTCTCTGGCTAGAGGCAGAAGAGATGTGGTAGGTCAGAAAGATTTCAAGAGTGATAAGGGGTGGAAACACGATTGCTGTGAGACATAAGGGCCCATAGGCCAGGATCACAGCCTGGCCTCTGGGGAATAAAGTGTGGTCCTCCCAGATGACAGCTGGCAAATTAATCAGATTCTGCCAACAGCATGCATGGACTTGGAAGCAGATTTTCCCAGAGCCGTTTGATAACTGCCCAGGAGTAGATGACTTGATTTCCCGTAACCTGTGTAACCTGAAATAGAGAAAACCAGCTCAGCCAACCCAGGCTTCTGGCCCATAGGACCGTGAGACCATAAATTTACGTTGTCTTGAGGTGTTACGCTAATGGTAATTTGTTATGTTAGCCATGGAAAACTAATATGCTAATTTATGTCCTAACTACTGTCAAAAAATGATTTGAGGTGAATTTTAATATAAACAGAAGCACTAATATGTTATAATGGGATGTTTTAATAATTTAAGATTAATAAAATATTTAGCATCAATGTAGTAAGGATTAATTTATTTAATGTAGAGTCAGCAATAAATCCAGCTAACTAGAAACATACCAGTTTTTCAGAAGAAATACACTATTTCCTACTTTGAAATTCCAAAAGAATATTTTTCATTAATTTCTATTTAGCTTATTTAATTAATCTTAATGTAATTGTCCTAGAGCAGCATAATGGGCTTTTCCTGTTTGTAGAATATACAGAAAATTCATGAAAGGACTGCTTCTAATAGTTTTCCAGTAAATTTAAGGAATGACAACCGAAAATTCAGAAAAGGTATTTCTTCATGATATATAAATGAGCATTATGTATATACTTTACTGGAGACCTAGAAAAGGATTATAATGTAGAATTTGATATCAGGTGCTTTTATGCAGAGTTTCCCATATAAACTGAAACAATTTAATAATAAATATAACAAAAATAATAAATAGGGAAGCAGACATAAGATTGTCATTTTTAGTGAAATAAGATGGTTAAAAACGATTTTTTTGTTGACTATTATTTTTTCATGAACAAAAGAGATATTTTTTATCACCAAAACATAGAAAGTACATCCTAACACAAAGGTGAGTACTTTAATTTTTATAACTTTAAAATATTTGAATGTCTTTTTGTTTGTTTGGTTTGGTAATATAAGCACATGAAAAAAAATTAAAATGACCTATAAAGGTATGAACTGAAAGGTCTATTCCCACTCCTATATCCAAATACCCCACTAACTCTTTTCTCAACATATAACCTCTTCACCAGTTCTCTATGCGGACTGAGGCAAGGATAAATATGCTATGCCTTCTATCTGCCTTTCCCATCTTTCAAAAAAGACAACACTATAAACTTTCCATACCTTGCCTTTTTCAGTTATCATTTAATTGTTTAGTGTGAGTAAAAAACAAACAAACAAAAAACCAGCTTTCTCAGATCTTTTCTATAGCTGCATGATATTTTATGTGGATGTACCTTAGTAATGAACATGAGTTATTTCTTTTATTATAATCAAAGCTATAGCAACTATTTTGTATACATGTTAAGTTTTTGTTTTTTATTCATAGTGGTGTATCTGAAAGTTGAAGTGCCACCAATGGGACTCTTGGGTCAAAAATAATTGGATTTGTAATTTTGATAGCAGCTTCTCCAGCTACTTCCATAGAGTTTACAAAGAAATTGTGTGTTCTACCAGCATTGCAATAGAGCATCTGATGACCCTACATGTTGATATTGTCAAATTTAGGCAGTTTTTCCTCAGTCTTGTGAGAAACAGTATCTCAGTTTTGTTTTAATTTCCATTTCTATTGTAAGTGAAGTTGATCAAACTTTCATATATGAGAGCCATGTATTCTGTACTTTCTCTGTGATCTTAAAATTATTTTCTGTATTCTGAATACAAGTCCTTTGATATATGTACATATACATGTAAATACATACATCATATATCAACATATATACAAAACAAATAGCATTTTCTACTCTGTGGCTTGTGTGTTGTGTAACTGAGTAATTCTTTTTCTTCTGGGTGGCTGAAGTTTTTCTTCTAAACATGTAGAGCACTTCAGAAATTTACAATCCCATCATCCAAGTGTGAGAATGTTAATTGCTCCACAGTTTCACCAACACTTGTCATAGTTTTTTCATTCCTTTTTCTTATTTAGCTATCATGTTGGGTATGTAATGATGTCTCATCACGGTTCTTTTCGGCATTTATGTGATCATTAATAAAATTCTTTTTATGTTCAATGGCCATTTGGAAATCCTTTGTTATGAAGTACCAATTTAGATCTTTCATCCATTTCTATGTGAGGTTGCCCATCTTTTTTCTTACTGGTTTGTAAGTGCCATAAATGGAAAGCCTTTGTCAGATCTAAGTACTGCAAATATCTTCTTCCAATTTGTAGCCTGACTTTTCACACTCTTAGTACTGTCTTTTGGTCAACAGATGTTTTTTTAACGAGGCCCAATTTATCAGGTTTTTTCCATATACTATTACTATATTTTCTATGCATTGTTTCTAATATATAGGAATATTGTTTCTAATATTTGGAACATTGATCTTAGATCCAAAGACCTTTATGAACTGTTAGGTTTTTAATAGTTATTAATAGTTATTTTTATTAATTTTATCCTGCATGAGCACGTAAGGTATACTGTATCAGAGAGAGATTTCTTATTAAATACCCAACATTATGTAAGTTAGTCCTCCTTTTCCTAGAATTCACTCTTAGTGTGATGGGATGAATGCCAGGTCGATTTTTCTGAGGAACTCAATACCCCATAATCAAGCAATAAGGAGAAATGATTTTTTTCTCCTTATAAAGGCGTTGTCCCTGTCTCCTCTTGGAAGGGTTTCTTCCTAACTCTAGCCACTTGGTATATATATAAAATCTCTCCAGGAGCCAGATATCTCACCTTGTCTCAGCTTTTACAACTTTAGGTGAGTAGAACTTTTTGCAGGAGCACTAAGAAATCTTGAATTTTCTACAGATTCAAGTGTAAATCCTTAAGTATAAATTTGCTTCTGGAAACTTAGCTGCTTTAGGAATTCAATTATACTTTCTGTGAATAATTTCTATTTTAATCTTTCCAATCCTATGTCTTCAATTTATCTTCCTTGCCATATTGTAACATATTTAAAATACAACATCCAATAAAAGTGGTGATAGTGGTCATAATTTTCCTGATCACAGATAGAAAACTTTCTGGTAGTGTGTTTGAAATATTCTTTATCAATTTGAGAACATCCTTATTTTGCTAGTTTGCCACAATTTATTGGCCACTAATGAGTGTTAAAGTTTATAAAACTTTTACATCTATCCTGGTGAATCTATTTTGTTTCTCCCCCTCCCCACTTCACCTTCCCCCCTCCTCCTCTTGGAACTTCTCTTCATCTGATAAATACTACAAAACAATTTTCAAATATTAAACCATTCTGGCATTATTGAAATAGAACCATTGAATCGGTATGTGCTAGACTTACTGCATTTCCCAAATTGAGTATATTTTTGAGGGGGTTATTGCATCTGTATTCATGAGCAGCCTTGCTCTGTAATGTTCTTTTGTTTCTGTCAGGATTTGGTGTTAAGGTGCTGGCCTTCTGAAACATCTTGGAATTGGTCTCTGTTTTCTACATTTTAGAAGAATTTGTGTATAATTGGTGTTACTTATTTTTGAAATATTTGTGAGAATACACTGGGTAAAGTCATATAGAATTTTTTCTGTGAAAATATTGAAGAGATTCAATTTTTAAAGTAGGTATTGTACAGTACATTTTGGGAAAGCAGTGTTCTAAAAAAAACTGGGACATTTCATGCAATTTTTCAATATTTTGTAAGTTGCTCACAATATTTTCTTATTCATTATATGATATCTAGGAACAATGGTGATAGCCTCATTTTCATTCCTGATTATATTTGCTTATTTCTTGCTATAAAATCTTCAAATAGTAATTGACTTTTTAAGAGTAAATTAGTTTTGGAGCCCCTTCGTGGCTCAGTTGGTTGAGCTACTGACTCTTGATTTTGGCTCAAGTCATGATCTCAGGGTCATGAGGCTGACCCAGCAAGCATTGGCTCTGCACTCCATGGGGAGTCTGCTTGAGATTCTCTCTCACCTTCTCGCTTTGCCCCTCCTCTCCCCTCACAGGTGTTCTCTCACTATCTCTCTCTCAAAATAAATAAGTCCTGAAAAAAAAGAGTGAACTATTTTTTCTCTTCTATTTTTGTTCTTTCCTCCTGTAATCTTAAAATAGATATTTTTTAGCTTTTTAATTTCTTTTCTAACATGTACTTAAAAAGATTTATTTTCTTCCTAGTTTTAGCGGCATCCATGAAGTGCAAATCGATTATTGCTTAAGTTGTGATTTCTTTTCCTTTTTCTTTTTCTTTTTTTAAAGATTTTATTTATTTATTTGACAGAGACAGCCAGCGAGAGAGGGAACAGAGCAGGGGAGAGGGAGAGGAAGAAGCAGGCTCCCAGCCGAGGAGCCCGATGTGGGACTTGATCCCGCAACGCCGGGATCACGCCCTGAGCCCAAGGCAGACGCTTAACGACTGCGCTACCCAGGCGCCCCAATGTGATTTATTTTTCTATTCGACAAACACCTTTTATATTTTTTTACTCTCATTTCTTGCCACCTTTTGGACTAATCAATGTCTTAATATTCTATTTTTCTCCTCTATTATTATTATTTTTAAAGATTTTATTTATTTATTCAACAGAGAGATAGAGACAGCCAGTGAGAGAGAGAGAGAACACAAGCAGGGGGAGTGGGAGAGGAAGAAGCAGGCTCATAGCAGAAGAGCCTGATGTGGGGCTCGATCCCATAACGCCAGGATCATGCCCTGAGCTGAAGGCAGACGCTTAACCGCTGTGCCACTCAGGCGCCCCTATTTTTCTCCTCTATTAGCTTGACATTATATATCTCATATATTCTTTGAGAAGCTTCCTGGAGATTAGAACATTCATCTTTGACTTCTTACAATCCAATATAAATGACTACATTTGGCACAACTTTTGGCACTTCCTGATGACACTAGGACTTAGAAAACTACTCAGTTTCCCCCTTTATATGGAGTAACTGTATTTTTTAGTGTTCCATTTTATGTTCACTATAGGAAATTTAACTACTTTTTTTTCTTTGTTGCTCCAGGGTTAAGATAAATATCTTTAATAATTTGTCACAGTCTAACTTTGAATTATATCACTTTATATAAAGTTGAACTCTCATAATACTTGTTTTTTTTTTATTCCTACCTCCTGTCCTTTGTGCTGGTTTTGTCATACATAGATATTCTCCATATGTTAAAAGTGTTAACATTTTTGATTTACATAATAAATTTTCTTCTGAAAAAAAATTTTTGTGGGAAAACTCCTACCACATTTCTCACTTTTCATTCCTTTGTGTAGATACAAGTTTTTTTCTAATACCTTTCTTCTAACTGCAGGTCTACTGGTGATGAATTCTTCTAGTTTTCTATGTCTAAAAACATCTTATTTTGCACTTATTTTTGAAGGATATTTTTCCTGGGTAGAATTCTGGTCTTTTTTTCTTTCTTTCTTTCTTTCAATATAGAATTGTTATATTGTTTTCTGGATTTTTTTTTTTTTTCTGCAGAGTAGTCTCAGGTTTTTCTTATCTTTTTTCCCTCAGATGAAATGAATCTTTTTTTTCCCTCCTGCTCTCCTGCTGCTGTTTAGATGTCCTCTTTATCACTGATTTTCCTAAGATACTTATTTCATGCCTTGGTGTGTTTTCCTTTGTGCTTACTTTGCTTAGGATCCTTATCTTTCTTACCTTTGTTGAATCTATGGGATGATAATTTTAGTTAAACTTGGAAATATTTTGTCCATTATTTTATCAAAATTTTTTTCTTCCTCCTTATTTCAATTTTAATTGTTACATCAGCTAACATTATCCTAAGGGTAGTTGGGGTGTGTGTGTGTGTGTGTGTGTGTGTGTGTGTGTGTTGTTTTCTCTCTCTTATTCCTCAGTTTGCATATATGCTGCTATTTCTTCAAATTTACTGAATCTTCCTTTCTTGCATCATCAGTTAAGACTATTCAGTGAATTTTTCATTTTTGTTTATGATTTTTAAGCTGTAGACTTTCCATTGTATCATTTCCATGTGGAGTTTATCTCTTTTATCACTATGCTCATGTTTTCCTTTAACATCTTACTGCTCTTTGTAACAGCTGTGTTGAAGTCCTTGTTTGCCAACTCCATCATCTCTGTCATTTCTGAGTATTTTTTATCAACTGATTCTCTGTCTCAGGAGATGTATTTTCCTGCTTCACATATCTTGTGATACTTTTTATTATATTGCCTGTTAGGAAAGTTATATTGTTGAATATCTGGATTTTGTTGAGCTGGAAACATTCTCTGTTTCTCCTTTACTTCACACTACTATAACAATTCACTTCTGGTTACCAAATGTGTGGGGTTTTCCACACACATCAAACAATTCTGACACCAGCTGAGTGTCCTACAATTTAACTCATTTCTGACACTATCTACCTGGAAACAGAATCAGATCCCACAGATTAAGGGTTCAGTTGCATACAAGTGTACTTTGTCTACTCTATATGGCATCCAGATTGTCACCTAGACTTCTGGGTGACCGGCTATGAATTGGGTTCTCATAACCTCCTCCCTGGGTTTAATAATTTGCTAGAATGGCTTACAGAACTCAGAGAAACCATTACATTTACAAGTTATTACATAATAGAGGGTATGATAATGGATACAGATAAATACACACATAAAGAGATATATAGTGTGAGGCCCAGAAAGGTCCCAAGTGCAGCAGATTCTGGCCCTTGGAGTTGGGATCTGCCATCCTCACAGCACATAGATGTGTCCATTCATCTGGAAGCCCTCCTTACCCTGTGCTTTTAGAATTTTATGGAGGCTTCATAAAGTAGGCATGCTCAAACATTAATTCAGTCTTTAGCCTCTCTCTCTTTCCCAAGATATGGGGGTAGAGCTTAAAGTTGTAAGCTTCTCATTATGGTGTGGTCTTTCTTGTGACCAACCCCAATTCTAGAGCTATCCAGAAGCCCATCAGAGTTGCTTCATTAGAACAAAACATGCACCTATCACCCAGGAAATTCCAAAGTAACAGGAAAGTTGTGTATCAGGAACTAGTAACAAAAACCAAATATTAGAACAAAAGATGGTCCTTGTGCTCTTAACACTTAGGAAATTATAAGGTTTTAGGAGCTTTGTAACCAGAAATGGGGGCAGAGACATATATATATTGGTATATATATGTATATAATATATTTCTGTTGTTGTTTAAGGAAGTTATCTTTCTTAAAAGCATAGAACTCAAATAGATTGGAAGTTAAGCTGCTTACTAGTGGGTCAGCTTTATATTTTCCAGGCTTTTTATTAGTTTGGTTTTAAAGTTATGATGAGTTTGAAGGTGCCTTTACTTTAGGGCTTATTTAACCATACTACTGTCAAATAAAAAGAAAGAAACAGTAAGAGACTATTCAAAAAGAATAATGCAGTAGGAAGAGCACTCTTACCTCAGAATCTGTAGGCATCAGAACATAAAACAAAGTATTTTATTTTATAAAGGAGGACTGCATTAATTTTCCAGGGTTGCCATAACATATTATCACATGCTTGGTTGTTTAAAACAACAGAATTTTATTCTCAAAGTTTTGGACGCCAGAAGTTAGCGATCCAGGTCTCAGCAGGTATGTGATCTCTCTGAAGGCTCTAAGGGAGAATCCTTCCTTTTCTCTTACAGCTTCCGGTAACTGCAGATATTCTTTGGCTTGTGTCTGCATTAATCCATTTTCTTCCCCTCTCCTTACATAGCCTTCTCCTCTTTGTGTCTTCTCCTTTTTCGTCTCTCGTGAGGACACTTGTCATTAGATTTAGGGTGCAACTGGATAATCAAGGATGAATTCATCTCAAGATCCTTAGTTTAATTACAACTGCAAAGACCCTTTTTCCAAATAAGGTAATACTCAGAGATTCTAGGGGTTAAAACATGGACTTATCTTTTTGGGAGGGGCAACATTCAACCCACTACAAGAAGTTAGTAAGACTAAGAGGACTGAGACAAACAACCGGGAGTGAGCAGAGCGCACCTTTGAAGCGGATCTACAGAAACGGTCTTTGTGGTCAGTCAGTTTTCAGAATGAACATCTCAGCAAGTTAGTACTTGCTTAAGCTTGAGGGTGAATCAAAGTTGAGAGGCTTGTGGAGAGAAGTTAGTTCAAGCCAAGTCAATGGGTAAATTGTGGGCAAGTGTGAGAACTTGGTGACTGCTCTTATATAGCATTTCTGTACTTGAACTTACCAAAAGGCTGAGAAGTGATGTATAATATAGCATTTCTGGAGTATATAGCTGAATGCTCTGGGTGTTCAGTAAGGTCTCTCCGATTTGGCTGGTAAGAACTCAACTATCTCCTGGTCTTATGTGAGTTCTGGAAATTATTTTTTACATCTCCCTGGGAGTTTGTCCTCTGGCATCTCTCATCCTAAATATGTATAGCTTATTATTCAGTAACACACTCAAGGGGAGCCTTCTGTTGGTTTTTGGATCTCTTTTTCTGTATGGTTCCTTTTTTCACAATAATCTTTCCCATCAATCCCAGACACTTTGTCCTCCTTGATTCGAAGATTGGGCTCCTCAACTGTGTCAGAACACCATACCTGCTTGTTCTCCCTCTCCTTGTGCTGCAGTGTAAAAGTGCCTCCAGGTAGAAATCCAATAATCATAAACTTCATCTCGTTTCTTTTATATCATGGATCCAAATTGTGCAATGCCTCTTGTCTAATGTCTTAAACATTTTTTCCATAAAGCTTTCCAATTGTTTAATTGTTTACAGTGGGCAGGCAAGTTCTTCCGAAGTTACCCCATCATGGCAGAAGGGGAAGCCCCCACAGCAGGGTAATTTTTAATTGGGACTTACTATAGTTTCTTCACTGAAATTATTTTTACATCATTATACCCAGGACTTTGTTCATGCTGTTGCCTTTTCCAAAGATGAAAAAATGACAAATAGACTAGTTTTTTAAAAAATTTATCCATAACTTTAAGAAGCCTTGGCCAGCATGTGACTTCAGTAGCAGAATTATTTCATTGCCACCATGATTAAAGTCTTCCACTGCCTTGTCTACTGGGTAGAACAACCAGGGACTTAGGTTCAATAGAATTGTAATGGCAAATGTTCGACTCTAAATATGAGGGTACAATGAAATGTGGAAGAAATGTTAGTATTGTATATTGACGATTACTTTAACAAAATTTTTTACAAAAACGAAGGAGAGTGGTATGTTTTGATGGGATAACTGAAGTAACAGGATTGAAGAAAAGGTTTTGTTTGAGGTAAGAGGATATGTATCTGCTTTCAGATTGAGAGACTAGATCATTTGGAAGAAAGATAGAGGTTGAAGAAAATATTTGACAGAAAAGAACCCAGCAGAATTAGAAAAAAAGATGGAATTAGGGGAATAGGGGTTATGGATAGAATTCACTTTGAAAGGAATAGGGCTAGTGTTTTATCTAACTCAAGAGAAAGAAACACAGAAAAAGAAATATTTGTTATTGAGATCTTATTATGTGTCAGACTTGCATGCTAATTCGTTCAATGCTTATGGGACAAACTAGGTAAACACTGTTATTCCAATTCAAAAATCAGAAATTGAGATTTGAGAGTTTAAATAACTTGCACGTTCCCCATCAGCATCCAGTGTGAGCCTTTTACAGCAAAAATATATTCAGGTCATTTCCACTCTGTATCTCTAGTGATTTCCCATCCTACACAGTCTCACAGCCAGTGTGCTCTGGCTTACAAGGCCCACATGATCTGGCTTCCACATACCAGTCTAAACTACTCTCCTGCTGCTTTTATGTGGCTCATTCGGCTTCAGCCACTTGAACCTTACTCTTCTCTCCTCTCTGAACTCCCAGTGCTCACTCTGATTCTAGAGCCTTCGCGCTAGTATTCACCCTGCTAGGAATTACCATTTGCTTTCTTATCACATTACCTCAATCATGCCTCTGTCCAAATGTTGTCTCCTCAGAGAGGTTCTTTCCGTCCATTCTATTGAATATTACACTTCTAGTCTACCATGACACTCCACTCTTTATATCTCTGCAGCTGCCCATGTGATGGGTTTAATTTGTCATATCCACCAGAATGTATATTCCATAGGGAATGTATATTCCACTTTGTTTTGCTTGTTACTATTGTAGCTCCAGAGTCTAGATAGGTACCTGACACATAGTAGCTGCTTAATGAAAATTTACTGGACAGATAAATGAAAGAAGAGCCACACAGCTAACAAATCACAAGACCTCTAATTCCAAAATTCCTTTTCTTTTTATTTCCAATGAAGGAAGGCGAGGATTCTCATATCCTGTGGTCTTAAAGTTGTCAGTAGATAGCAAAGTCAGGAAGAGTATTTTCCTCATGTAAAAGGCAGATCCTGATGTCTTCACCTTTTTTTCTTTTTTTTTTTTGCAGTTTTGATAGTCACAGTAAAAGCTAAGTTTGACTGAAGTTCTCATGTAGTGTGACCTTTAAAATGATAATTAATAGATACTCCAGAAAATATTAGCTTTAGGACTGGAAAAAATAAATGAAGAACAGAATCTAGTCCTCCAAATATAAAAGCTGTATTCTAAATTAATGTTATGAAAAATACAAAAATTTATTTAGAATTTAATTAAAAACAATCAAAGTTTTGTTTCAATAAACTTCTTTTTCAGTTTAACTTGTGGCACTCTGAAGTCTATTTAGATTGCTTTATCCTTTATTTCAGACATTTCTTTACACAGGGAGATACTGCTTTGCAGCAACATGTATTTTCCTAGAAAGTATTTATTATATTATCTGAGGGTTTATAGAGGACAGGTCAGGGCTGACAAATAGAGGAGCTGGACTAGATTATACACCTGAAGAAATCAATAAATGCATAAACAAAATCACCTTAGAAACTAAGGAGATTCGTTGAACGCTTTACTTCTTAATTTACATTACAGCTTTTGTATGATGGAGTTTACCTTGTGGCACCAATTGTTTCAATAATCTTATCTACTTCATGAAAAGAACAAAGAATTTGCTTAGCAGATGAAATAAAATTGTTTTACTTTTCATGTGCTTTGAGTTTTTTTGAATTTGGGTGTTATTGATTATGGTAGATAAACATTGAGTCACAAAGCAGTTTATACGTGAGCACAGTAATTCTTCATCCTGTTTATTGAGGGCAGGTTTGAAATTGAAATGCCATACGCCATTATGAGGAACCAGTAGTTTATGCATGAGGGCAGCCTAGAATAGTTTGCTGGAATTAATGTCACGGAAACTCTTGGAAAAGCAAATGAAACTCTGAAGTTATTTGTAATTTTTCTACTTATTGCTATTCTATATCCATTTTAAATATTGATTTTTTAAAAATTTAACCTTAGGGATAATCATAAATATGGTAACATTAGATTAATGATAATTCCTGTTATTTCATTATTTCATAAATTAAGTAAGATAGATTAAAGTTAATGCTCTATCTCTCTATTGACTTCTTGGGCTCATAAAAGCCATATTCATATAGCCATGTAATCAGCATGGAAAAGTTAAGTAAATCAGAAATGGACTGAAGTCAATGTGATTTGATGTAAATTTTCTTTTGAAGTTTCAAAGAGTTCTTGATTTTACCTGACTTGGTTTACCAAAAAAGCTAATAATATGTTTCTCCATGCATAGGAGATTTTATATACATATGTATATATAAAACACCAAACTGCTGGAGAAAAATGTTGTTTCTAAATAATGTTCTTGTTTCAAGTAAATGACTATATAAACTTGAGAAAAGGAAAAGGGGATATATGTTAATTAATATTAAGCTGAAAGGGAATCTTGGGTGTTTAATTTCATCTGAGAAAAAAATTTTTAAAATTGAAATACAAATGCTAGTTTTCACTTGTTCAGGTCAAATTTAGTTTCTTCAGTACTAGAAATGCTTTATTCCATCCACACTTAAGAAAAATTTCTGAAATATAAAAATGAATTCAACTTGCTGATGAATTGTTCTGACATTATGTAGATATTCTAAAAATTTATCTTAATCAGATTGCAAGCGATAAGTTATGGATATAAGCTTTATCAATAAATCCTGGGATAAGAGGAGACGTGGGGTATAACCTCCTTATTTTTTTAAAGAATTATTTATTTTTCAATTTGAAGTATAGTTGCCATATAGTATTATATTAGTTTTAGGTATATAACATAACAATTCAGCATTTATATACACTATGAAATGCTCACCATGATAAGTGTATAACATCAAAAAATATTTGATTCCCTTTTCAAGAGCTTAGAAAAAAATACTAAATTTCTCTATACCAGGTCTCTCATTTGAAAAACACACACAATATTTTTTTTTTCCATTTCATGGAGATTTTTTTTTCAAAAACTATAAGTAAATGATGAATCTTGGAATGAGGACAGAGCTGGAGAAATGCTGATAACATGTGTAGCTATGGAGATATTATTGGAGTGCCAGCAGATAGACCTGTGGTAGAGTTATTGAAAGAGAACATGGCGGAAAGAACATTCTAGAACAATGACTGCACCCCATGAGCAGAAAATGTGAACCTGAAAAGCTAAAAGAAAAAGAAATTTAGTCAGGATGGAGAAAATGAAGAAAACAGGAATGGAATAATTGTGAACAAATAGAAGAAAGAGATTGTTATTCTGAGGATCACTGACTATGGAAGAAGAGGAAAATAGAGCAGAATTGGCAGTGTTTATGAGCATTCAGGGGTCTGAGAGCAGTTTTCTGAAAGAACTATGGTAGGGTCTGTCACCATGATAAACTTCATTTATTTTGCATAGTTCAGGACACGGTTGGTTTCTGCAAATCTCAAGTTGCCTCAGTGTTAGTAATGTCTTGATCACATCCCAACCATACCTCAACTATACAGTACCAATTAAGAAATTTAAGTGGGCTGATAGACACTAGAGTAAATCAAGGTGGTAGAGGATGGTATCAGGAGAAAAGGGGTCAAACTATAAATCTACATTTTGTGGCAGAAAGAGTCCTAAGGGCAGAGGGGATAGAAACAGGGGCAACAATTAGTTATTTTTTGTCCTGGCTCTAGCGTGTGTTACCTACTATTTTGGGTAAACACCTTAATCTCACTGAACCTCAATCTTGCAATGTATAAAATGGGATCATGCTTTATGTGCCCTTCACAGGCAAAAAAACAGCTGATGTGTGGGAAAGTACTTTGTAATCCGTGAAACCCTAAATGCATGTAAAATGGCATAACTTTTCCCTTGAACTTTGTGATGCTTCTATAGAGAGGCTATATTAAAAGATTCTATTGATCTCTTCAGCATGAACTAGTTGCTATATCACATTCCTATAGTGGCCTGAAAAGGAAAAAAAAAAAAGTGATGTTCTGATAGTCTAGAAATTTCAGAGAAAAGACAAAAGAGTTTGAAATGTGAAAGGGAGATAATACATAGGAAAGAAAACTCTGGCAAGTGAAGGATGGAGTTAATCACCTGCCAGGTACAGTTAGTTCTGTAGGGGACAAAGACATAATATAACTGTGAGTCAAGAAATCATTTGAGTATAAATGAACAGTCAATAAAAGGTGTTCTGGAGTGGAGTTCAAGGGCACAGCTGTGCTCTCAGTAAAAGGGACCCGTGTAACCTTTCTGAGAAAGGAGGAAGATCATACATAAGCAAAGTATTCAGAAGCTTTATACTCACCCTTTCTCTAAAAATGTCTTGTATAATGGATTCAATTCTTGAAGACCCTGTTTTAATTTATATTGGCCGATATTAACTGTTTAAACTGGGAGGAACTTTCATAGGATTTCAAATTGGCAAACCAAGGGTTAGTGCCAAAGACAATTTAATTTATCCCTCTTTGGGTCTTAGCATCTATGTCCACTGTAGGTAATGAAGGGCCATGAGTGCTATGCCTGTGGGAAATTTAGGCAGGACAGTAGTCCGATGGTTAAGATGAGGCATACCTACTTTTTCTCTGTACTCTATTTGGGAAGATTATAGGTGGTGCCTTGTTTAAATTTAGTGGGATCTCCAAGTAGATCTATAATTTGAGTTTCAGTATTAAGGCCATGAAGGTCGGCCAACCAACCTATTTCAGAAGATGTTAAAATTAATTCAGAACATATGTTTTAGAGGTCCTTTTAAACTTTTGTTATATAACTCTTTTTAGTAGATTATGGATATCTGTTTGGGTTAAACTGAATTGTGGGCCTCTTTTTCAGGTTTTTAATTTTTTGTTTTTTCTCTCTATATCCAGATTTCATGTATGCCCACCCCCACCTTCTCTTTTTGTCTCTCTAGTGCGCTCTCACTCTCTCTTTTGCCCGCTTTCTCACTCTCTCCCGCTCTTTTCTTCAGTCTTTTGGTAACTAGATACACTTTGGGGGTGGGGACAGAGGATCTCTCTAACCCGTGTACATTTAAATATTCATCCAGAGAGCTTCAAATCAGCATCCTCGGGGTTAGGGGCCTCGTGGCAATGGTAGAATTAACTTCTTGCATGTTTTTTTCCTATAATTCTAAGGGTCAGAACCTTCATTTCGACCAAAACATTGAGACATAGGCAGCCAGTAGCAATGAGAGCATTTTGTAGGGTCTTCATACCAATCAGCAACCCTACTCTGATGTTGTCCACATGAAGAATGTGGAAATATTGGTCCACCGAAAGATTTCTGTGCAAATATCCTTAACAGTATTACTTATAATAACATAGAATAAAAGAAACTAGAAGCAATTCAAATGTCCATTAACTGCCAAAAGGATAAGCAACTTTGGGAAATCGGCACATTGCTACTATGGAATATTACTCAGCAAGAAAAGAGAAAATATTAGCATTCACAAGAGTATGTTTAAGTTTTTAAACATGATAACTGAAAATAATCACATGAAAGGCTACATCCTGTGTGATTCATTCATATGAACTTCTAGAAAACATTGATAGAGGCAGAAAGCAGAGTGGTGGTTTCCTGAGGCTGGAGATTAAAAGAGGACATTAACTGCAAAGGAACATGAGAAAACTGGTAAGAATAATGGAACTATTCCCTCTCTTTTTTTGTAGCAAGAGTTAAGCATCTGTACACAATAATCAAAATTCCTCAAACTGTGAACTGTACTGAAATGGGTAAATACAATTTAAACAGTTAAAAAAAAAACAACTATGAGATAGAATCAGGTTTTAATTTGGACATCTTGAGTCAGCGAAGAAAACATTAAGTTGTTTTGCATATCAAATTATTTGGTCATAAAATCCAAAGAATATCCATATTCATGAATTAAATATGAAGATTGTTAAAATTCTCTTTAAAGTGTAATTATTTTAAAAAGCCTAAATTCAACTGGGAGTTTTTTTTTTAAACCAAATGCATTCGATGATTACCTACAAATGTATGGAGTATTTAAGCTCTAAGATTTTTGTTTGTTTGAGCAAATAAAAGATATAACTAAACACTACCCAACAGAAAATTTGACAATGCGAGAGAACACAAAAATGGGAGAGGAAATCGATTTAGTCGTGTTATCCATGGAAGCACCTTATTTCAGACAATGAGAGCAGTTTTTCAGTTTCTCTTTTAGATGCAGGGTAGTAGGGTGGTTCTGTTTGTTAAATTATTTTATCCAGCATCTTGTAATTCCAGTTTCAGAAAAAAAAGGTCCAATTGTATCAGAGGGAAGGAATGTACCTGTGGTTAGATGTATCTGAAGATAAATTACCAGTAACTTAAAAGAGAAAAAGAATTGTCAAGAGAGAATAATAGTGATGAAGTAAATAAGGGAAAGGAAAAGAGAATGAAACAGAGGGGATTACAAATGGAAATAAATGATACCATCATAAAATGTGCTCAATTATTCTGTAATTAGTACTGTTTCAACACTTTAAGAATCAATCAGCTAGCAGCCTTAATAATATGTTTTGTCACAATTGATTATTTAAATGGACATTATTACTTAATACGTGTGAGTAACATAATATTGCCTGAGAGTTACGAGGAATCTCCAGAAAATCCCTTATGATTACCCTCTTGTGATGGAAGAGTTCTCCCTCTTTTTAGACAATGGAGCAAACAGTTATTTGAATATTAATATTGCTACCCTAAATTCACCTTAGCCACACCCTGAATAGGATGTTTTCTTCAGGGCTGTGCTGTCTTAGGTGCTGTAGCAAACCGCTACATCATTTGGTAACCTTTCCTTTCCCAAACACTTGCCTTTGCCCTTCATGCCTTCTTTATTATTTTGCCTTCCCATCCCTCTTTCTCTGGCTGCCCCAGTAATTTTGAGGGTTTTTTTCTTAATTTAGAAAGATAAAGCTACTCTACTCTTCCGTTGTTACTCTCTTTTTTCCATATCATACTGTAGAATGGAAAGAAAGAGTGGAAGTTTTGAGAAAAAGAATGTATTTGTCATAGAAAAATCTGTCCAGTATGGTGTTTGACTAAATAAAAGATCACCCCATTTCCAAAACATTTTACTACCTGGGAAATAGAATTGGCTTGGGTCAGTGTTTGTTTCGAGCAGTGTGTTTCTCTTTTTCATCAGCCCTACCGTGATCTCGGTGAAACTCCGTATTCAATAAATAAATGCCAATTAAAAGAAATTCTGTTTCTCATCCAAGTGATGGGAAATTATAAAATTCAGTGCTGGCAAGGGTGAAATGAGATTTGCTCACTCATCTGTGGTTGTTATAGACATAAGACCTATAATAACGGTCCTGGTATTAATCCCAGTTTATAGATACAAAGTGTCTGACTATGTTTTCTTGTTTCCCTTGCAGTGCTGCATTCATCTCTTAATGTTTGCTAGTCTGATAAGTATACAATGTAACTCGTTATTTTACGTTACATTTCCTTCAGTCTTAAATAAGTTTTTGTTTTTTATTTGCATTTACTCTCCTACAAGTTGCTCATTCATATGCTCTGTCAACTTTCCGTTTGTCTTTTTTAATGAAGTAATGAGGTTCTTTTATATTACACTTAACAACTTTTTTGTGGTCAAACTTACTACAAGGTTTTTTGTTTTTTTTTCGCAGAATATCATTTACTGTGACCTCATTTATTGTGTGATTTGTCTTCTACCAAACTGCTGCACCATAAAGCACAAACAGCTATACTTTCTTTTTTTTTTTTTTTAAGATTTTATTTATTTATTTGACAGAGAGAGAGACAGCCAGCGAGAGAGGGAACACAAGCAGGGGGAGTGGGAGAGGAAGAAGCAGGCTCCCAGGAGAGGAGCCTGATGTGGGGCTCGATCCCAGAACGCCGGGATCACGCCCTGAGCCAGAAGGCAGACGCTTAACGACTGCGCCACACAGGCGCCCCACAAACAGCTATACTTTCTATAATTTCCTGGGCTACTGCTTGTTAACATATGTTAGAAACTGGGTCTNAGGCAGACGCTTAACGACTGCGCCACCCAGGTGCCCCACAAACAGCTATACTTTCTATAATTTCCTGGGCTACTGCTTGTTAACATATGTTAGAAACTGGGTCTGAGGTGCAATAAGTATAAAATATAAAATTATCAACACATAAATAGGGCCAAAGAAGGAGTAAAGTGATTAGAGTAGTCTGAAAACAAAATCTGGGCCCTGGAGGACAAATCAAATAACTTTTAAAAATATGTTAATGAAGTTAATGAATATACATACAAACACATGTATATTTTACAGATCTATGTATATATGCACACATATGTATACACACATGCATAAAACACTTAAGGATAATTATATATGGCACTAACTTGAACTTCTAGAATTAAAAATACTCTGTAATTTCCAAATGTAACACCTTGAAGTGTGAGTAGAAATATCTTTATGTAATGGCAAAAAATAGCAAATGATGAAAATCTTGTGCATAGGTTCAGCAAGCTTACACATATAAATGAAAAGATTTGTTTCCTGCTAGCTTCAATATTCATTTGGGAAGAGAGTTAAGAGGAAAAAAATGCTTTCTTATGAGTGGGGTATGTTTTCCCTTTTCATCAAATAACGATTTGATGAAACTCACTATTAAGCAAATAAATGCCAATTAAACAAAATGGTGTTTCTCATCAAAGCAATGGGAAATTATCAAATTGATTGCTGGCAAGGGTGAAATGAGAAGTTCTCACTCGTTTGTGGCTGTTAGGTATAGATGAGAGAAGGAAATTCTATATGTATTTGTGTCTCTAAAATTTTGTAGCAAATTGAGAATGTATTGCTTAGTCAAAGGAATACAATGGAATTTAAATCAAAGCACCTGGAGAAGCCTATATGAATTCACACTCAAGTTCAATCTAACTGAAAAAAGAGTGAAATCTTGCCATTTGCAATGACGTGGATGGAGCTAGAGAGTATTATGCTAAGTGAAATAAGTCAATCAGAGAAAGACAAATGCCATATTATTTCACAGATGTGGAATTTAAGAAAGAAAAATGAGCAAAGGGAAAAAAAAAAAGAGAGGGAGCCAAACCAAGAAACAGACTCTGAACTATAGAGAACAAACTGATGATTACCAGAGGGGAGGTGAATGGGGGAGGGTATGGAAGTGCTGAATCACTGCATTGTACACATGAAACTAATATTACACTGTATTTTAACTAACTGTAATTTAATAAAAACTTTAAAAAAGAAGAGAAGAAAATGAGTAGGTAATCGCAATATTGTTAAACTAATCTCAATTATGTAAATGTTTCCAAATGAGCATCCATTTCAATTCTCTCCAGATATGTATATGATAGAATTTGTTTTCCATTTAAACAACACTTCATGTGAGTGACTTGCTTCTAGACAAATGGGAAGGTTTGTAATCCATCACTGTGGTTAGGATTTGAAATTTCTGCTTAATAAAGTTAAGTACTGGGGCGCCTGGGTGGCACAGCGGTTAAGCGTCTGCCTTCGGCTCAGGGCGTGATCCCAGCGTTGTGGGATCGAGCCCCACATCAGGCTCCTCTGCTATGAGTGCTTCTTCCTCTCCCACTCCCTCTGCTTGTGTTCCCTCTCTCTCTGGCTGTCTCTATCTCTGTCAAAGAAATAAATAAAATCTTTAAAAAAAAAATAAAGTTAAGTACATTATCATATGGCCATTAAGCAATTGGATCCCTTTTCTTGGTGGAATAGATGTTAGCTTATTAATTGACTGTCTCTTTCATTACAACTATTATCTGCCTCGTAACATAATACTAATCAAGGAAGCACTACATAAATAATATCACCCAAATGTCCACTCCAGAACTACAATCATGAAAATTCAATTTGGCAATATCAGTGCCTTCATATGTACCCTCCAAGATGATGGAGGCTGGGGAAAGAGGGTTAGTGGCAGATAGGGGAGAAGTTGTTTGGTACTAGGTATATTTTGAAATAGTAGAGACAAGATGTGCTTAAGAAATTGAATATGTGATGTGAAGAATTTGTGATAAGTCCAAGATTTTGGACTTTGGACTGGGTGGCTAGAAGAATATATATAGTTGCTGAGATGGAGCCTATAGGTCACTGAAATGGAGAGGAATAAGTGGCAGGTAGGGAGTGGGAGTGGAAGATGAGGAGTTCAGTTTTACAGATGTTAAGTTTGAGATGCCTATTAAACAATGTGATAGGGAAATTTGGATATAGGGGACAGGAAATTAGGGGAAGGGAAGGATATCAGCTGGAGAAATAAATTTGAGAGTCCTTGGTGAATGGACATAAAAATACATAGAACCTGCTTTATGAATAAATGTTTAGAATATTGTCTGAATTATTTTAGTGCATGCTGGCATATAGTCAGTAATTTCTTTAGGTTCTGGAGTTTTTATGAAGGGCTAGGACATGATTAACTTTGGTTATTATGGAGAGCATTTTAAGAGCATCTCTGGACGACAACAACAAGGCCAGACTTAAGGATTACAAAGAAAGAGGAATAACTTATTCCTAGTGATACTATTTAGTGGAAAAAAGAAAATATTATTTGGAACAGTTACGTATTTTTGCTAATGCTTTAACAATGGTGGACTGTTACGGAATGCTCAGTATAACACGGAAAAGCTATTTGCTTATATATAAAAACAGCATTTCTTTTAGAATGCTTTGACTATTAATATCTTGTGATTAAAAGCAATCTGAAATTTTAGAGATTTATGAAGATTCTGTTACTTTAATTGAATTTAAAATGTCAATTTTATTCAATTAAGTTGAAATAGCAAAATTTATCTGGAAACGCTAGGCATTGGGCAGAAAAATTAATATTTACCAACTTAAAATACTGAAAATAGAAGACACCTAACTGGATAGCCTATTAAAGCATTTTTTAAAATGTGTTTTGTAATGGCTCATACACTGGGAATTTTTATAAGAATTTGATAAGTACCTGTGAAATACTGTAAGAAGAAGTTATAAATAAGAATGGCACTGAGTACAGCCAAAGGAAGTGGGGCAGATTGAGCCCTGATAATACTTCATCTACTTTGTGATTGGTAATCCAAGGGATTCTGAATATTACTTCTCTGTCTCAATAGTTGATAAAATACGTTGTTACAGTTCCGGTTAGTCTCCTACTTTCCAGAGCACATCTCTGAAGATGTGCATGAAAATCCACTTGTCATTTTCTCTTGCCGAAGAACAGCTGCTTATTTTATTTGCCACAATTTTTTTTCTATAGGTAACATTAGAAAAGAGTAAAGCTGAGGCTTCATGTGTTAATTGGGTTTATAGAACTTGGAAAAGACAATAACCTATTTCTTAGTAATAATCTTAAAGCACAACAAACACAGTTATACATAAAAAATAACAGCTACTCATTACCACTAGTGTCTAGCTATGACATCTTTCTATTTGAAATTCAAATCCTTGTGAACACGTATTTATGTACTTCTAAACACAGAGCCATCTACTGAGTGTTCAGAGAAATAAAGAAGCTGACTTTATGGTTTTCACAAAGGGTTTGTAGTCTTTATGAGTCAGTAGGAAGATATTGACTATCATGAGTGTGATTAGGCAATTAAAAAAGTAGTTTCTAAAATCTGAAGAAGGTTTGTGTGTCATTGGAAATTGCTCACGTAGAATGAATAATGACTTAATAGATGGGGTAAAAAGTGCTGAGGAAAATCCACATGGGGAGAAGCATACACAAAAGTATGTGCATTAAATTGAATGTGGAGCAACAAATAAACCAATTTGTCTGAAATGTAGTGTCATGTAAGAACACAGTAGTAAGTAAGGATAAATGTAGGACTTCATTGTGATAGACATTGATTGCCAGCTTATTTGGATCTTACACTGTATGTATTGAGGAACCACTGAAGCCTTTTGGACAAGAATGAAGGCCTTTAAAGTAGTTCTAGGAAGTTTTATCTAGTACAAACTACAGTCAGTGAGGTGAAAGATGAAAGGAAAGAGGTGAAAGACTCCCAGCAGAAAGCCTTATGGGGAAATGAGGCCAACATTCAACTTGAATGGTGATGAAAATGCAGCTAGAGCAACCAAACAAAAAGCAGATTTTATATTGATCAGTGAGTGCTTGAATTTGGAGGGAGGGATATCGGAGGTGAATCCTAGAATATGATCTGGAGCAAAATGTCAATCTGACTACAAGAAACAGGCATTCACAAACCACAAAACAACTGGTAATGGAGGTCTGTTCCAGGCATACATGGAAACGATACTCTCTTGTCCTGTTTATCTGGGTCCACGTGCTGCTAGGATTGTGATGTATTGTGAACTTTATGGAAAACCAAAATGATTATACCTCATTTTCTGGAATACAGATTAAATTCTCTTGGTTTAGCCAGATTTAGCAGAAACTAAAGAAAGTTTATTTTCAGTGTCTCTCATTTATGCTTACCTTTAATGAGCCCTGCATCTAATTTCATGAGCCCACACCCTTCCCACAAGGATATTATCAATATTTGTGCTCACTCTTACAAATTCAACTTTTCCCTCTCTATTGACTTCTTAATAAAGCATTTAAGGGTGCCAACATATTCCTTGTATGTCAAAAAGTTACCTCTGTTATCTGTTCTACTAGCTACTTCCTTACCTTCTATCTCTCTGACTCTACTAAATCCTTTGTGATGCTCACATCAGGGACCTAAAGGAAAGATCGATAGTTGTCACCTAAGTTTCTGCACCTCCTGCTTCTGAACTCCCATCAATTGCATTCAGGCTTAAGTCACTAGCACTCCAGTGGGACCACACCGCCATTGTTGACCTTACCATGTACCAGCTCTATTGGATTCTTTCCATGGCTCACTTTCTTTTAAGATCTACATTGTTTGATAGTACCGACCATTTTTTCCCCCTAAGAACTAACTCCTTTGGATTTTATGGATTGATTACAATAGGTTTCCCTTCTACTCTTACAGTTGTTGCTTGACAATATTTTTGTAGGTCATTCATGCTCTGCCTACTCTTAGAAGTCATGGTCTTCAAAATTCTCTTTTCATTTAAACTTTTTCCTTATTCTCCATATGTGTTCAGCCTGGTGATCAGACTCAATACCACAGCATTTTATTATAAAAATCTAAAAAGCTATCCTTGCCACTTGTTTTTTTGTATTGACTGCACTTGAGATTGGCCTTTCTTTTCCTTCATCCCAAATCTAGTTACGTCCAATTGAACACTAAGTTTATTGATCTGTTTCTAAAATATTTTACTTGTGGTTTCCCTCTGCTTTTCTACACCACACCCTCATTCTCTTCATTGTAAAATAGCTTCATTTCAGGTATCAGTGCCTTTGGTGATTTATCCTTTGTATCATCTATGTTGTGGCCATCCTTTTAAAATGTAAATATGGTTACTTTATCCGTGTGCTTAAAAGCTTTTATATGTGTCCGTATCAGTTACAGAACATGTCTTTAATATGACCCAGAAGTTTATACCCTTCACAGTTTGGCCCTAACATAAATTCTAGGACATATTTGTGTGTGTTTCCATCAACACACATAATCATTAATGCAATTTTGTTGGTGTTAGGAACTCATTCAGGATAGATTCACAGAATCATAGAAGTTTATAGTGATAGAACATTAGGTCAAATATAATCCAGATGAAAACACTAATGCTCAGAAATGTAACTTGAGTTGCCTAGTGTATAGAATTTGTTATTGACAGGAGAGGAACGCAAACCTTAGTCTATCTCCTTAGGAGCTATTAGTCTCTCTTACTTGGCAGGGCAAATATATCATATTAGTCTATGGAACTATGGCATCACTGAGTAGGTACAGGTATTCTAGGGAACAGAAACACAAATTTATGTTGTTATATCGATCCACTTGTTGCTGCTTGGCAATTGCCAAATCTGTTTTTTATGCTTAGCTTCCACCCAGATCCCATTTGGGAATATCTGTAGTTAAAATTCTCATGGGCAGCAGCTTATTTTTCTTTTCTTTTCTTTTCTTTTTTTTTTTGACTTTTAATGGATAATGAGGTGTTTATGATTGAAATTTCATAGTAAATTGAATATTGACCAATGTTAATATTTTAAGTAAGGACTAGTAAATAGAGAAATTCATGCTAATTTTAAATGTTTTAATATTAAAACAGGTAAGAGTAAGGAGTTCTGTCTTTTCTAGACAGAACTATTTTTTTTTCCTTCTTACCATTCTCTTCCAGCAAAGGACATAATCTCTTTAAGACAGAATCACCATAAATGTTTATGTATTTTCCAAATGTGTTTACTTTTATTCCCTTGTTTACTTCCCTGGTTGTGTTAACATGGAAAACCAAACTTGTTAAGGCCTTTGGATATAAGGACCATTAGATACTTAACTTCATCATCCTTTGGTTATAATGATTGAAGGAAGCATAGCTTAAAGATTTTCTTAAAACTTTGAGATTGCTTTCTTTTTTTAAATCGAATTTGGGCAGAGCCATCTCCTTATTTCCTTGGCCTGCTGAATGGCATATGGCCAATAAAATTTCCTAGTCTTATTCAAAGGAATGTAATCCATTTTCAAAGTTACCTGTGGTTAATAGGTTTGCCAGAGATATATCCAGTCATCAGAAATAAGTCATTCATTCAAAAGACTTTTAAAATATAGTTCTAGTGGACCCCATAGTGACTTTCTAAGCATCTCACAGAAAATAATTTATCTTTCATCTCTCCTACTCTCCTACCCTACTAAATCCTTTCTGATTTTTGTATCAGGGACCTCAAGGAAAGATCAACAGTTGCCATCTCAATTTGTGCATCTTCTGCTCCTGAACTTCCATTAGTTGCTTTTAGGTTTAAGTCACTACACTCCAGTGGGCCCACACCAACCAGTGCCATTGGTGATTTTACTAAGGCCACTGGATTCTTTGTAGGGCTGACTTTGTTTTAAGAGAAATACCCCCTCCCTCCCAATTGTTTATATGGATAGATATTAGAGTCATTGTGCTTCAGATACTGGGATGTACCATGAGATTTGGTACAAAGCATTGGGAGTTAAAGAGTTTGTCATTCTTTTGAATCAGTTAATAACTGATCAGGCATAGACTCAGTGTGCTATTTTCCTTGCATGGATTATGCATTTTGGAACCCTTTGCTCTTTAATTTAGCATTCTAAATTAACTCATATTATAGCCATTATCGAGGAAGATGACCACCTGCCACCCCCATATGTTTGCTTTAATTACAAATATTTCCATTTGAAAGTCACAAAACTCTACCCAATCCTTTATTCTATATAAGTTCAAACAAGGAGGACCAATATTTCACGAAAAAATATCTTATAAGGGTCTTCACATCAAAAAAAAAAAGAAAGAAAAAAAGATTACCTATGAAAAAAGTAATGTCAGAAACCCAGCAGATGGCTCATAGTAAGAGATTTGTTTATCCAGTTACATGAAGCTTCAAAAATCTTTGACAACTAACGCATGATAATTTTTTTTTTTGGTTGCTGATCATCACAGTAGTTCTAATGTAGAATTTCATTTCTGTTAGCTTGCTTTGGGGTGATTCCTCCCCTCCCCTCCTTCTTGCTTTGCATGTTTTATCAAGCAACAAATAGCCTTAAATAAAAGTTGGCTTTACACAAATTTTCTAAGTAAAAAATTTATGCTTAGCATTTGACTTTCTGGTTCCTTATCAACTATCGT
This sequence comes from Ailuropoda melanoleuca, assembly GCF_002007445.2. Classification (NCBI taxonomy): domain Eukaryota; kingdom Metazoa; phylum Chordata; class Mammalia; order Carnivora; family Ursidae; genus Ailuropoda; species Ailuropoda melanoleuca. Next base: position 202,811,696 of record NC_048218.1, read on the forward strand.
TTGCCTTCTGGTTTATTCTAGACCAAGCATTTATTATGCTCCTTTTATGTTCCAGATTCTTTATAGTTGCTGTGGATATGGAGCATATTGGAACATGTCTTTTCATTAATGACATCCCAGGGTAGGGCTGGGACAGACTGGTCAACATGTCATAAGTGTACAAATAAGCTGTATGGTTATCACTAGTGTGAAGCATCTCCCTACCTGGAAATATCAGGAAATTATTTGTAGCATTGATAGTGTATCGGCTAAAACTTGTAGGATCCTTAAGAATTTCCTAGGAAGGGCTGTCCTGGTGGAGATGGGAGAATGAAGAACTGTGAATTTCCTGAAGCTGACCTTTTCCTGGGTGACTTATCTCTGCCCCATTTTATGGGAAATTGTTTTTCTCAACCTAAATCTTAGCTAAGAAGCTTTTCTTAATCTGCCTCAAGTGTATTTTTATATACACTGTCTTTCTTTGATAACTAAAAGGCATCTTATACAAGAAAAATGGCTTCAGCGGTTGTAGGAAACAACATTTTAGAAAACTTATTAAAGGCTAAGCATTTTAGTTATGCTATTTCATATAAACCTTTCCACACTACTATTATGGATATTTTCACAGGTGAGTAAACNCTTTCCACACTACTATAATGGATATTTTCACAGGTGAGTAAACTGAGAGGTAGGTCAAGTATTACACATGAAGTAAGAGATTATGTCACAGTGGAAATTAAATCTTTATTATCTGCTTTCCTATAATGGAAGAACGTAATAGTGCATGACCTTTGACTCTGTTTTTTTGTTCTTTTCACTCTTATTAAAATTCATCTGAACCTCTCAATTCCCATTTTTATGTATGCTATTCTCCCATCTCTGTCACTGAAATTGCTTCCAATACCTCAAGGCTCTGATCAAAAGCATTTTCTATGAAATCTTTTCTGATTACTTATTACAAAATGTGAGTTTCTAAACAAATTTCCCTCCTTTGCCTCATAACAATGATCAGGGCCCTGATTAAATGAATACTTTTGTGAATTCTAATTCCACAAATCAAAAACTTAGTAATTTAATTGTTATCTCATTTCAATCAGTGCCTTTTACACACCACAAATCCATAGCATTGCCTCCTTCATGGAAGTAGAGAAGTCCAACTTGTATCACCCGTACAGCGGGATGACCTGGCTTCCTTATGATAACGCTTCGCAGCAAGTCTCTGTAAGGGCATTCCATTCTCTTAGGAACAGTCGTAGTTGTTGTTTCTAACATTAAGGTAGCGTCCACTGCTTCTTATTTAAATTTGACAATCAGTTCTTTGTCCTGCTCTCTCAACTTCGGAAAAATGGCCCTACTTGTACTAATAAGTATATCCTGCTACAGCTGAACTTCTGCTTGACTGAATGTGCTTCCATACTCCAACTGAAAAGGAGTTGAGAACTGCAAAATTTCCATTGCTGATAATCTCATCTAAATAACTT